>NC_133537.1:217557575-217867689 GCF_048544455.1 Silene latifolia | reverse complement strand
GCCAAAGAGGAGATAAATCGAGCCTAAACTCGTCCAATTTGCATGCATTTATGGAGAACAAGGAGCCGGAGCCTGGAATCTCTCACTTTGAAGACGCGTGAGCTAGTTTCGGAAGGTGTTTAGTGCCTAAACATACCAAGATAGCTCGATTGACTACTTTTCTAGTCGATCGAATGCTTTATATACTGAGGTTACTCGATCGAGCAGTCCCAGTATTCAATCAAGTAGGCAATACAAGGAGTTACTCGATCGAGTGGTTTAGTTCCACTCGATCGAAGGGTTTGATGATTAGTTACTTGATCGAGTGGTTTTGCTTGTATTAGAGTTTTTCCGCCTATTTTCGTATGGGCTTTTGTAATTTAGTTATGGATTAGGTTTAGAGGAGGATTTTTATATACTACTAATACAGTAGACTGCGCAACTCCTCCTCATTGACTTTTCACGAGGAAAACTTCTATTGTTTCTCCCTTTTTACCTTTCCTCTACTCTTTGCTACTCGGATTGGAATTTGTGAACGGTATTATTACTCCTTTTAATTCCTTAATTATAATTATCGTTATATTTCTATCTTTCTTTTATTGCTGTCATCATTACTCCTTTCAATCTTTGCGAGCTTGCTACTCAAACTTGGTTCTTTAGGTATCATCCTATGTGTGGTGCCCTTAGATTGAATCATCTTCTTTTTGCTGATGATTTACTTATGTTCAGTAAAGGAGATGTGAAGTCTATTATGTTATTGCTCAGAGCATTTGCTACTTTTCTGCTACATCCGGCCTTAAAGTTAATGCAGCTAAGTCAGAAGTGGTATTTAGTGGAGTGCCAACTGAAGTTAGAAGTGATATTCTTCAGATATCTGGGTTCAAGGAAGGAGCATTACCTTTTCGATATCTGGGCATCCCTATTCAGTCAGGAAGATTAACTAAACAGGATTGTAACATTCTTGTTGAAAGGATAGTTGCCAGAATTAGAGGGATGGGTGCTAGGAAATTAAGCTATGCTGGCCGTCTAACTCTGGTTAACTCAGTTTTGAACACCCTGCATAACTATTGGGGCTCTATTTTTCTTATCCCCAAAACTGTGGTCCAGAGAATTGTGAATATCTGCAGGAATTATTTTTGGGATGGTGGTACTGATTATCAGAGGGCACCATTGGTGGCCTGGAATAAGGTGTGCTTCAGTAAAAGTGAAGGTGGTCTGGGTGTAAAAAATGCTGAGAATTGGAACATAGCAACTGTTGGAAAGCTAGTGGATTGGATTTATAAAAAGGCAGATAGGTTGTGGGTGCTTTGGATAGATATGCAAGGTGAGAGGTTTGCTAAGTGTGGGGTATATGAACAATGTGTGGCAGGATGCTAGAGGCTATAGTGTTGGTTCTCGGTATGCTTGGTTATAGAGAATGCACCCCCCTGTACAGTGGCATAAGGAGATTTGGGATGCTTGGTGTGTGTCTAAACATTCTATTATAGGCTGGTTAATTAAACAGCAAGCTTTGAATACCAAGCAAAAGTTGTACCAGTTAAGGTTGTGTGATAATGATGTTTGTATTATTTGTGGAGCTGCTACAAAATCCCATGAGCATCTGTTTGAGGATTGCCAGTATGTGCTAAGGATAATAGAACAGCTAGAACAATGGCTGCATCTCAGCATGACTGGTCAGAATGCTCTCTTATCTAAACTGCAGAAGAAGGTGGCCAGGATGGCTAAATTAGCCAGCTGGTATACAATTTAGCTGGAGAGGAATCGGGGAAGGTTGGAGCATAGGATTACTAGGCCTGAGATTCTAGTGCAGGATATTCTGAGACTTGTGAAAGCAAGAGTTCAGCTGCTGCTCAGGGGACCAGTGATGATTGCAGATCAGCACTGGCTTAAGAAAAAGCAGATTCAGATTTCATAGCTAGTATGTGATTGTATTGCTAAGTAATTCAAAAACTGATGAAAGTGAAGTCCTGATGTATGTTATTTTGTCTATTAATGGAAAGCTGACATTTCACAAAAAAAAAAAAATATTTGCGAGCTTTATCATCATGTTTATTTCTTGTTACCTATATGTTATTATTGTTAATTCGATAGTGATGTATAGCTAATTTCCCTTGCGGAGACTAGGGGATCCATGGTTATGAAGGGATAGTGATTGCATTTATTAGGTTAATGCCGGTGTAGTCCTTGTTGTTAATTGATGCATATGTCTGTATCTGTCTAATTGAGTCGACGCAATTAGGTATTTATATCTTAGTAAACCTTGACCTGGACCGAAAGGTTGGAAAGGGTGAGACTCGTAGCGAACAACAGGGCACTATAGTGAGGGCGAAAGCTAAGCTTTTAGTGCTTTAGGGCGAATTGAGACCGAGAGGAGATATTCACTGCTCCTCGGACCATACTTGCATTGACTTGAGATCTAGATCACTTGACCGGATGAACACGGTGAACCGTTTGTCTTAGCTTCTTTCTTTATCTGCTTACCCTTTTTCTCTGCCTTATTCTCTTTCTTATGCTCATTAGCTTAGAACAATACAATTAAAAACCTCCCAGTTTGGTTACCGTGACGAACTTAGACAAAGTTGACATTTTCCCATCTCCCTGTGGAGATCGACCCGACTTCCCTAGCTATATTAGTTAGAACCAGTTGGTTATTTTTGATAGGTATACGACTGCCCTGTAAAATTTTGCTGCTTTATTTGAGTTTGTCGCTCGTCTCAAGAAATTTATTCCTTGAGACTGATCTCATTTTTTGCGAAGTTTTTGATTAGTTTTGCAGGTTATCTGTTCTATAAGAGAACATCGTCGCACCTGCTTTGCTTTGTAAATTCTATTTGCCTGGATGCCAAATATAGCCAGCCATTCAGAGCCTAATGTGGATTCACTTCCAAAGGGTTTCCTATTACCCACTACTGAGTCGGGAACCTTTGGAATCCACCCATCTTACATACAGCTGGTCGAGAGAAATCTCTTTAGGGGGTACCTGAAGAAGATCCATGCAGACATATAGAACTGTTTACAGAGTATTGCTACCATTCCTCTTGCTGCTGGGGTGACACAAGACAAAGTGAAGGGTGCTCTCTTTCCCTTTTCTTTAGCTGATGATGCGCGGGAGTGGTTGAGGGATCTAGATAGGGAGGCAGCCGGTGTAACCGACTGGAGTTCCCTTGCTTTGGCCTTTTACAGGCGATATTTCCCACCGCAACGCACTAATGCCTTAAGAGCTCAGATTACTTCTTTTGAGCAACTACCTACTGAAGATTTGGATGGGGCGTGGGCGAGGTTCAAGAAGCTCGTCCGTTCTGTGCCTCACCATGGTCTCAAACGTTGGTTCCTTTGTACCCAGTTCTACAACGGGTTATATCGAAACCAAAGAGCTATTCTCGATAGTGTAGCTAAGGGGAGATTCACGAAGAATGTTGAAGATGACAAAGGATGGCGCCTTATTTAAGAGATGGCCATTCATGTTTCAGAATATGGAAATCCCCGAGGTAGTGAGCAAGTCAACGAGTTGGCTACAGCTACAGTGGAAAGTCCTAGCAAAAGTCTAGGTAATGTGGAGATTACGAAAGCTGTGAGTGAAATCGCACAGGTCTGTTCAATCACTGAGCATGTGGAGATATGTGGTAGATGTGGCATGAAAGGGCATGACCCTATTGATTATCTGGCAAGTATAGAGCGAGTCCTTACTTATCATAAATACAAGCAAGGGGTTCGTTTCTCTCAATTATACGAGGAAATGAAGAATGTTTCTACTCTTTCTACGCCGGCACCGCAGCCGGTCTCTCCTTCTACAAACAAGGAAATTGCCGAACTGAAATCCTTGATGTTGAAATTAACACAACAATTTGGGGAGAAATGTAGCGAGAATGAAACTGTTATTGTGGAATTAAGAGAACAAGTCGCGCAGCTAACACTCGCGAAAGACCAAGCCAACCTTCTAGCGACATGCGATCCGGTTAATGCTACGAATCTCCAAGGTGGCCTTAATCATGAGGGGCCACAAGTACCAGAAGAAGGGGTTTTGACAGCTGATAATACCCCGAAAGATGATTTGGATGAGTTTTTGGACGAAATCTTTGCTGCGTGTTGTCCAGACACTCGATCGAGTGAAATAATCCATCCCATCACTCGATCGAATGATAATTGTGGTCAATCGAGTAGTGCTCAAATTACCAATGCTCGATCGAGTGATATTCTTACTCGATCGAATGAAATAGCTGGAGAAATCACTCGATCGAGTGAACAAAGCGATCGATCGAGCAAGCCTGAAAAGGAGATCACTCGATCGAGTGAAGAAAATGGTCGATTGAGTAAACTCCAACATGAAACCACTCGATCGAGTGAGGAAAGTACTCGATCGAGTACCAAAAGTAGCGGAGACCCTATTTTGCTATCTAATTCCACTACTGTGTCATCTTCCCCTACTGTGGAGACGTCACGCACTGATAAAGGTAAAGAGAAAGTCTCGGGTTCACTCATTGCTACCAGAGTACTCTTTCCAAGTGTTCTAAAGGACGCGAAGGTCGAGTGACAGTACGGTAAGTTTGTGGACGTTGTGAAGAACCTCTAGGTAACTGTCCCTTTTACCGAACTCGTTACCCAGGTACCTACTTACGCTAAATTTATGAAAGATATTGTGACGCGTAAGAGGGAGCTAAGTGAGTTTGAGACGGTTTCATTTATGGAAGAGTCAAGTAACTTACTTTTAAATAAGGCTCCGCCTAAAATGAAAGACCCGGGTAGCTTCTCTATTACCTGTGTTATAGGCAATTTAGTTATCGATAAGGCTCTTTGTGATTTAGGAGCCAGCGTCAGCGTCATGCCCCTATCTGTCTGCAAGAAATTGAACATGGGTCATCTTAAATTGACTAACATTACCCTACAGATGGCTGATAAATCTGTTAGGAGACCCTTAGGTGTCTTGGAGGATGTGCCTGTGAAAATAGGCAATTCTTTATACCAGTAGATTTCATTGTTTTAGACATAGCTGAGGACACCCGGACCCCAATTATCTTAGGAAGACCGTTCCTTTGTACAGCTGGGGCCATTATTGATGTCAAACAAGGGCGTTTGACTCTTGCAGCAGGGGATGACGCGATCACTTTTAGCCTGCCTAGCACTTTGGCTCGGCCAATGATAGAGGATACTTATTACTCGGTTGATATTATTGATGAGTCTATTTATGACTTCTGGTCGGGTTCTTTTATGAAGGACCCACTAGAAGCTCTTATGCTTCTGGATGAGTGTGCATATAACCCAGATGACGATGATGCTGTGTTGGATTTGCTTATAGATGATTTAGATGAGCGTGAACTCACCGACGTTGAGGGAGAGCAAGTGGAACAGATGATCAGTACTCTTTGCGCCATTGAGGTAAAGGTGCTAGAGCGTAAGTCTCTCCCCTCTCATCTAAAATATGCTTTCTTAGATTATACCGAGCGTAAGTAGTCCTGGAAGGCTGCCACTCCTCTTCCAATGGTGGTCACCACGGTCCATCGCGCACCGTGGCTAAGGTACTTCAGTCTGGTTTTTACTGGCCTTCTTTGTTTAGTGATGCTAAGTCTTTTGTTTCAACCTGTGATGCTTGCCAACGATCAGGGAACATTTCAAAGAGACATGAGATGCCACAAAATGGTATCTTAGAGGTTGAGGTTTTCGATGTCTGGGGCATTGACTTCCAAGGACCGTTCCCGTCTAGTAAAGGTAATGTGTACATTTTAGTGGGTCAGAGATTATGTGTCGAAATGGGTTGAGGCAATTGCTTCACCTCATTGTGATGCCAAGACCGTGATAAAAATGTTTAAAAAGGTCATATTTCCCCGATTTGGTGTCCCCAGGGTCGTCATTAGTGATGGGGGAATGCACTTTAAAGAAAAGAAACTAACTTCCATTCTGTTTAAAGTTGGTGTCCAACACCGGCGTGGTTTGGGGTATCATCCCCAAACTAGCGGTCAGGTAGAAGTCTCTAATCGCGAGCTGAAATAGATCTTGTCTAAGGTAGTTTCTAAATCACGGAAGGACTGGAGTCTTAAATTAGAAGACACATTATGGGCCTACAGAACGGCCTTTAAGACACCAATTGGTGCATCACCTTATAGGTTAGGTTATGGGAAATCATGTCACTTACCTGTTGAATTGGAATGTAAGGCTTGGTGGGTAATTCGTGAGCTTAACTTTGATCCTAAGTTGTGTGGTCAGAATCGTTTTTTGCAACTAGATGAGTTGGAAGAATTTAGGCTTAACGCCAATGATAGCTCGCGCATTTACAAAGAAAAGACGAAGAGATGGCATGACAAAAGAATTCTACCTCGGGAGTTTCATGTTGGGCAAAAGGTGCTGCTTTTTAATGCCTGATTGCGATTATTTTCTGGCAAGCTGAAGTCCAGGTGGAGTGGTCCTTATACGGTGACGGCTGTTACCAAATTTGGATCCGTTGAGCTCGAAGATTCCGAAGGAAGTCCGTTCAAGGTGAATGGGCAATATGTGAAGCATTATCACGAGGCAAATGAAGCAGACAATCGTGTTGAAGTCTTGTACTTCGACGAGCTAGATGCGCCAGTTAATTGATGCCAGAAAGGTCGTGCGGGACCTCTTAAACCTGTGCTCTCCGGGGGGAAACCCGAAATGTTATTTTGTATTTTTGTTGAACTTTTTATTTGCCTTTAGTTTTTTGTTGAACTTTAGACGCTGTTTTATGCACCCTATGTATTTTCCTTGCTTTTGATGCGTGTTTTGCAGGTACAGTCACTTGATCGAGTAGTTTTTCTACTCGATCGAGCACTTTTGAGATAATATTCACTCGATCGAGTGATTTCAGTACTCGATCGACAAGCTGCATAACCCGGATCACTCGATCGAGTAACAATTTGCTCGATCGACACCTTTTGATACCATTTCACTCGATCGAGCTATTCCAATCCACTCGATCGAGTGGTTTCATCTTCCAGCCGTTACTTTTCGTCTGTTGAGCTACTGCTTGACTTCTTTTGACCTCCCATGTTCATGGTCGGTTTGGGGAGGTCCCTCTTCATGACGTTTTGTAAGTCTTCCGACTGCACTTATTCTTCTCTCCTTAGTTTGCATTTCTTTCCCTATTTTTGGTACAATGAGGGCATTGTACGGTTTGGTTTGGGGAGGTATGCATCCATATCTGTGTCTGCATGTTTTCTTGCATTTTCGTTTGCACGTTTATTTATTTTCGCATGCATTATCATTTTAATTCGAAAATCACATAAATTTCAAAGATTTCACGTTTAATTTGAGTCAGAACGTTTGAACTTTGACGTTACATTGAATCCTTACCTTAGCCTTGTATTTTCCTGACATATAGTTGGCATGATTATGTGCATGATCTACGAGTTTTTGTTTCTCTCTTAATCTGAACGAATAGACTTGACTCGCATATTGGCAAGCTACATTATATTCTGAGGTTAGAGCTTTATAAACTGGTGACATTCTTGACCGGTTTCATTTAGGATGTGAGTAGTACTCTCTGTAAGGCATATAACATCAATTTGCATAAGCATGAGTCTAGTCTTCTTTCTACCTGTATGCATTCGGTCTGTGGATGGTGACACATGTTAGGAGAGGCAGTTCCCCTTTATTTCATTCTACCCATGAGCCTCACATAGCCAAATTGCCCTTTTGTCCTTTTAGCTACATACTATAATTTTTCCTACCCTAGCCGAGCTAGTAATGAGTAGCTGTTTGGAATGCTTTACCGCAGTTTGGTTATTTTTATTTGAATTCGGAAGATGGTGGAAGAATTGAAGGGAATGAAAGAAAAATGATGATGAAAAGAAAAAAAAAAAGAGAAGAAAAGAATGAAAAAAAATGGAATATGAAAAAGAAAAAGAAAGAAAAATCACGTGCGAAAAGGAAAAAAATGAGAAATTGTACGAATGAGTTTCACTCCCATGTCTAATTTATATCTTGTGGGGAGTTGACAAGTATTGGTGTTTCGTGAGTTGAGTGCATGGAATTTGCGCCGTTTTGTTTTATTATATTGAGTATGATGTTGGGGTGCAATTCATATTTGGATTCGTTGTTGCTAGCCTGGCTATTAACCCCACATATCCAAATTCATCTTAGCCCCTTCTTACCCATTACCTCACTTACCCAAATGTAAGTCCTCGGCATGTGTCTTGGTCATTAGTATGGTTGCAATGCGTATGTACGGTTGTAGAGACTTTATTCATGTTAACTGCATGCATGTTCTTGTAGGTCGAGTTAGGTGAGTGTCTTTACTTCTTTCTATCTTTCACATATATACTCACCTTGTGCCTAAGTTTGAGTGATGAGCGACCCGTGAGAGTCCAATATCTTTTGAGTCTTGCAAGGTCGACGGTTCAGTAAGTTTGAAACATTGATTTAACTCGTTTGCACTTATCGTTTGCCGCTTTGTTAGTTGTTGCATTAAACTGGTTTTGGTGGGTGATTTTTAGCTGATGTGTTGGTCCCGTTCCATTGTTTATTCTTAGTTGCATTCATAGTTTGCTTGGGGACAAGCAAAGGTTTGGTTTGGGGAGATTTGATGCGTGTATTTTATATAAGTTTTTTACCTCATTTTTACACGCACTTCTGTATTACTTACGTGGCATCTAGCTACAAATACCCCCGAATATTCTACTTTGGTTCGTTTTATGTAAATTGCAGGAATAAGCCAAAGAGGAGATAAATTGAGCCTAAACTCGTCCCATTTGCATGCATTTATGGAGAACAAGGAGCCGGAGCCTGGAATCTCTCACTTTGAAGACGCGTGAACTAGTTTCGGAAGGTGTTTAGTGCCTAAACGTACCAATATAGCTCGATCGACTACTTTTCTAGTCGATCGAATGCTTTATATACTGAGGTTACTCGATCGAGCAATCCCAGTATTCAATCAAGTAGGCAATACAAGGAGTTACTCGATCGAGTTGTTTAATTCCACTCGATCGAAGGGTTTGATGCTTAGTTACTCGATCGAGTGGTTTATTTCCACTCGATCGAGTGGTTTTACTTGTATTAGAGTTTTTCCGCCTATTTTCGTATGGGCTTTTGTAATTTAGTTATGGATTAGGTTTAGAGGAGGATTTTCGTATACTACTAATACAGTAGACTGCGCAACTCCTCCTCATTGACTTTTCACGAGGAAAACTTCTACTGTTTCTCCCTTTTTACCTTTCCTCTACTCTTTGATACTCGAATTGGAATTTGTTAACAGTATTATTACTCCTTTTAATTCCTTAATTATAATTATTGTTATATTTATATCTTTCTTTTATTGCTGCCATCATTACTCCTTTCAATCTTTGCGAGCTTTATCATCATGTTTAATTCTTGTTACCTATATGTTATTATTGTTAATTCGATAGTGATGCATAGCTAATTTCCCTCGCTGAGACTAGGGGATCCATGGTTATGAAGGGATAGTGATTGCATTTATTAGGTTAATGCCGGTATAGTCCTTGTTGTTAATTGATGCATCTGTCTGTATCTGTCTAATTGAGTCGACGCAATTAGGCATTTATATCTTAGTAAACCTTGACCTGGACCGAAAGGTTGGAAAGGGTGAGAGTCATAGCGAATAATAGGGCACTATAGTGAGGGCGAAAGCTAAGCTTTTAGTGCTTTAGGGCGAATTGAGACCGAGAGGAGATATTCACTGCTCCTCGGACCATACTTGCATTGACTTGAGACCTAGATCACTTGACCGGATGAACATGGTGAACCGTTTGTCTTAGCTCCTTTCTTTAGCTGCTTACCCTTTTTCTCTGCCTTATTCTCTTTCTTATGCTCATTAGCTTAGAACAATACAATTAAAACCCCCCAGTTTGGTTACCGTGACGAACTTAGACAAAGCTGACATTTTCCCATCTCCCTGTGGAGATCGACCCGACTTCCCTAGCTATATTACTTAGAATCAGTTGGTTATTTTTGATAGGTATACGACTGCCCTGTCAAAGACCCCGGCGTCGGTGGTGATCGAGGGGAGGGAGACGGCTCCTCCTCCTTGTACTGCAGAGCAGAGAGTCCGTTTGTAGCTCTGGTGGTTTCTGTTTTCGATCTACCTCAGAGACAAGGGAGAGAGGCTTTTGACGAAGCTCCTTCCCTTTCTTTCTGACCTGAGCGACCTAGGCCGTTGGGACTGGGTCACTGCTGGTTTTGCGGTCCTCATTCGCTTTATGAGGGTCATGGTTCGTCCGGAGTTGATGGAGAAGGGGACGTCTCCTGCTGCTGTCGGCCCTGGGTTGTTGTTGGAGGTACGAACCTTCATTTCATTTCATGAAAGAGCATTTCCTTTTCTTATCGAATCACGAAAGATCGTTATTGATTGTCTTGTTTTACAGGCATAGGTGTACTCCTACTTTCCGGGCCTCGTGCCCAAGAGTACGGAGCCGGTAGAGAAGGCATATCCCGTTGTGAGGGATTGGGTGATGTGTCGTATGAGGAGCCGGCGCTCCTTCCACGACGTCTGTCGACGGGAGGTGAACGCTCTTCAGTTGGACGGCGTGAGTACTTCACCTTGTGTTGTTTGTCTTTCTTCTTTATTTTTAGAACTGGTCATAACAATGACCCTTCGTTTGCTTTTCTTAGTGGGTGCCCAGGCCTTGGACGGACTACGCTGGCACTCCTCCCTTTGTGGCTGAGGTCCTTCGACCTAGGAGTTCGAGCCGGTTGCTGCTGAGGACGTCGATGGGTCCTGTGTGGTACTTGGGCGAGCGTTTGGCTCGTCAGTGCTTTCGGGATGTCTTGACGGTTCCCATCGATCCTCCTCGGACGATGTTTAGGGAGGCTGAGAGGGAGGCTGACCTGACTGGCGTCAGTGGTGACGCCCTCCTTCTTCGTAGCGAGGGCTACTCGGCGTTCCTCTACGGGAGGTTGGCGTACTGGCCAGTCGTGGTAAGTGTTTTATTTTTTATTTTTGATTATTTTGAGAACACGATGAATGATCATCGGTTAATGGAAATCACTTGACTTTGCAGGAGGTCGAGGCGGCGGGCATCGAGCCCCCAGAATACCCCGAGACCCTTAAGTACACTGACGCGACGGGAATGACGACGATCTCCGAGCTGCGCGATTTTGATGCGGCGGTGAGAGATGCTGGCTTGGACGAGTGGCAGCATCTGATTCGGAGGGTGAGTCTCCTAACTTGTATAATTTTGTGTAAGAACACATTTGCTTGAGTTTATCCAATCGTTAAGAATCTCTTCTTTTGAAATGTAGGTTGTGCCATCCCGGTTCGTGGCTTTATGGAGGGTAGCCAACCGGCTGCGGACTACTGCCGTCGAGGCACTTGCTAGCGGCTGAGGACGTCAGGTATGAACCTTCCGTTTACTTTATTTTCGAATTTTCTAATTTTCCTTATGTTTGAAACGATTGACATGATCCAATTCTTGTTGTTTGCAGAGGGAGCGTGAGCCGGAGCGAGAGCTTGCCCAATCCCCGGAGGAGACAACTCGTCTGCTGAGGGAGTTCGAGGTCCGCGATGCCGAGGTTGCTACCCTCGAGGCGAGAGTTGCTGAGCTAGACGGCGACCAGCAGTAGCTTGTTTGTTGCTTTTTGTTTTTTGGCTGCATTTTGTACATTTTTAGGACCCACATTTTGGACATTCGGACTTTGTTTTGGGGCTCGAGCCCCCAGTTTGGTGTACATATCCCCTCTTGATTGTATATGCGATGGCCTGAGTGCCTTTGCTGTTGGGTTGCTTTGTTTGTACCTGCAGGTTAGCTTTGAACAGGTTTGGTAGATGACGGTTTGCGCCATCATGCCGCCGAAATTTACAGAGAAATCACACAGAACATACATTTGTACACATGGCCTAAATTAGCACAAAGCAACGACTCAGAAATGCAAAAAAATGCAAAAAAATTGCCGGAAATGACCGAACGGTATGGAGGGTTACCCCCTAAAAAAAGAAAAAAAAAGAAACCTATAAGTTTGAAATGTAATGTGGAACGGGAGTGAAATGATTCCCCAGAAAGAAAATTTTTTTTAAAAAAGAAATGTATAAGTTTGAAAATGAATGAATTAAATTGGTGAAATGATTCCCCAAAAGGAAAAAATAAAAAAAAGCAATGTATAAGTGTGCTAAGATGACGAAAATGTCGATATTGCCTCGAAATGCGAGCCTGTGGAATTAGGAAACACGAAACATGGCAATTTGACGATTTGACCAAAATAATAACCCGTATGAATAGGAAATTATTATTTGAGGAATTAGGAAAGATCCAACGCGGAAAATCACAAAAACAAGGTTGAGGAAAAGGTGCAGCAAGAGCTGCGTCCCTTTGAAGAGGCGCAGCAGCTGCTGCGCCTGTTCCCCAGTGTATCTGTCCTGACGGATTTAAGGAAACAGCTTTTAGTATAAATAGAAACGTCGAGGGAGGTTCTATTCACATAATTCTTCCATCTTTCTTTCGTCTTATTACATAAGGGTCCCAAAATAAGCATACATCATGAATACTCTCGAAATTCGTCTAATAGAATGGACAAATGAGTTCTCTAATGTGGAGAAACACGACATGGGTGCCTATAACTTTGGATCACTTTTGAGCTTGAAGTTTATCAAGGTGGTCAAACCGTTCTTAGATGCTTGTCTTGATTACTGGGACCCGAATTATCACGTATTTGCCTTTCCCGGAGGCGACATTTGCCCATTTCCCCAAAGAAATTGTTGCGATTGGTGGTTGGGACCCGGAACATTTGCCTGCTATTCCCTCCACTTCTCAAGGGTATAAGAACAAGTTTAGGGACTTGCTTGGGTTGGCAAGAGCCGATGTGGACCGTCTTGTGACTTCTAAAGGAGTCGAATGTTGGATTTCATCGATCGATTCATCAATAGGGCAGATCCCACAATCTCGTATGTTGCGAGGCGAAGGGCATTCGGGTTTTGACTATTACATGTATATGTCCTTCAAGGGCATGTTGATGAGGATTTGAGAGGCGACCCTCGTTATTTGAGCTTGATTGAGCAAATGGAGCTGCGCAGGAGCCCAGCTTGCCTGTGTTTAGGAGAGATCCTGTTGGGGTTAGATAACAGGAAAGCCAATCGTGACCTTCCTTATCTGAGGAGTCCCATTATTTTGCAGGTAAAAGAATTTTTCTTTTTTCTTTTTTTTTTTGTTTCTCTGTTCGTTTTTTTTTTTTTTTGCTTTTTTTTTTTACTTTTGGTAGGTCTGGCTTATGGAGCGTCTTCGATTGATCGAGCCCCCAGTTAATGTTCCTGCTTATCATGCTCGCTCAATTGCAATGAGGACCAGGCTCTACATGGTGGACTTCACTCGAGTCTGCAACTACTGGGAAAACAAATTGAAAAGTGAAGATGGCCCCTTGATTAGATGCATCGTACCAAGGTGGCATCTCAAATCTGTTACTGGATCCTTGGATCCTACCCGATCTGTGCGCATCCCTGTCCTGGAGTTTATGATATGCATCTTCCCGGAAAGGTTGATGAGGTAGGTTGGGTTGAAGCAGATGATTCCGAAGCTTGACACTGTCCCGCAGACTGCCGTGGCGCTTACTACTGAGAGTCGAAGAGAATGGGCCATCAAATGGGCTCAAAGGAACATATGGTTCTTGAACTCTTTTGTTAGGGCTCTATGGGTGTCGGATTCTTATCTGCGGTGGAGGAAAGCTACTACTCCGGAGGAGCGCGAGAGACTGAGGAAACGTGAACCTGTTGACTACAAGGTTCGTGAGGTAGAAAAGGAGAAAGAGAAGCATCTGACCGAGGGAGAGGAAGAAGCTGGGTTTCGAGTTGTTCATCCTTCGAAGAAACCCAAGACTTCTCTTGTCGTCGAGATGGTGGTTGACAAGAATGACAAGGCTAGACCACGAGAGAGACCGTTGGTGATTAGGTCTGAAGTGGCGCAAGAGCGTCCGGCTCGAGGTCGAGACAAGAAGTATGATAAAAATGACAAAGGCAAAGGGAAAATGGAAGAATAGCCTAAGTCTTTATTATTATTTGTTATTATTATTGTAATAAGAAGGCGGGGTTTTTAGAATCCTAGCCTATTTTTATTTTTAAATCCTTTATTATGTAGCGTATTATTATTAAAATAAAAAAGGTTGATTGGTTATGAAACCGTTATGATTTTCTATGATTATTCTTGTCGAACTCCAAATGCATTCGCAAATGTCCTTCTATTTACATTTAAAATAATTAATGGGTTGTATCGTGTGAAGGATTGCCTATGTATTCATTAAAAAAATGAAATCAAACCCTTGCGCGTAGTTCAAGTAAATGTAAAAGAATAATTGTTCTAAGCAAGAGCTTGTGATGAACTTAGAAAATAAGCATGAGCTTTACTTACTCCTAAAATGCATTTCAGTTTATTTGATGATATGAGGATGACAAATTGTCAAAATGCAAGAGCAAGATGATATTAGCTTAATTCAGCTTGGCCAGGGGCCGTTTATTTCGTGCCGCAAGAGCGACATGTCAGGTAGGCGCATTTTTTTTTCTTTTTTTTTTTTTGCTCATGTTCTAGGCATAGTAACGTTTCATTGGTCGAGGTTTGTCGGGTTGGCAAATTCGTTCCCATCTAGGTCTGTGATTCTAACCGCACCCCCTGGAAGTATGGACTTGACTAGAAATGGCCCGGCCCAATTGGGTTTGAATTTTCCTCGTGGATCGACAGGAAAAAGAACTCTAATTGATTTGAGGACCAAGTCTCCTTCTTTTATATTCCTTGGCTTAACCCTTTTGTTGAAGGCTCGTTTGATACGTGCTTGGTATGTTTGCACATTATATAATGTACGTAACCTTCGTTCATCCAGGAGGATGAGTTCTTCATATCTATCCCTCTTCCACTCGGCTTCTGGGATTTGACTTTCGAGTAAAATACGCAAGGATGGTACGTCTAGCTCGACTGGTTGTATATCTTCCATGCCGTAGGTCAAATAGAAAGGGGTGGCCCCAGTGGGCGTCCTAACAGATGTACGGTATCCCCATAGAGCAAAGGGTATCTTGCTTGGCCAATCTCTATAGTTGTCAATCATTTTCTTGAGAATCTTGACAACGTTTTTGTTTGCCGCCTCTACCGCGCCATTGGTTTGTGGTCTATATGGCGAGGAGTGGTGATGCTTAATTTTGTACTTGGCTAGCAATTGTTCAGTCTCAGCTTGGAAATGTGATCCATTGTCACTGATGATCTCATTTGGGCAACCATATCGACAGATAATATTGGTTTGTATGAACTTTGCCACGTTCTTGGCTGTAAGACTGGTGTAGGAAGCCGCTTCTACCCACTTGGTGAAGTAATCGATTGCTACTAGGATGAAACAGTGACCTCCTGTTCCGGCTGGAGTGATCTTGCCGATGATGTCAATTTCCCAAGCAGAAAATGGCCAGGGAGATGTCATGGTGTAAAGCAATGAAGGAGGGACATGTTGTACATTCCCGAAGATTTGGCAATTATGGCAATGTCTTACATATTTGATGAAATCGGATTCCATCGTGGTCCAATAATACCTCAAACGTGTGATTTTCTTTGCTATCATAGGTCCACCCATGTGAGGGCCACATTCTCCATCATGGACTTCTTCCATCACTTTCCGTGCCTGTGAATGATCAAGACAGCGTAGGATTACACCAAGAGGTGTTCTTTTGTATAATTCTCCTTGCATGAGAACGTATTGGGAAGCTAGTAAGCGGATAGTGCTTTGTCCCCTTTTGTCCATTTCTGGTGGATAGGTGCCATTAAGTTTGAAGTTTAAGATCGCTTGGAACCAAGGTTCCTCTGTGATTTCCTCTTCATCGGTGGTTTGGTGTACATAAGCTGGCTCTGACCGTCGTTCGATGCATAAAGGCATTTTTACCATGCTATCCGGCATGTTAATCAAAGATGCGAGTTTTGCAAGAGCATCTGCAAATTGATTCTCCTCTCGAGGTAGGTGTAGCTAGGTTAATTGATCGGAGAATTGAGCAACTTGGTCTATTCTGGCTTGATAAGGTGCTAAGCTTTCACTCCGGATTTTCCAAGATCTTATAATTTGGTTGATGATCAAAGATGAATCCCCATGCACTCGAAGATTCTTGATGCCTAAACCTACTGCTGCTTGCAATCCAATGAGACAAGCCTCGTATTCTGCAACGTTATTTGTCACCTCGAAGTCGAGTTTGACAGAGATTGGTGTATGCTCGCCTTCAGGAGAAATGAGCAACACTCCTATTCCAAATCCTCTTAAGTTCGATGCTCCATCAAAATAGAGGTCCCAGGAGTCTACATCGGTTTGGAGTATATCTGATACATGCATATTCTATACACTTTATATGCAGTTTTGGCACGTATTTCTATGCGTATTTGTTAGCTTAAAGCTACTATTTCTCCCGAAACGGTTTACTTTGGAATTTCTATGATTTATTGTAGGAATGAGTGGAAGTGAGCTAAATCAAGCTTAAATCGTCCTCCGGAGGCAACTTTATGGAAACTTGGAAGATGGGAGTTCGGACTTGTCACCTTGGGATGCGTGCTGGAAGTTGAGAGTTGCTACAGCATATCTGGTCTATCCACCAGATACCCCAGCCTATAGTCCGTGGAGTTCAGTGGGGAAAGAAGTGGTGTGTACTGTACTGGCTGGTCGATCGACCGTGCCACTTGGTCGATCGACCAGGCCGCGAAGCTGTGGTTTATTTTATGCTTTAGTCTTTTGAAAGCCCACTTGTAATTAAGTTTTGGGGAGAACGTTTATCAGTAGAAGGCAGGAATAATTTAGGTTATGCTTTTTATTATCCAACAACTGAAGTTTTAGATCTAGTTTTGGAGACACGAAGTGGAGACATGGATTCGAATTAATTGTTGTTCATCAATTTCCTTAGTAAGCTTTAATTTAATTTCAATCTTCTTTTATTCTCGTCTTTTAATTCTTGTTGTTACCAATTTATATTCAAGTAATTCAGTTTTAATCCTCTATTTTAATTTCAATTCAATCATGTCAATTTCATTCTATGTCTTTAATTTTGCAATTGTTATAGTCTTAATCATGCATAGCTAATTATCTTGATTGGGAACTAGGTGAGCCATGGCGTAAATTAGGGTCGATTTTATTAGTATGATTTCTTCCGTATCGATCTTATTTCCTTTTGATAAACCCGTCTTGCTAGATTGAAAGATTAGTAGGTTAGGTTTTCATTAGTTTTGGAATTTCCTTTGAGCGAAAGCTTTGAGAAATTCTAGGGAATTAGAAGACCGTAAGGTTAAATTTGAGCATTGATCGAAAGGCTTGATCATATTTCCTGAGACCGTATTATAGGACCTCTGCTACCTTTTTGACCTGACCTTAGCCATGGTAAACCAAAGTTCCTGATCTCCCTTTTATCTTATTTGAGAAATTTCTTATTTTGCCAATTAGCCTCTAGAATCAAACAAATTAAAAACCCCCATTTAATTGTTACTTCAATAGATTAAAAATAGCAAATAGAATTGATCTTGTCTCTCTGTGGTTCGACCCTTACTATCACTAGCTATAGTTTTAGTTCGGATTTATAAATTTAATTTTGATACAAAACGACGGTATCAAATTTTGGCGTCGTTGCCGGGGAGACGGTGTAATTCTGTTTGCTTTATTTTTAGTTTATTTTTCTTGTCTCAAGGAACTTTGGTTCCTTGAGGCCGTTGCTTACTCTTGCTTCTAGTTTTGCTTTTGCCGTGAGAGGACAGATTTTTGAGAGGAAGGCTTGAGTACTCTCAGTTTTGCGATCATGACTACAATATATGATAATCTTCAGCCACAAGTGCAGCATGTTCCAAAAGGATACGATTTACCCACCCCTACTCATGGTCATTTCGAACTCCGTTCCTCCTATATCAATTTGGTGGAGCGAAACCAGTTTGCTGGATTATCGGACGAGGATCCTTTGAAGCATATGGAAATTTTCACAGACTACTGTTGTTCCATACCTATACCGGCTGGGGTGACCCAAGATGAAGTAAAGGGGATGATGTTCTTATACTCCTTGAAGGATTCTACGCGAGATTGGTACCGCTACCTTGATAGGGTAGAAGCTCGAGTCACAGATTGGACATCTCTAGCATTAGCTTTTTACAAAAAATACTTCCCACTAGCAAAGACCGATGCCTTGAGGAGCCAAATTACAAATTTCCAACAAGGACCTGATGAGGAATTTTGTGAAGCATGGGGACGTTTCAAGAGATTGGTTCGGTCTATTCCTCACCATGGTTTCCAGCAGTGGTACCTCTGCAACCTATTCTACAATTCCTTATATGATGACTACAAGGTTATCCTGGATGCAGCTGCGAATGGTAGGTTCCCAAATAACACTGGTCAGAATAAAGGTTGGAATACTATTGAGGAGATGGAAGTCCATAGAGCTGAGTTTGGGAGTTCGCGTGGAAACTTGCGAAAGCCAAATGACGAAATGAGTGCCGTTGCGACACTCATAGCTTCTATTACCGCTCGGCTCGAAAAGCTTGAGACTTCTAAAGCTTTCGAAAAGAAAATTGAAATTCCTGTTCATAACTCAGATGAGACCGCGGAATTGAGAGAAATAATCCGAGCTCTTTTGGTTCAAGTCACGAAAATAGAAGAAGCTGGGATTGAATCTGCAAGGAATTTTGCAAAGCAGTTAGAGATTTTAGCGGCTAACCAAGTCGCCAATTCTTCAAGCAAACGTGAGGTTCCTATCGAGACACTTAATGCAATTTACCTCCGCAGTGGTCTCTCATATGATGGTCCTGATAAGCTAAGAAAAAGCTCGGAAAATGATATAAAGTCAGATTTAAATGCAGTGCGAAACGAGCTCTATCGCAGCATTGGCCGGTCGATCGACCAACAACATCAGTCGATCGACCAGAATCTCTGATGAAAAATTTTCTGACCAGAAACTAATTGAACCCAATACCAGCGGTCGATCGACCAACAACATCAGTCGATCGACCAAAGTTCCTGACGAAAAAGCTTCTGACCAGAAACTGTTCGAACCCAGTGTATGTGGTCGATCGACCGAGCCCAATGGTTGATCGACTGGATCTCCAGCGCTGAACGAAAATTCATCAATTGAATTGCAACATACCTCAGCCAGTGATGATTTGTCAGAGATTTTAAACATTCGGAAGACGAAAATTGATGATCCTACGGCCAGTGTTGCAGTCCCATATCCGGAGCGTTTAAAGAATACCAAGCTGGAGCGCAAGTTTGGTAAGTTTTTGGAGATGGTCAAGAATCTTGAGGTAACCATTCCATTCACTGATCTAATTACCCAGGTACCCTCTTACGCTAAATTTATGAAAGACATTTTGAATCGTAAGAGAAATTTTCATGATGATGGTGTTGTTGCTTTTGTGGAAGAATGTAATGCTCTTTCGCAAATAAACATACCACCTAAATTAAAGGACCCGGGTAGCTTTTCAATTCCTTGTACTATAGGTAACCACAAAATTGGGAAGGCCCTTTGTAATCTAGGGGCCAGTGTCAGTGTCATGCCATATTCTGTTTGCGAAAAGCTAAATATTGGTAACCTTAAGGTGACCAATATGACCCTTCGATGGCGATGAGATAGATCGATTCGAGACCCTTAGGAATTTTAGAAGATGTACCCGTTCGAGTGGGTAAGTTCTTTATTCCTGTCGATTTCGTCGTTTTAGACATTGCTGAGGATAGTCAGATACCTATTATCTTAGGTAGACCATTTTTACATACGGCTGGGGCCGTGATAGATGTCAAACGTGGAGTCTTGACCTTGGAGGTAGGGGATGACACAATTGAGTTCAGGTTTGCTCGCACTGCGACTGAACCTGCTGATGATGATATGTGTTATTTCATTGATATTGTTTGACAGTACATTGGTGAATCGGAGGGAATCCTTAGCCAAGGATCCCTTAGCTGATCTAACCCGTTTAGATGATTGTGCAGATAATCCAGCGGAGAATGCTGAGGAGCTAGATGTTTTTGTAGCCTCAATGGAAAGCTACGAGCTCACAGAGGAAGAAGATGAGATGCTCATAAGCCTGGCCAACGAAAATTTGGTAAACACTTGCTATACCATTGAAGCTGATTCTGCCTATGTTGTTGAGGTAAAGGTGCCAGAGCATAAGCCACTTCCTCCGAATCTTAAGTATGTTTTTCTAGATGATACGGAGCAGTACCCAGCTATTGTTAGTGCGAAGCTTAATGATGACCAGCTTTCTGCTTTGATGTGTGTGCTTAAGAAAAACAGGAAAGCTTTAGGTTATTCTTTAGATGATATTAAGGGCATCAGCCCTGATATTTGTATGCACAGGATAGAGCTGGAGGAAGGTCACAAACCTTACAGACAGGGTCCGCGAAAGCTGAACCCGAAGATGCAAGAAGTTGTTCTGGCCGAGGTGATGAAACTACTCGATGCAGGTATTATTTATACAGTTGGCAACTCCAAGTGGGTTAGCCCAGTTCAGGTAGTCCCGAAGAAAGGAGGGACCACTGTGGTGCAAAATGAGAAAAATGAATTAATACCAACTCGAGTTGTAACAGGTTGGCGGATGTGCATTGACTACAGACAGTTAAATGCTGCCACCAAGAAAGACCATTTCCCCCTCCCTTTTGTTGACCAAATGACTAAAAAACTTGCTTCTAACAAATTTTTCTGTTTTCTTGATGGATATTCAGGGTTCTTTCAGATCCCCATTCATCCGGATGATCAGAGTAAGACCACTTTTACCTGTCCACAGGGTGTTTTTGCATACCGCAGAATGCCTTTCGGATTGTGTAACGCCCAGCTACCTTTCAGAGGTGCATGATGGGGATTTTTTCTGAACATTATGGAGGTATTTATGGATGATTTCTCAGTTTATGGTAATGACTTTGATCGTTGTTTAGCTAATCTTGATAAAGTCATGCAGCATTGTATTGATGTTAATCTTGTTTTAAACTGGGAAAAATGTCAGTTCATGGTCAATGAGGGAGTTGTGTTAGGGCATCTGATTTCTGATAAGGGTATACATGTTGATAAGGCAAAAGTGCAGGTGATTGAGCAATTGCCTCCTCCCCTGAATGTTAAAGGAGTGAGGAGTTTCGTTGGTCACGCTGGTTTTTATCGGCGTTTCATTAAGGATTTTTTAAAAATTGCTAAACCACTTACACAATTGCTCCTTAAGGATGCTGTCTTTGAGTTTACTGATGAGTGCCTTTTAGCTTTTAACAGGTTAAAGGAGGCTCTAGTTTCTGCGTCAATCATTCAGCCGCCTGATTGGGACCTCCCATTCGAGATTATGTGTGATGCCAGCGATTATGCGATTGGTGCAGTTTTAGGACAGCGGAAAAATAAAGTTTTGAATGCCATATATTATGCAAGCCGAACTCTGGATGAGGCTCAAGTCAATTATTACACCATTGAGAAGGAGTTTCTAGCTGTAGTTTTAGCCTTAGATAAATTTTGGTCTTATTTGTTAGGTTCTAAGGTTATTGTTTATACTGATCATGCAGCGCTGAAGACTCTCTTTCTTAAGAAAGATGCGAAGCCGAGGCTTTTGAGGTGGATACTCCTTTTGGAGGAGTTTCATTTGGAGATCAAAGATAAGAAAGATGCAGAGAATGTGGTGGCTGACCATTTATCTCGTCTGCAGCTGACAGAAAGGGAGGATTCGTTACCCATTAATGATTCTTTTCCTGATGAGAGTCTGTTAGCTATTACTAATTCGGGGTCTTATCCACCTCCGTGGTTTGCTGATTTTGCTAATTTTGCTGTGACAGGTAAGATACTACCCGAGCTTTCATGGCAGTAGAAGAAGCGGTTCGCTTATGATGCTAGACAATACTTTTGGGATGATCCTTATGTTTTCAAGGAATGCGCAGACGGTCTTATTCGGAGATGTGTGCCTCAATGGGAGGTGAAGGATATCCTAGAAGCTTGCCACTCTTCTGCCTATGGTGGTTACCATGGTCCGTCCCGGACTATGGCTAAGGTACTCCAATCTGGTTTCTATTGGCCAACTTTGCATGCAGATAGTCGCAATTTTGTTGCTGAGTGCGATGCTTGTCAAAGATCGGGGAATATTTCAAAAAGACATGAGATGCCATAGGTAGGCATTCTAGAGGTTGAGATTTTTGATGTCTGGGGCATTAATTATCATGGACCCTTTCCGAGCAGTCAAGGTAATAAATATATCCTCGTAGCTGTAGATTATGTGTCCAAATGGGTAGAAGTTGTTGCTACCCCTCATTGCAATGCAAAAGCCGTGATTAAGATGTTTAAAAAGATAATATTTCCTCGTTTTGGTGTCCCTAGGGTTGTCATTAGCGACGGAGGTATGCATTTTAAAGAAAAACAAATTTGTGCTATGTTGACTAAATTCGGTGTCCAACATCGTAGAGGTTTGGGGTATCATCCCCAAACTAGTGGTCAAGTCGAGATTTCTAATAGAGAATTAAAAGAAATGTTAGCTAAAGTTGTTTCTAAATCACGGAAAGATTGGAGTCTTAAGTTAGATGATGTCTTGTGGGCTTATAGGACTGCGTTTAAAATGCCAATTGGGATGTCACCATTCCGATTGATTTATGGTAAGACATGTCATTTACCTGTTGAGTTGGAGCGTAAGTCTTGGTGGGCTATTTGTGATTTGAATTTGGATCCTAACCTCTCTCGTGAGAAACATATGACATAGCTAAATGTGCTGGAGGAATTTAGGCTGCTGGCCTATGATAATGCTAGGATCTACAAAGAGAAAACGAAGCGCTGGCATGACAAGAGAATCATTAAGCGCGAGTTCCATATTGGCGATAAGGTACTTCTTTTTAATGCGCGTATCTGTTTATTTCCTGGTAAGCTGAAATCCAGGTGGACTGGCCCTTATACGGTCACAGCAGTTACAAAATTCGGATCAGTTGAATTGGAGACCTCATCTGGAGACCGATTCAAAGTGAATGGTCAATACGTGAAACACTATCACGGTGCAGACGAATTTGTTGGGCAGGTCGAAGTACTATACTTTGACCCAATTTTAGAAGCTGCAAATTGAGGTAAGAAGGTCGTGCGGGACCTCTTAAACCAGCGCTAACCGGGAGGCAACCCGGCTTGTAATTTTTTGTAATTAGGAACTTTACAGTTTTATTTCATTTTTTTGCATTAGGAGCTTTAGATTATTTCATTTTAATTAGCAATTACTTTTGTGGAAAGACGTGCGCCTTTGAGAATGTTTGTAGGTAATTATTTTATGCAAAGTGCGTAGGATGATCTACTGGATGTCGATGAGAGAAAGACGGGAAATTGAAGTGGAAAAATAAATTTTTGACGTATTTGAGATTAATTGCCAGCACATGCAGTCGATCGACCAAGTGCATCAGTTGATAGACTGAAGAGGAGAAGTCAGAAGCTGTTAAAAGGTAAGATTGGTCGACCGACTGGGTAAGATAGTCGATCGACCACCACGTGACAACAGAGGGCAAGTTAATAGGGAAGTCTAATTCCTACTTCATTCTTTCATTCATACTCTTTTGAACAAAAAATAAGAAAAACCCTAAGTTCTTCCCCTTTTGCGATTTTGCGATTCCAATCCCCCTTTAATCTCGATTTTTCTTGCTCAAATCTCCAAGTTCTCATCAAAGGTATGTCTCTAATCCTCTTTTCATCCTTTAAATTCGATTCTCGCTGAATTTCTAGGCCCAAATTTCGAGCAATGTCACCTTGTATCGAAAAAAAAATCGATTAGAGGAAAATCGATTTAGGGCTAATTTCTTTTCGAATTTGTGCTTTAATTGCCTTTGCTATCCTATTCCTTTGATTTTCAAGCCATCTTAGCAGCTAGGAGAAGCTTAATTCCGTTTTCCCCAAATTTTCGAAACCCTAATTTCGTGTTTGATTTCAGATTTTGTTTAGGGTTTATAAATTTTCATTGTTCAAATTATGGGAAGCTAGTTGTTGATTTGTTAATTTTGTAGGAAGCAACAATGACAAAAGGGAAGCAGACGATCTTCAGTGGGCAGTCTAGTCAAAGAGCAGCTAAACAGCCGCGGGGTCCGCCGTTAATGATCGAGGCAACTACGGATAGTCTACCTGACTATCCGCATGTGACTTTCTCTACCTCTACTCAAAGAGCCAAATTTATTACCTTGGTCGAAAAAATAAAAGTTCAGGCAACCCGTTTTATTCATAAGCCAACTTTAGAGAAACTAGGGTGTCTTGAATCTGTTGTGTCCCTGCTAAATGGGACAGGGATGTCGGGACTGGTGGACATGGCTGAGTTCACCTACTACACTCTAACCGTTGAGTTTTTCTCGTCTTTTGCTTTTGACCAGGCTTCTTTTGAAGCTAATAGGAGTAGCTCTTGCATTTCTTTCCGGTTGTTTAATGTCACCTACTCCTTGACATTGGCTGAATTTGCCGGTTATTTGGGTCTTTGTTTCGAGGGTAACACCTCGGAACCTTCTGATGTGCACAGGGTAATGTGGTCGTGTATCTCTGACCTGAACGCTCCTAAGAGGACGGGCACTTTCATCCACTTACCCCCTTTTCGTTATTTCTTCCGGCTGATGGGTAATACCATTTTCGGCCGCAAAGAGTCAAATAATGTTAATACCATTGAATTGTCTATCTTGGCTGGCTACCTGAACATTGAGAGTCGGGTAGCCCGTATTTATAACATAGCTTATTTGACTGCCTCTCACTTTAACACTATAAGTGAGGGTACCACTTTGACCACTATTGTTTGTGGTGGGTTGGTGACTCGCAAAGCCAACCGCTTGGTTCTTGTTTTCCCTCGAGAGGAGGCTCCTCTCGACCCTCAGGCACGCTTCATGGACCTTGACTATGTCAAGTCTGTGAAGTGGGTTGATACACGGGGTCGGTGGAAGATTGATTCTTCCATTTGCGACCCCATCCCTATCGTTGGCCTCCCTCCCATGTTGCCCCTTACCACTGTTTTGGGGGCGACTCGCCCGCCCTTGCCTAGCTATAGGCTCCCTATTAGGGCGGGCGCCATTACTGCTAGTACCTCAAGGCGAGCTCGTGCCTCCTCTTCACAGCCCCCCTCCTCCTCCACTCCTGCTCCAACGGTTTTCCCGGCTACTTTTCGTCCCCCTAAACCTATTGTTATCCCTGCGGTCATGGACCAAAGGGCGGTTTCACGTGTGTTGGGTGACTTGTGCAGAAGTTTTGATCAGCACAGGATAGACATGGCTCTGGCCATGTACCCAGTTTACGAGGAGTAAGCTCGGACAGGGATGCTCCCACGAGGTCTCTGGACTCACCCGTCCTTCTTTGTTCCCTCGGTGGGCGGATATCCTCCGCCTGCTACGACTTCCACTCCCACGACTACTACTGCTGCTGCTGCTGAGGCGGAAGAGGAGGACGATTCGGGATCCGAGGAGGAGGAGGATAGCGATCCAGAGTATGACGGTGGGGATTAGACGCATTCTGACCTCCCCCATTTTTGGCTGGTTTGGAGAGGTCTTCTTTTGTGAGTTTCCGATCCCTTTTTGTTAGTTTCCTTTTATTTTGTTGTTGCTTATATTCTTCCCATTATTGTTGTTGATGCTGGTGATTTGTTGCTGAGCACAATGAGGGCATTGTGCGTTTTGGTTTGGGGAGGGTATATGCATATGTCTATTGCATTTGCATTTGTTTTTTATTGCATTTCCGTCACACGTTTATTGCATTTCAGCTTGCATTTGTTTTCAATTCAAAAAAAAAAAATGAAAAACCACAAAAATTCAAAAAAAAATGCACGTTTATTTTAGCATATAGGTCGAGTCGGAACGGAAGGATTTCAATGATGAGTTTGCATTACATATTGTCTCATTGCCCTTTCCTTGCACTTTAAACATTTCCAAGTATGTCACTTGCATAGTCTACGAGTTTTTGTTGGAATTTTGCTAAACGAATAGACTTGACTCAATATTGGCAAGCTACTTAAATTTCTAAGGATAGAGCTTAATAAATCGGTGACATTCATGACCGATTTCATGTAGGAATGAGAGTAGTTTCTCCTTATAAGGCATGTCACATCAATTTGCATAAGCATGAGTCTAGTCTACTTGATACCTATATGCATTCGGGTCCGTGGTTTCTTGACACATGTGGTAGAGGTTCCCCTTTCTCATTTTACCCATAGACCTCACATAGCCAAATAGCTTATTTTGTCCCATTTAGCTACATACTATATTTAGCCTACCTTATCCGAGCTAGTAATGTTAGCGTTTTGGGAATTCTTGAATGTCTTTTGGTTATTTTGTTCTTCATGAGAAGTTGGAGGTGAAATGGTGGGACGGAAAGAAAAGAAAAATGAAAAAGAATAGAAAAAGGAAAAAAAAAAACTTAGCAAAAAAAAAAAAAAAAAAAAAAAAAAGACTAAAGAAAAAAAAAAGGAAACAAGGGCTGTGTTTTGGAGAACAATTGGTCGACCGACCGGTCTCAAGGGTCGATCGACCATGTGCTACAGTTTTTGAAAATCGCATGTTTAAAAAAAAATCTTTTAATAACTGGCGATTATTACTCCCATATTATATTTGAATCCTTTTGGGGAGTCTACGATGTTATTTTATTGGAGAATTGTGAGTTCTATGCTTATGATATTTGAGCATTGGTGTTATTTTTGGTAGGTGGAAGTAAGAAGTGGATTGCTTATAATTTGGTTTAGTGGTTATTAGCTCGGCCTAACCCCTCTTTCCCAAATTCATTTTAGCCTCTTTTTACCTCTAGCCTCACAATCCCAAATCGCCTCGGCATGTGTCATGGTCATTACAGTGGGGGAATGCATATGTACGGTTGTAGAGACTTTATTCATGTTATACTGCAGGTATGTTCTTATGGGTCGTAGATAGGTGAGAGTCATGATTTTATCATTCTTCTGTCTTGCATAATATATCTCACCCTATTCTTAAATTGAGTGAATGAGCGACCCGTGAGAGTCCGATATATACGAGTCTTGCAAGGTCGAAGGTTTAGCAAATTCTTTAACATGTTCAACTCGTTTGCATTTGACAAAATACTTGGATGTTAATAGCTGCATTAAATTGGTTGGGTATGATGGTTTGTATTAGCTCTGAGCATGAAATCCGTTCCATTAGAGGTTTTTAGTCAGGTCATAGTGCTTGCTTGAGGACAAGCAAGGTTTGGTTTGGGGAGATTTGATACGTGCATATTCTATACACTTTATTTGCAGTTTTGGCACGTATTTCTATGCGTATTTGTTAGCTTAAAGCTACTATTTCTCCAGAAACGGTTTACTTTGAAATTTCTATGATTTATTGTAGGAATGAGTGGAAGTGAGCTAAATCAAGCTTAAATCGTCCTCCGGAGGCAACTTTATGGAAACTTGGAAGATGGGAGTTCGGACTTGTCACCTTGGGATGCGTGCTGGAAGTTGAGAGTTCTCTGAAGATATCCGGTCTATCGACCGATACCTGACCTATCGGGGTGGAGTTGAGTGGGGAAAGAAGTGGTGCGTCTTTATCTTGCTGGTCGATCGACCGTGCCACTTGGTCGATCGACCAGGCCGCGAAGCTGTGGTTTATTTTATGCTTTAGTCTTTTGAAAGCCCACTTGTAATTAACTTTTGGGGAGAACGTTTATCAGTAGAAGGCAGCAATAATTTAGGTTATGCTTTTTATTATCCAGCAACTGAAGTTTTAGATCTAGTTTTGGAGACACGAAGTGGAGACATGGATTCGAATTAATTGTTGTTCATCAATTTCCTTAGTAAGCTTTAATTTAATTTCAATCTTCTTTTATTCTCGTCTTTTAATTCTTGTTGTTACCAATTTATATTCAAGTAATTCAGTTTTAATCCTCTATTTTAATTTCAATTCAATCATGTCAATTTCATTCTATGTCTTTAATTTTGCAATTGTTATAGTCTTAATCATGCATAGCTAATTATCTTGATTGGGAACTAGGTGAGCCATGGCATAAATTAGGGTCGATTTTATTAGTATGATTTCTTCCGTATCGATCTTATTTCCTTTTGATAAACCCGTCTTGCTAGATTGAAATATTAGTAGGTTAGGTTTTCATTAGTTTTGGAATTTCCTTTGAGCGAAACCTTTGAGAAATTCTAGGGAATTAGAAGACCGTAAGGTTAAATTTGAGCATTGATCGAAAGGCTTGCTCATATTTCCTGAGACCGTATTATAGGACCTCTGCTACCTTTTTGACTTGACCTTAGCCATGGTGAACCAAAGTTCCTGATCTCCCTTTTATCTTATTTGAGAAATTTCTTATTTTGCCAATTAGCCTCTAGAATCAAACAAATTCAAAACCCCCATTTAATTGTTACTTCAATAGATTAAAAATAGCAAATAGAATTGATCTTGTCTCTCTGTGGTTCGACCCTTACTATCACTAGCTATAGTTTTAGTTCGGATTTATAAATTTAATTTTGATACAAAACGACGGTATCAATATCCTCATCCGGAAACGACCAGGTGTCTATCGTTTGTGTATCATTAATGGGATTTTCTGCGAAGAATTCGGCAACGACGCACCCCTTTATAACTTTCAAAGGTACATACTTGAGATCGAATCTGAGAGCATCAAAGTCCATCTTGCTAAACGTCCATTGAGAACGGGTTTCTCGAAGAGGTATTTGACAGGATTCATTTTGGAGTATATTTTGACGGAGTAGCTAAGCATGAAATGGCGTAGCTTCTTCGTTGCCCACACAAGAGCGAGGCATGTCTTCTCGAGTGGTGTGTATTTGCACTCGTACTGCAAGAACTTCTTACTAAGGTAGTAGATAGCTCTTTATTCTTTTACTACGGTTTGAGCTAGCATGGCGCCCATGGCCGTTTCAGTTACCATGAGATATAAACCAAGAGGTTGATCTCGTTGAGGTGGTATGAGCACTGGTGGTTTGGCTAGTATTTCCTTGATTCGGTCGAAAGCCTTCTAACAGTCATCATCCCACATGGTGTGATATGTTTTCTTTAACTGCTTGAAGATAGGTTCGCAGATCATGGTGAGTTTTGATATGAATCGACTTATGTATTGCACCTTGCCTAAGAATCCTCTAACTTCTTTCTCCGTTTGAGGTTGCGGCATTTCGATTAGAGCTTTGATCTTAGAAGGGTCTATTTCTATTCCTCGTTGGCTAACGACTTATCCCAGGAGTTTGCCAGATGTTACTCTGAATGCACATTTTTGAGGATTGAGCCTCATATTGTACTTCTATAGCCTTGAGAAGAACTTACAAAGCTTCGCGATGTGCCCCTCTCTTTCCTTGGACTTGACAATCATGTCATCTACGTATACCTCAACTTCTTTATGCATCTTGTCATGTAAGAGCGAAGTTGCGGTGCGTTGGTATGTAGCTCCGACGTTAATTAACCCAAACGGCATAACCGTGTAGCAATAGGTTCCCCATTGAGTGACGAAGGCGGTCTTATTCATATCCTCAATGGCAATCTTGATCTGGTTATACCCTGCGTATCCATCCATGAAGGATAGTAACGTGTGATCTGCTGTATTATCCACCAATATGTCGATATGTGGTAGAGGAAAGTCATCCTTAGGACTTTGTTTGTTTAAGTCTCTAAAGTCAACACAAACACGGATTCTCCCATCCTTTTTGGGTACGGGTACTATGTTAGCTACCAAGTCTGAGTACTCGGAAACATTGATGAACCCGGCTTTGAATTGTTTATCGACTTCTTCTTTGATCTTGAGAGCCCATTCTGTCCTCATTCGACGAAGCTTCTGTTTCACGAGTTTGAAACCTGGTTTGATTGGGATTCTATGCTCTGCGATGTTCCTGTCGAGCCCTGGCATGTCTTTGTAGGACCAAGCAAAAACGTCTTTGAACTCGTGCAGGAGGTCTATGAAATTGGCCCTCTCGGTAAGGCTCAAGGTCGTCCATATCCTAAGTTCTTGGGGTTCTAGTTCAGTTCCTACGTTGATGGGTTTAGTATTTTCTATCACTGGTCCCCCTTCCCCCTCTTGTAGTATTTCTTTGACTTTGTAGGGAGGTATTTCGATTGAGTCTGGGTCTGGGTCATCCTCATTATCATCGTAAACAGAATTGCATTCAAGATAACACGAAGTAAGCACAACCTGATTTATTCATATTAAAATTTGAGAAAAGTTGAAACAAAGAAGCCATCTGATCTGTAGTCAGTGGCGGTAAAGGGACAGCCGTTGGGACATTTCCCGAACTACTGTTACTAATTGACACTAAGCTAGGAGAAACAAGGGGAGTGGGAATGACGACAGGAGGAGACTCTCTAGGAGCTTCTCTAGACTCCGACTCTGACTCTGACTCGAATTCATCGTCTTCTGGTTCTCCTTTGAACATCTCTCCTTCTCCAGTGGTGAGCTTGAAGAGTCTTCCTTGATTGTTTGTCCACTTGATCGATTTTCTCCATCCTTTCTGCTGATTGGTGTTAGTTTTTGTGCCCAGTGTGGTAATGATCTCATCTATGATGCTTTCGGCGCTCTTGATCAAGGGAAGATCTTGGAGGGAGACATCTTCCTCGCTATCTGTCCATATCCCATTGATCACCTCTTCTTTTGGGGAGAATGTGAGCAATCTAAGGTAGATTCATCACTTGTAATCATCAGAACTCCAAGAGGATTCTGAGTGTTGTTGGGCTTACCTCTAGGCGGTATTTGTAGGCGACCATCTTCAATCATATCTTGGAGTACATTTTTCAGTTTGTAGCATTTTTCTGTATCATGTCCCTTGCCTCTATGGTATTCGCAGTACGAATTCTCATTCCAGAACTTGGATTTCGTTTCTGGTTCGAGTGTAGGGCCTATGGGTTGAAGTTTACCCAGTTTCATCAACCTTTTTAGAGCGTTGGAATACGTGTCCCCTAGATTTGTGAATTTCTTTGGTGGGGTACTCTTCTTAGATGGGTCGAGAAGGTTAACTTCATCGGTTTTGCTAGTAGAGCCGTAAGAACGACTTGTGGAGCCTTGATATCCACGACCTACCGTTTTGGACAAGAGTCCTTTACGGATGTCATCTTCGATCCTTGTCCCTAGTACGGTTAAGTCTTTGAAGGTCTTAATGTTTTGATACCTCAGATTATTTGCATAGATGGGCTTTAGGTTGTCCACGAATTTCTCCACGAGGGTAGCTTCGTCTGGATGTTCAACAAGTTGAGTACTAGTCTTCCTCCACCTACTTAGGAAGTCAGTGAAACCTTCTTTGTCATTTTGGGTAAGAACCTCTAAAGTGCACATGTTGACTTGGATTTCAGCATTATCCGCGTATTGTTTGGCGAACTCAATTGGGGCATCATCCCAGGTAGCGATCTTCTTATGTTCTAGAGAATAGAACCATTGTTTTGGGATGGTGTCAAGAGATGAAGGAAAGATCCTTAAGAACATCTCGGGTTAAATGCCTTTGATAGACATGTAATACTTGAAAGCACGGATATGGTTCAAAGAGTTTTCATGCCCCTTGAATTTAGGGATATCTGTCATGTTGAAGTTTGTTGGCAACTTGGAACTCACGGCTTCATATTTGCGATTATTTTCCCTACAAATGTCATCCCTTTAGAGATATACATCAATTGTTCTTCCAAGTATTGGAGTCGTTTCTCAGCTGTAGTCATACCTATGGGAGGGTTTTCGTCCCCGAAGTTATTCACAAATTTATCAGACACTTCACTTTCTCGAGGAGGCATCCTCGTTTCCACGGCATATATTCGGCCCTCGATTGTGTCAAGGCGATCGTACACTTGGTCTTGAGTGACTTGGAGATGAGCTAGCGCAGCTAGGATTTGATCATTACCATTCTGGACTTGGTTGAAGTTCACGTCGCTTGTTTCAGGCATCTTGAAAACTGGATAAGAGACCGACGACGAATCAAAACACGATCGACCATTCTAGCACACTTACTTGAAAAGAAATGTTTTGTCTTGTGAAGTGGGAGTGTGCCACTTATGTCAAGTTAGTTTTGAGGAAATGACGAAGTTTGAAAATGTTGGTCCTAGTCAATTTTAGTGTAGTTGTAGGAGTGAACTCGAAGTGAGGTTTTGAAATGGGTTTTAAGGCCCGAATTTTGACTCGACAATTGGACAGAGTTTCGAGTGGTTTTGCGCTAATGTTAGGCCTAAGTTTCGAAATTTTTACATTTAAAAAAGGATTTTGATTTTACAAAAAAACAGTCATGGTTTTGTTTAGAAATGGTGATCATATATGGTACAAAAATTATACAAGCATTATAACGGGATGCTGAGTGCATTTAGAAGGGTTTTGGTTTAAAGGGTGGGTTGCCATACCGAACAATCAAACCTGAGGTCTGTGGAGAGGCTCGTACCAAACAAGAGTAAGGCCGATTCCTAGTCCATTTCCTCAAGTAGTGAAAGTCCTTGATACAAACAAGAGTAAGTACCATGGTATGGATGACGTCAATCGCTATCCATCCTTAGGCCCAAATAAGAATTAGGACCGTTTAGACGGGACGATTGGTCGAATGGGTTGGGTTGGGTTGGGCCTAGGAAGGCCGAATGAAACGATATAGGAAGACCGACTTATGAAAACCGACAATTGTCTTGTACAAACTATTCCCTAACCTTGTTCAACTTTCACCCTTTTTGGCTACAGCGGAGTCGCCAAACTGTGGACGCGGTCCCACGGGGGCGAAAAGCGAAGCAAGCTTTTCACTCTTTGGTTTATTTGCATTTGTGGAGTCACCACCAATTTATTGTGGAAAATTGGAAACCGTTCGAATACCTCGTGTCATTTCAAGACACAAAGTTTTGACATGAACACTAAGCACTCGTTACCCTTAGCATTCTATGTCTATAATGACTCTCGTGGATGCCAATGAACACGGGTGTTCACAGAGATCTGGAGTAAGGGGTGAGGGTACGTATTAGGAAGCTCTTTTGATCGAACACCTAATCCCGCCCGCCTCGATAGCGGCCTCTACTAATGATTAGGGAAATTATCTATATTTGATGTGTTGTCGGTTATATGCATGCAATGCAACATCCAACGTTTTAATCCTAGCATGTGAGAATTAATACTAAGTCGGTTAACACATAAATTAGCATACAATGATGTCGAGATAGGAATTTAGGTTGATTACATATGAAGGCATACAAACGATACAATAGAAGAAATACAATAAAAATACGATAAAGGAAAATTACAATAATTACATCGAATTTAATGATTCATGTCAAAAATACATTTAAAATGGATGTTTTAGAAAAGAAAGAATTAACGAATTAACGAATAGAAATTAGGGGTGATAATACGAATAATAGTTAATTAATACGTAAACTAATAACTAGGTCAAAGCAGAAACGGGAGTTCAGGGACAAAAATCAACCGGGAACATGCGCAGCAGAGCTACGTCCCTTGGAAGAGGCGCAGCAGTCGCTGCGTCTGTTCCTGGGTTGAGTTCTGGCTGTGAAGCCGGAACCGCAACTCGTTAATGTTAATTGGTGAATTTAATGATTGATTATGAATTATTGACTCGGATGAAAGTGATTAACATGTTATTTACATGTGAATGAGGTCATAAAAACGATAAAACATGAATGAAACTAATTAGAACGAATATTTACAAGATTTATAGGATTATTAATTACAATTAACAAACTAAACAAATTAATTATATTAAACAGATTATTAATGACGAATTAATGATGGTGACGGATGAATAACAGATACAAATTCATCAAAGATGAATTCCAGAGATTCAATATGGGTAAATCGAATCTCTAAAATCCGAATTGATTTTAATGACGAAAACCCGCAAATATGGATTATAAGGGATTTAAATCGGGAATTTTAATGATGAATTAATTATTAAGGAATTATGAATTACAGGTTAAAATTATCATGCTTAAATTGTCGTGTTAATGAAACAATGAACAATTGAAAACAAAGTGAAAAACAAAGTGAAAAACAAAAGGACGAACAAAAGACGAAGGAAGAAGAAAGGAAGCAGGAACTGCGGCAGCCTCACGAAGAAGCGCAGCAGGTACCGCGTCCCTTTGAAGAGGCGCAGCAGTTGCTGCATCGTTTCTCGACGGTTGTCTTCTGATAATCCATAAAAAGGGTTTAAAACAAGGGTTTACAAATCGGTTTTAAGCATATTTTCGACATAAATCTTACAATAATGATTACAAAAATAAAGAACAATAAACAAAGGAGAAGAATTTACACCCTCAGACTTACATGTTTGACGAAACGAGATGAACTAAGTTAACGTTTAGTGATGCTCGACTCGAATGTACGACGAAAGTGCCCTCTAGGAGTAAAACGAATAAGATTGATTAATGTTGATTAATGTGGAGATGGTCAAATTGGTCGGTCATGCAAAACGAGGCTGGTACTCAGAAAGATCCGAGCTTACGTGGTCGAAAGTTCAAGCACGAAGACGCCAAAAAGTAAGAACGTGGTATAGAATGCAAAGGGAGAAGAGAAGGCCGGACACTCGCGTGAGAAATATGTGAGACCGAAGGTCTCTATTTATACTAATCACATGGAGGAAATAGGGTTTTCGGAGAAATTTGGAAGTGAATCTCGAAAAGATACGGAAAATAGGCAGAAAAGGACTGAGGAAGAGGCGCAGCAGGCACTGCGTCCCTTGGAAGAGGCGCAGCACCTGCTGCGTCCTTTCCTCGGTGGTTTCCTCCTGCGGAAGAAAGATTTCCGCGTTTCTATTATGGAATAACGGATTAATCTCATTTCCTTAATATTTTGTGTGAATATTACGGGAGATATTTTACCAAAGATTAAAAGATTGGAAAATATGGAATAGAAATATCCGGAACATTCCAGAACATTCTGACTCGGTTTTAGAAAATGTAGACACAAGTGTTTGAGCGACCACTTGACGATAAACTTACGAACTGTCATAAATCGTTCCGTATAACAAACATGCGGCCCAATCATCACCGGGTGGTTTGCGGGAGGTGCAGAAATGAGGTATCTACAACTGTGCAGCAAACTGTGCACAAGAAGACAAGTGACAGTGACAGCCTGCAACAATGCTTTATTTTCAGTCTGTTTTACCCATTTGCTTTTATTTTCACTTGTTCACTTTATTTACCAGTTTTTAAGATAATTTATGTTGTTTGTACTCATCTTAGATTAATTCTGGACCTTTGGATGCTAGGGTTTCGAATTGTAATGCAAAGACAAGGCTTATATAAGGACATGTGTCTCATCTGTTTGAAGCAGATTATTTTTGAATGAAACATTAGCCTTGAGACTTCTCTCATTTCTTTCAAACTTGTTTTTAAACTGTAGTTTAGAACCCTGGCCTGGTGATTAACCTGTGATCTCTATGGTTAATTGATCAAAGTCAGTTTGGCATCATTAAGTTGAACTTGTGTCTAACTGTGGTTCAGTTTAATTGTGTTGAGCAAAGTTCAAACTTTAATCCTGTGTTCAACTGTGGATTTGAGTCTGAAATTTGTTAAGTTATAATCTTAGATTTCCTGTGATTATTCTGTGGGAATTTAGGGTCTTAAATATATCTTTTTATCACACAAACAAGTCACACAACCAGTTGCGTCAGCTTGTCTGCAATCTCAGGATTTCAGGCTGTTTCAGTTGAGTTTAAAAATACTTAGAGTCCTTCTAAATTCATGAAACTTGGTACAATTTTAGATCAATATTAAATCTTATTTGTCACAGAAATTCAGAATTTTTCAAGGTCATTTGATATTTTTAAGGTGTCCTGCAAGCCAGGCTGCATTATTGCTTGTTCCTAGGCTTTATACTGCATTTTGGTAATCAGAGCTCAGGTTTAACACAATTCCACCTTTGTGTTAGTCTTGGGTTAAGAGAAGCTGTGAGATTATTATCCCTACCTACATTAAAAACACAAAAACAACCCTGAGTGAAGAGAGACTTGCTGGTATTGAGACTAGAATAGAAACACTTGCAGGAAATGTAGACACACTGCTCAATGCTGTTCATGTGGTGATGGAGAGGTTTCCAAACCATGATCCAAGGAGACATCCACCTGCCAGAGGGAGAGGTAGAGGCAGAGGCGTCTTCATGGGAGCAGGGAGAGGACAACCACCACCTGGATATGAATCAGATTCAGAGGAGAGCATTAGAACACAAGAGGAGGCTCTTGAACAAGCAGACAAGCATCTAAAGGTAGAAATTCCTGATTTTTATGGTAGTCTTAACCCTGATGACTTACTAGAATGGATTAGGGATGTTGAAAAAATATTTGAGTTCAAAAATTATAATGATGTTAAGGCTTGTAAAGTTGCTGTGTTGAAATTAAATGGATATGCATCATTATGGTATGATATCCTTAAACATCAGAGGCTAAGGGAAGGGAAGGAGGCTATTAAATCTTGGTCCAAACTTAAAAAAAAATTATTGGATAAGTTTGTTACTAAATATTACACCCAGGATTTGTTCATTAAGTTGTCTAAGCTTAGGCAGGATGAGAGACCCCTTGAGACCTATTTGAGAGAGTTTGAACAACTAACCTTACAGTGTGAGATAAATGAGAAGCCTGAGCAAAGGATTGCTAGGTTCTTAGAAGGGCTTGATAAGAATATTGCTACTAAGGTTATGATGCAACCACTTTGGTCTTATGATGATGTTGTCAACTTGGCACTTAGAGTGGAGAAAATGGGAAAGTCTAAACCTGCTACACCCAAACCCAAACCTATCTTTAGGCCCTACAGTGGTGTTAAAATTGTTGAAACACCTAAACCAGTGTCCCAAACAGGAGGAGACAAGGGAAAGGCACCTATGTTCCCTAAGTCCAACCCACCTCTAGCAAAAGAAAAGATCAAATGCTTCCAATGCCAGGGGTATGGCCACTTCAGGAAGGACTGTCCTTCTAAGAGAACATTGACAGCAATGGAAGTAGAGGAGTGGAAAAGAGAGGGTTCAGTTGAGTATGAGGAGGAGCCAGTGAATGAGGAGGCAACTCTTGAGGAGGAACCCAACCAGGAACAAGTCTTGGCTCACCCTGATTAGGGATGTCAATTTCACCCGCATCCATCAAAATCCGATCCACTTAATCCTAAAAGATGGATGAAAACCCAACTTAAATGGATGATGGATGGATGACGGATGAAACGAATGACGGATGACGGATGGGTTGGATGAAGAAATTTCACCCGCCATCCATCCATCACCTGATTTTCTTACTTTTTATTCAAATATTCATATTTTTAACTCTCAATATAGCTATTTTGTAAACCTACCCACTAGAAAGTTAAACTACAAAAATAATCTAACTTTATTTTTGTCGAGACTAAAAAATCATCGTTTTTTTTTAACTTGAAACATAAAAATACACAAGACCCGTTTATCACCCGATCCACCAGTTTCATCCATGGATGATGGATGGATGGATGATGGATGATATGTTTCACGGATGACGGACAGGTTGGATGAGATTTTAAAAGGACAGATGGATGACGGATGAGGCTTCACCCGACCCGAACCCGATCCATTGACATCCCTAACCCTGATACAGGCCATAGTCTTATTATGTGGAGGGTAATGCACTCTCAACATGCACCATTGGAGGAGGATCAAAGATCCCTCATTTTCAGGAGTAGATGTACTATTCAGGGCAGGGTATGCAACTTGATCATTGATGGTGGAAGTTGCACCAATATGGCATCTGTCACCATGGTTAACAAGCTTAACCTCAGTACCCAGGAGCACCCTAATCCTTACAAGCTCAGATGGCTAAACAAGGGAGCAAAGGTTAAGGTGGATAAACAATGCTTGGTTCCATTTTCAATTGGCAATGTTTATAAGGATGGGATCTTATGTGATGTGGTCCCTATGGATGCTTGCCACTTACTGTTGGGTAGACCATGGGAGTTTGACAAGAATTATATCCATTAGGGGAGGAACAATACCTATTCCTTCAAGCAAGGCGGCAAGAAGATCACATTGACCCCTCTACCACCTAATCAGAAGAACTATAGGAGTCTAAGTGTGACTGATGGACTCAATAGGGTTTTATTTCTATCTGAAGAAGAAATGGTCAAGGAAATGCAACAAGAACAGTCTGTTCTTATCTTGTTGTCCAAAGAAATTCATGAGGATGTGGAGCATCAACTGCCAGCAGAGGTTAGACCATTACTGGAGCAGTACCAGGATGTCTTCCCTGCTGAATTGCCTAGTGGATTACCTCCTCTAAGAGGTATTGAGCACCAGGTTGACCTTGTGCCAGGATCTGTACTCCCTAACAGACCTGTATACAGGTGTGATCCTGATGCTACAAGAGAATTGCAGAAGCAAATTGATGAGCTGATGAACAAAGGATTTGTGAGGGAATCCTTGAGCCCATGTGCTATCCCAGCACTATTGGTACCCAAGAAAGATGGCACTTGGAGGATGTGTATTGACAGCGGAGCTATCAACAACATCACAGTCAAGAATAGGTTCCATATACCTAGGTTGGATGATATGCTGGATGAGTTAAGTGGTCTTAGGCAAGGTTATCACCAAGTGAGAATCAGGGAGGGTTATGAGTGGAAGACTGCCTTCAAAACTAAGCAAGGGCTCTATGAATGGTTGGTTATGCCATTTGGGTTATCAAATGCCCCTAGCACTTTTATAAGATTGATGACAGAAGTGTTGAGGCCTTGCTTGGGGAGATTTGATGTGGTGTACTTTGATGACATCCTCATCTACAGTAAGTCCACAGAAGAGCACTTGAGCCACCTTGAGAATGTATTCCAAATCCTGAGAGACAGCAAATTATTTGGAAAATTGGAGAAATATACCTTCTTGGCTTCTGAAATTAAGTTCCTAGGATACATCATCTCTCGGAGGGGAATTTCTGTGGATCAGGATAATATTGATGCTATTAAATCCTGGCTAATCCCTAAGAGCATCACTGAAGTAAGAGGCTTCCATGGCCTTGCTTCCTTTTACAGAAGATTTATCAAAAACTTCAGTTCTGTTGCTGCTCCATGATGTGACCATAATTAGAGCATATTTCGTCCTCGAATTAGCCTTGTTCCCATGCTTTTTAGTGCATATTTGGGTCATTTATTGTCTTTAGTCCTTTGATTTGCATATTCTTTGAGGTTTTGTTTCCTTGGTAGGAAAGGAGTGCAAACCTTGCTTTTTCATGGCAAAATAGAGCTAAATTGATTGAATTCAATGACCAAGCATCAAAGAGAAGACAAGATTAGAAGGCCTTTGTACATACTATAGTAGATGGGCAATGATGAGGAAAGATCATTGCATCCCCGAGGAAATCCTCAAGGATTTTATGAAGAGAAAGGAAGCAAAGAATAAAGAAAGTAGCTGTAAGACAATCCGAGCGGATTGTCCACAAGATGCCCGTCCAGCAAGGGCAATCCGAGCGTATTCCCCAGCTGGACACCCGTCCAGAACCACCACAATCCGCCCGTCTTCCCTTGAATCCGCTCAGCCAGAATCTCCACAATCCGCCCGTCCCGTGCCCTGGACGCTCGGATTGTCTGTCAGCCATTTCGTCTTCTACAAGTTTCAAGGAAGGATGCGCATATTTTTCTAAGACCGGCAAAAAGGAGACCGGAGTCTCCCTTGAGACCGGCGATTCCTCAAGGACTTAATCGTCATTTAAGCCTTTAGTAAACCCTAATCTATGTAACTAATCCCCACTATAAATACCCCATTAGGCTAATTAGAAGATCGTGTTCTTCTTAGCAATCTTTAGTGTAGTTAATATCAATCAAATCTCTCTTTAATCTTGTAATCAACATTTAATCAGGTCTTAATACAAGTTTCATTTCCTTAATCTCTCTCTTGTTCGTCTTTCATTTTGGGTAATAGAAGATTATTTGGGTTATTATTGGGAGATTGACAACCTTCCAATCAATCATCAAGTACTTCTATTATTCTTTGCTTTATTATTGGAATCATTAGTAGGTATAATTCTCTTAATCCCTTTTTAATTATCGTTAATTATCTTCATTTATTCATCATGTTTTACTTTGTTGGTATGATTGACAACCTTGCTAGCATATTCAACATGATAATGAGTGACTAGTTTCTTAGCTAGGGTTAATGGGTAATTAGGGGAAACCAACATGGGGATGATTCATGCTTAAATTAATATGTTTTCATAGTTTATTTGCTTGCTTGTTGTGATCTCAACTTATGCACATGTTATGTTTGAAGAAATGCGAGCCTATGAATCCTTGCATTTTTTACCCATCACCTATCTTTTCAATGAGACTTGTAAGACATAAACCAACTCGAGTCTCATTAGACCATGCATATAGTTGAGTAGGGAAGATTAAGTCGACTTGTAGGTGTTGTACAATCTAATCGATTCGGCTCCGGGACCCAAACTTTCCTAGGATTGTAAGATATAAACCAACTCGATCCATGACAACAATAATTGCTTGCTTATAATTTGAGAATATGTTCGTATGATCAATTCCCATGAATCCCCTATGACCCCATGACACCCTAGTGCCTTTTATCAATTGTTTACACCCCTTTTTAATCATCTTGCTTGTTTACTTTTATTGCTATTTAGTTTAGTGATCTTCTACTTCAAACCCCAAATTGTGACACCCTTAGACACCACTAGTTGTAATTGAAAATCTCATCTCAATTCCCGTCCCTTGGGATCCGACCTTTACTTGCCTCTTTACTATTTGTAGAGTTGTTTGTGGAGTTATAAATTGTGTTTTGGTCTAGGTGCTCCTAACGATAAGTACCGAAAATTAAACCTCCAAGTGAGTCCGACCAAAAATGGCGCCGTTGCCGGGGACGGTGTTAACTTGATTTAGATTTTCTTATATTGTTATTAGTTGTGTCTTTCTTTGCCTTGGGGAAGTAAAACTCCTCAAGTTTTGTTCTAACTATTTTCAAGTTGTTCGATATTTTGCAAGATGGACCTTATAGATTGTTTTGTAGAGGACCACTGAAGTATACCTTTCTTCAAAGATCCCATGCAAGCAAGTGAGGCTAAAAATATGTATTGGGAATTAGAGGTAGATCTTTTCGAGGCCGCTCTAGCTAACAAAGAACTTACTCATGCACAATCTGAGTTAGTACATAACATCCTTATGGAAGCATGTCAACCTATAGAAGATGAGCAATCTATCCTAGAAGACATCTTACAAGCTCAAGAGCAAGAAAAATTCATCATGGAATTCGAGTGTGATAAGATTGATGAGAACGAAGAACAAGTTGAGTATGCAATAAGAATGGAATGTCTAATGGAAATGGAGCAAATTCTCAATGAACCTTCAAAGGAGGAAAGTGAGGTACAAACCCCTACTTTAAAACCCCTTCCCCCAAATTTGAAATATACTTACCTTGATGAATCGAAGACCAAACCCGTGATTGTTAATGATAGACTTGATGAAAACCAATTGGGAAAATTGCTTGATGTGTTAAAACAACATGAAAAGGCTATAGGTTATAGTCTAGATGACCTTAAGGGGATAAGTCCCAACTTTTGTATGCATAGAATTCATCTAGAGGAGGACCATAGACCTACCATCCAATCTCAAAGGAGATTAAACCCCCTCATGCAAGAAGTTGTCAAGGGAGAGGTTATGAAATTACTTGATGCGGGAATCATATATCCCATATCGGATTCTTTGTGGGTTAGGCCCGTTCAAGTGGTATCTAAGAAAGGAGGTACCACGGTGGTGACAAACGAAAAGAATGAGTTAATACCCACAAGAAAGATCACCGGTTGGCGTATGTGTATTGACTATCGTAAATTGAATTCCGCAACAAGAAAGGATCATTTCCCCCTACCATTCATTGACCAAATGCTTGAGAGGTTAGCCTCCAACAAATTCTTTTGTTACCTTGACGGGTATTCGGGATTTTTTTAAATCCCTATACACCCGGATGACCAACATAAGACCACCTTCACATGCCCTTATGGTACTTTTGCATATAGGAGGATGCCTTTTGGCTTATGTAATGCCCCCGCCACTTTCCAAAGATGCATGATGAGTGTCTTCTCCGACTACCTAGAGACCATAATGGAAGTTTTTATGGATGATTTTAGCGTTTATGGAAAGGACTTTGACTCATGTTTGCATAATCTTTCTCTTGAATTGCAAAAATGTGAAGATGTTAGTCTTGTTTTAAATTGGGAAAAGTGTCACTTCATGGTCAATGAAGGAATAGTTTTGGGTCATTTAATCTCGGAAAAGGGCATCGAGGTCGATATAGCTAAGGTTGAGGTGATAGAGAAACTCCCACCTCCCGTGAATGTTAGAGGGGTGAGAAGTTTTCTTGGTCACGCGGGTTTCTATCGCCGTTTCATAAAAGATTTTTCAAAAATAGTGAAACCTCTCACTCAACTCTTACTTAAAGATGCCTAATTCCATTTCACTGATGAGTGTGTTGAAGCTTTTAATAAAATCAAGGAAGCACTAATCTCGGCACCGATCATTCAACCTCCAAATTGGGAACTACCATTCGAGATTATGTGTGATGCTAGTAACTACGCCGTTGGAGCGGTTCTTGGCCAACGGGTAGGAAGAGCTCTCCATGCCATCTACTATATAAGAAAGACTCTTGATCCCTCCCAAGTGAACTATGATACTACCGAGAAAGAGCTTCTTGCCATTGTCTATGCTTTGGACAAATTCCGTTCCTACTTACTTTGATCCAAGGTGATTGTCTTTTCGGATCACCGTGCTCTCCGACATCTCTTGATAAAGAAGGAGGCCAAACCAAGGTTGTTAAGATGGATTTTGCTTCTTCAAGAATTCGACTTGGAGATAAGAGACAAGAAAGGAGCCGAAAATGTAGTGGCGGATCACTTGTCAAGGATCCGGTTTTATGATGAACAAGGAGAAACACCGATCAATGACTCATTTCCCGACGATATCTTGATGGCCATTCAAACGCAACTTGAAAGGCACATCACCCCATGGTTTGCCGATTATGCCAACTATATCGTTGGAAGAGTACTCCCTCCAAATTTGAACTACAACCAAAGGAAGAGGTTCTTATTCGAAGTAAAGAGGTACTTTTGGGATGACCCAAACCTCTACAAAGAGTGTAGTGATGGGCTCTACCGGAGGTGCATCCCTCAATGGGAAGTCCAAGGAATCTTGGAAGGATGTCACTCATCACCCTACGATGGGCACCATGGAGCAAGGAGAACCATTGCAAAAATCCTTCAATCGGGCTTCTATTGGCCTACAATGTTTCAAGATACAAGGGAATTCATCATTCATTGTGATGCTTGTCAAAGGACGGGGAATATCTCTTGGAGGAATGAAATGCCACAAAGGCGCATACTAGAGGTGGAGATCTTCAATGTTTGGGGGATCGACTACCAAGGTCTGTTTGTGACATCCAATGGGAATAAGTATATCCTTGTGGACGTAGATTACGTCTCAATGTGGGTGGAGGCAATTGCCACTCCAAACGATGATGGAAAAACGGTCACCAAGCTCTTCAAGAAAATAATCATCCCAAGATTTGGAGTTCCTAGAGCAATCATAAGTGATGGAGGAACGCATTTTCATGAAAAGAAGCTCGCATCTCTTTTGACCAAGTATGGTGTTTAACATAGAACCGGCTTGGGATACCATCCTCAAACAAGCGGTCAAGTTGAAGTTTCGAATACAGAGATCAAGCAAATCCTTGAGAAAGTGGTGAATAAGACCCGAAAAGATTGGAGCACAAAGCTTCATGACGCTCTTTGGGCTTATAGGACGGCCTATAAGACTCCCATAGGAGCCTCCCCTTACAAGCTTGTCTATGGAAAAGCATGCCACTTGCCAATCGAATTGGAGTACAAAGCTTTTTGGGCAATCCGAGCCCTTAACCTTGATCTCAAATTAAGTGGTCAAAAGAGGATGATTCAAATTCAAGAGTTGGAAGAATTCCGACTACAATCTTATGAGAATGCCAAGATCTACAAGGAAAGGACAAGATTACTCCATGACAAAAGGATTAAGCAAAAAGCCTTGCACAAAGGGGATAAAGTCCTTCTATTCAATTCCCGCTAACGACACTTTTCGGGAAAGTTGAACTCTAGATGGATGGGTCCCTATGTGATCACCGAAGTTGGGAAATATGGGGATTTTGAAATCAAGGCGGAAGATGGAAGCAAATTCAAGGTCAATGGTCAAAGATTGAAGCCATATTATGAGGGAGCATTTGTTGGAGAGGTCGAGGTCACATATCTCGGGCCTCCTCATACTTGAAGGAATCATCAAAGGGAGAGTTTGGTGGAGTCCTCCCTAAACCAGCACTTGTAAATATACTAACCCCTCTAACTTGTATTTATAATTTTGTTGCATTCCTTTTATCATAAACATAAATTCTTTCAATGAGAGTAAGTGAGGGAGGGTCACTAATAAATTTTGAATGAAGGAAGGAACCAATTTTCAAGTGTGGGGAAGCTTTTATCAGAATCAAGGAAATCAAAAGAAATCCGCAGCAAGGAACCCGAGCGTCCAAGGAGAGAATCCGCTCGGATTGCACTAAGACGTCCATATTTCTGAGAATCCGCTCATCCTGCTGGAATCCGAGCGTCTGAAGACGAATCCGCTCGTCTTTTTGCCAGTTCATTTTAAGAAAAGTTCCTGTAACAAAATCCGCTCGTTTTTGGGAAAAGTCGCTCGTCCTGTTCCAGAAAAGACGCTCGTCTTGGGCTCGATCCGCTCGTCTTGGCTGCGTTAAATTGTTGCAAAAATTCGCTGTAAGAGAATCCGAGCGTCTTCCCTGGAATCCGCTCGTCCCAAAATGACAGAATCCGAACATCATGTGCCCGAGTCCGCTCGTCCTCATGCGGTCTGCACTCCCGATTTTTCCCAATTCTAATTCACCCCACCACACAATTTGTGACACATCACCCTTCCTTCCACTTGTATTATAAAAACCCACCTCCTTAGGACTCCAAAGCATATCTCAAACACCTTTCTATTCCACAAAATCAAAAAGGCCCAAATTTCTAGGGTTTCAAAGGCAACATTCAATCCACAAAGAGCATCTTCATACTTTAACAAATCAAAAATTCCAACCCAACAATCAAAGGATGGCACCAAAGGGATCTTCCGTTAGGGATAGAAGAAGACCAAGAGTAAGGGGAAGCTCTTGTACCTCCCACATCAACACCTTAAGGAGGGAGCATGAAGAAATTGTGGATCTTACAAGGCTTGATGACTTCTCAAATGTTGAATTCGTCAATGATGTGCAAAGGCTCGTTTTTCACCGGCTTCTTCGTAAGAACATTCTCCCTACTAAGTTTTTATGTCATAGAACTTTAAAGAAACTTGGGATTTATCATCAAATGGAAGCTCTTTTTGAAGTGTTTGGTCTCTCTACCCTTTTCCACATGCACGAGCAAACTTACCGATCCCTTGTGCTTGAATTTTTAAGCTTCTTGAAAATCACAACCTTGAATAGAATGATATGCATAGAATTTAGGTTGGAGAGTGTTTCAAGAATGATGACTCTAGTGGAATTTGCTAATGTCCTTGGTCTCGATGTCGCGCCTACCCGGACATCAAAACCGAAGAGATATAATGTTGCACCCCTATGGAGGGCCATGACCGGCCGAGATTTCATGTACATCAAGGAGTGTCTAGCTTTCCACATTCAAAATCCTATTTTGAGACTTACTTACTGGTTCCTTTCCGGCACCCTCCTTGCTCGCCGAGACCCGACAATAGTGAAAGAACTTGACCTTGGGTTCATGGAGTCTTATCTCGATATCCACCGAAGGGGTGGGTACCACTTTAATGCGCCTCTTGTGTTACTCGAAAAGTGGGCAAAGTTTAGGAACGGTGATGATGATGGGATGAAACACATTGTTAATGGAGGGCTCATTACAAAAATTGCAAAGCATTTCAATCCAAAATTTAATGAGAATAATGAGTACACTCCTCTTACTGGGAATACAAGGATAAATGAAGACCTTCTTCTTGTGCATCATCATTGGATAACTCTTGAGGGGGTTGATAAAAGGGTCAAGTGGATAACAAAAGGAAGTGATCAATCTACCTACTAATGACCAGACTACCAAGAATCTCACCAAGAAGGGGACCTTTATCACCAATCCCATCCTACCTCATCCCTCCAAACCCAACCCAAGTAAGGCAAGCACCACCACCTCCAAATCCCAAACAACAACAACAACAAGAGCAACAACCACAAGATGAGAAAATCAAAGTACCTCCCTACCCTTTCCCATATCAACCGTACAACCACCCTAACCCCTTTATCCTCCCCCGTGATGACTTTGTAATGGGAATTCTTCAAGATTTGCACTTCCGACAATATGAAGCTACCGTGGACAATTATTATGCACTCTACCCTCAATACCACGATATGATCCAAAGGGGGAAGATTAGTGAGGAGGGAGCATTTCCCTCTTGGGCACAAATGGATATACTCTTCCCCAATTCTGAGAGGGCAAATGAAGGGGCAAACGGGCAACAAGAGGAAGGGAGCGACAAATCTTGCAGTGGGGACACGGTAGAGCTTGGTAACGAAGAGGATGACTTCATGGACCCGAATACAAGTGATGCATCCAAGGAAATATGGGATAGTGATCTAGAGGGAGATGACGGCGATCTCTAGAGGATCTCTTCATAGCTAGATGGAGCGGGCGTGAGGCACCCATCTCAAGCTTAAGTGAAGTTTCCTCATCTCCTCTCTTTATTTTCAATTTTCATGAAAGAAGTTTATGTTTTGTTAACTTGTACAATATTTGAATTTGTCTTTGGTTGGAGAGTCCTAGCAACATGAGGACTAACACCTCGGCCACATTGAGGTGTTCTTTTATTGTTCCCGTTTGAAAAATCCAAAATGACAATTTAGCTTCATGCATTGCATCTTGTGTGCATGAACTACCCCATATTTTAAAACATTAGAAATAATGTCTATCTCGGTTTGGGGAAGTACATGCATACGCAACGGGAGGTAATCTAAATTACGCTCTCCGTCATAAACAAAAACCCATGCATCATGTAGTGTAGATTAGTATAGCTTGCATTTAGTATAGAATTCATGCATCATACTTGCATAATTTTCTATCATTTTGGCCATTGAGGACAATGCCCATATTAGTGTGGGGATGGGAAATTCCAACTTAACTTTTATTCAAAAACCCAAAAAAATCAAAAAATTGTAAAAAATTGAAAAAATTTGAAAAATTTGAAAATCCAAAAACAAGTTCATTTCCTTTGTAGTGTAGACTTGTATATATTATTGTATATATTGTGTTTGTTCTATCCTTGTTCACATTGATCGACTACGCCACATCCGAGACATGAGGATATTGAAGACCGCATGGTATGATCCTTCCAATCTCCTTTTTCCTCTTTATGTTAATGACTATGTGGCTTTATTTTGATTGATGCGGTATAACAATGTGAATTTAGGACTTGCATTTAGATTATATGGCATATTAGTTGGTAGAATCATTTGCATTAGGATGTATATGTGTTAGTTGCATCATGGCATGTAGTTGCATGTTAGAAAATTTTGCGAAACCGTCTACTTGGGAAGCTTGACAAGTGTATATAGGCTCTAGTAGATGCTTTTTCTTCTTAAGACTTTGCTTGTTAGAATACTTGTAAAACACCCTAGGATGTGTCATGCTAGTATCCTTTGACCCATGGATTAAGGCCTAGTCAAGAGTACCTTGTGGTATGATAACTCCTTGGCTACCGTTTATTCCAAGGTGACCCTTGAAACCATGCATGCATCCATCATCCATGTTCTACCACATTTTTGTCATCAAAAGGAATGGGCACAAAAAGAAAACTGATTTGAGTTCAATGAAATGAAAAGTGAAAGAAAGTTTGAAAAATGCATCAAATGAAAAGAGGAGCAAAAATAGACTCCTAATGCTTCAAATATAAGGCACCCTCACTACATATGGGGTGACCTTGAAAATGTTTCAAAGAAATGCAGAAAGTTGTCAAGTGTTGAAATGCCAAAAATCAAAGAAATGGCAAAAGAAAGTGCTCTCAAATGCCAAATGCCACATGAAATTGGGGGGAAAAACAAAAACAAAAGTAAACTCCCAAAATGAAACTCAAATATCTATCAATCCCTTTATCCATCGTATCCATTTTTGTGCATGGTAGAGAGGGGACGACCCTTCTTCTTGTCTAGGCAAGAGGGGGAATTCCACGATCCTCCAGTGTTTCTAACACCATAGGGAGTCTACTCTTGACAAAAGCATTTAACGATTGAGGACAAAGGTACCCTAGCTTGACACAATTTGGAGGTGATTTATTGGTATCCTTCTAGGCTTAGTAGTTTGAAGAAATTGCATCTTTGAAGGAGTGTGTACCCTTGAATTGCTTCCCTTGTAGGTAATTTCCGCCACTTAGATGAGGAAAGTGGCTATTCTTTTGTAGATGCATCCATTACTTGATTTTGTGTGCTTAATGTTTGGATGTGTCGCCATTTTGGCAAGACCCACCTTGCCTTGCAAGAAGGCATCCTACCTCATGGTTGTCTTGTTGTGAGTTGAAGGGGCGGAGTGAGACCCGCTAATTGTCTCATAACGGCTATGCTATTAGGTTAGTTTAAATAATGGTCCTAGTCTTTGTCACCTCTTTACTCGGGACGAGCAAAGGTTCGGTTTGGGGATATTTGATGTGACCATAATTAGAGCATATTTAGTCCCCGAATTAGCCTTGTTCCTATGCTTTTTAATGCATATTTGGGTCATTTATTGTCTTTATTCCTTTGATTTGCATATTCTTTGAGGTTTTGTTTCCTTGGTAGGAAAAGAGTGCAAACCTTGCTTTTTCATGGCAAAATAGAGCTAAATTGATTGAATTCAATGACCAAGCATCAAAGAGAAGACAAGATTAGAAGGCCTTTGTACATACTATAGTAGATGGGCAATTATGAGAAAAGATCCTTCCATCCCCGAGGAAATCCTCAAGGATTTTATGAAGAGAAGGAAGAAAAGAATAATGAAAGTAGAAGTAAGACAATCCGAGCGGATTGTCCACAAGACGCCCGTCCAGCAAGGGCAATCCGAGCGTCTTCCCCAGCTAGACGCCCGTCCAGAACCACCACAATCCGCCCGTCCCGTGCCCTGGACGCTCGGATTGTCTGTCAGCCATTTCTTCTTCTACAAGTTTCAAAGAAGGATGCGCATATTTTTCTAAGACCGGCAAAAGGGAGACCGGAGTCTCCCTTGAGACCGGTGATTCCTCAAGGACTTAATCGTCATTTAAGCCCTTAGTAAACCCTAATCTATGTAACTAATCCCCACTATAAATACCCCATTAGGCTAATTAGAAGATCATGTTCTTCTTAGCAATCTTTAGTGTAGTTAATATCAATCAAATCTCTCTTTAATCTTGTAATCAACATTTAATCAAGTCTTAATACAAGTTTCATTTCCTTAATCTCTCTCTTGTTCATCTTTCATTTTGGGTAATTGAAGATTATTTGGGTTATTATTGGAAGATTGACAACCTTCCAATCAATCATCAAGTACTTCTATTATTCTTTGCTTTATTATTGGAATCATTAGTAGGTATAATTCTCTTAATCTCTTTTTAATTATCGTTAATTATCTTCATTTATTTATCATGTTTTACTTTGTTGGTATGATTGACAACCTTGCTAGCATATTCACCATGATAATGAGTGAGTAGTTTCTTAGCTAGGGTTAATGGGTAATTAGGGGAAACCAACATGGGGATGATTCATGCTTAAATTAATATGTTTTCATAGTTTATTTGCTTGCTTGTTGTGATCTCAACTTATGCACATGTTATGTTTGATGAAATGCGAGCCTATGAATCCTTGCATTTTTTACCCATCACCTATCTTTTCAATGAGACTTGTAAGACATAAACCAACTCGAGTCTCATTAGACCATGCATATAGTTGAGTAGGGAAGATTAAGTCGACTTGTAGGTGTTGTACAATCTAATCGATTCGGCTCCGGGACCCAAACTTTCCTAGGATTGAAAGATATAAACCAACTTGATCCATCACAACAATAATTGCTTGCTTATAATTTGAGAATATGTTCGTATGATCAATTCCCATGAATCCCCTATGACCCCATGACACCCTAGTGCCTTTTATCAATTGTTTACACCCCTTTTTAATCATCTTGCTTGTTTACTTTTATTGCTATTTAGTGTAGTGATCTTCTACTTCAAACCCCAAATTGTGACACCCTTAGACACCATTAGTTGCAATTGAAAATCTCATCTCAATTCCCGTCCCTTGGGATCCGACCTTTACTTGCCTCTTTACTAATTGTAGAGTTGTTTGTGGAGTTATAAATTGTGTTTTGGTCTAGGTGCTCCTAACGACAAGTACCGAAAACTAAACCTCCAAGTGAGTCCGACCACTCCAATCACAGAGTGTATGAAGAACAGAGAGTACAAATGGACTTAGAATGCTCAACAAGCATTCAACTTGATCAAAAGAATGTTGTGTAAGGCACATGTTCTCAAACTACCTGATTTTAACTGTTTATTTGAGGTAGAATGTGATGCCAGTGGAGTTGGCATAGCAGCTGTATTGATTCAGGAGAGAAAACCTATAGCCTACTTTATTGAGAAGCTAAGTGGAGCCAAGCTGAGCTACTCCACTTATGACAAAGAGTTCTATGCAATTGTCAGGGCACTTATGCATTAGAGCCATTACCTGAAACCAAAACCTTTTGTGCTACATTCAAATCATGAGGCTTTGAAATATATCAATGGCCAGCATAAGCTAAATCACAGGCATGCCAAATGGGCTGAGTTCTTACAATCCTTGACATTATCAAGCAATTATAAGGAGGATAAACAAAACATTGTTGCTGATGCACTGTCTAGGAGGTATTCATTGCTATCAGTGATGGAACAGAAAGTTCTTGGGTTTGAGTTCATGAAGGAGCTGTACAAAGATGATCCTGATTTTTATGAGGACTGGCAAGCTCAAACAGAAGGAGTTAAGGTCCAGGGACCCAAATTCTTGCTACAAAAGGGTTTCCTGTTCAATGGAAACAAGCTATGTGTTCCAAGAGGTTCATAGAGGGAACTACTGATCAAGGAAGTTCTCTCCAGTGGTTTAGGAGGTCATTTTGGGGTCCAAAAGACTCTGGATATATTGCAGAAGCAGTTTTATTGGCCCAGGATGATGGGGGATGTTCAAGTAGTGCTAAGGAGATGCTCAATTTGCCAAAAATCCAAGAGCACATTTCAGGCAGGCCCCTACACTCCATTGCCAGTGCCAAATAAACCATGGGAAGATGTGAGCATGGACTTCATAGTGGCATTGCCAAGAACTCAGAGAGGACATGACTCACTAATGGTTGTTGTTGACAGGTTCAGTAAGATGGCCCATTTCATAGCATGTAAGAAAACTGAGGATTCTGTGAGTGTTGCTGAGCTTTATTTCAGTCATATTGTTAAGCTACATGGAGTTCCAAAGACCATAGTGTCAGATAGAGATGTTAAGTTCATGAGTTATTTTTGGAAGATATTTTGGAAGTTCCTCAACATCAGGTTGTTGTTCAGCACTTCCCACCACCCACAAACAGATGGCCAGACAGAGGTCACAAACAAAACATTGGGGAAAATTCTAAGGTGCATTGTTAGCAAGTCTTTGAAAGACTGGGATTTGAAACTGCCACAAGCTGAGTTTGCTTTCAACAGAGCTCCTTCATCTGCAACTGGTCACAGTCCATTATTTGAAGTGGTTTATGGGATCAATCCTCTGATGCCCGTAGATCTTTCAAGTGTACCTAAAGAAGGAATGAACTATGATGCTAAGAAGAGGGTGGAACAGATGTTGAAGCTCCATGAAGCTGTCAAAAAACAATGTGAGAAAACCAATGACAGGTAAAAGAAGCAGGCCAAGAGTCCTAAGCAGAAGAAAGAATTCATGCCAGGTGACCTTGTATGGATCCACTTAAGGAAGGAAAGGTTACCTACTAAGAGAAAGCACAAGTTGATGCCTAGGGTAGAGGGTCCTTTTGAAGTCATTGAGAAAATTGGTCCTAATGCTTATAAGATAAACCTTCCTGGTGAGTATGGGATGCATGGAACCTTTAATATAGGAGACCCGAGTCCTTATTATGATGAGTCTGATGAGGAAGAGGGACCAGGCTTGAGGTCAAGCCCTTTTCAAGAAGGGGAGGCTGCAGCAGGAGCTGGATCAGGGGTGTGAACCCCCGCGGTCATACAAAAACATACACATATAATTAGCAGCCGAAAATACGTAAGTTCTTAACACTTTGAGGCATGGTCGCGGAGTTCACTAAAAACATTTGAAAACTAGACCTAATTACTAATTTTGCAAAATAAATACATAATACAAACACAAATATACAAGGGATCTCGGATCCCTCCAAATTTCCAAAAATGCAATAACGGACGATAATCAAAAGAGTATATCACTGCCTCGGGAACGCTCGCTAGCCACTCGTCCTGTAACCCCTAGCATATACCACCGACCTGTCACCTATCATTCATAAAAATGAATACCACAGTCAGTGGGGAGTAACTCAGGTCTCCTCCAGCCATATTACAATGTAATAACATAAGTACAATACAAAACATATACAACATAGAAAAGATAAATATGAAAATAAATCTTGTAATAACGAAACTGAAATGGCCAAAACGTGTCCCACTTTACTACGACCAAAAACGACATCGTAGTCAAGGAAGCACGGGGCAACCCATGACCAAAATGACTAAAATGATGTACTGGACTGCTGTCAATGTACAATGCTAAATCAACCATAAAGAGTAAACCACGATCTCCTGGTAGGACATCTAAATAGGATCACGCTCTCGGGATACAACACATACTCCGACAATCATCGGACTACAACACATAGCCGATATAAGCATTCCTAGCTTAAGTACAGTACCGGCATTTCGGTAACCCGACACTATACTCTCGGAATACAACACGTATCCGATTCAACGACTACGGTAACTTCCCGTAACCCCGAGACTCGTAACCGGGCTACACCACATAACCACGGCCGAGTAACTTCAATCCGGCCACCTAGTCCACGACACATGAACTAGGATCCGAATTGAAATGGTCGTAACAAATGAGATAATTACCACTAGTATAGAATGACAAATACACTTAGACCCACTGTACTTACATATATAGCATGGACTAACCTTATAATCCAAAGGTGGAAACAACCACGCAATACGGGAATGAGAATAAACACAATTAAATATGAAAATACCACCATGTATTGGCCGACCAATCTATCTAGCATCTCGTACCTGTTCCAACATAATTAAAGTACATATACGGCTCATAATGCTTACCGTCTCACCTGCAACAAAGTACAAATATATCTAGACAAGTCCACAAAATAATATACCATTTTATTTTATCAAAACCGAATCCAAAACAATCCCTACCTGTATATACGCCGTCTCAACTATACAATACTCTAACTAGTATCCAACAATCTCTACATGTAAATATAAACCGTCTCAACTATACAACGATCTAACTAGTATCCAAAACCGATCCTTACACGCCAGTATACACCGTCTTAAATATACCACAAAATAAACAGGATCCCAAATAGCATCCCAAAACAATCCCTACATGTCAGTATACATCGTCTCAACTATAAAACACACCAATTAGAACCCAAGACAATCCATACATGTCAGCATACACCGTCTTAAATATACCACTTACTAGCTACAATCCCAAATGACCCATACAGGTCAGTATACACCGTCTCAATCATCTCCACATATCAGTATAAACCGTCTCAACTATACAACAAACTAATTAACATCCATAATGATCCCTATATATAATTATACACCGTCTCAACTATAAAACAGACTAACCTGCATTCGAAATAAACATATTTTACAAGTAATATTGAGTAACCTACCATTGCTACATTTTTTTTCGATTGAACTAATCATTTATGACTAACAAATCTTCCACCAGCCCGTCTATCTCAGCACTTATAACCGTCTTATAATAAATGAAGTTGAAAATATAACTTGGGTTTGTAAAAATTCGTAATGAAAATGAATTTTACTTACAAAGGATTGACAGGAACGATGAGAGGAGCAATATGGAACGAAAATCATTGATAACGGATGACAAACGGAGTGGCAGAATCAATTTCAAATTTTAAAAAAATTGAAACATAACGAAAAAGTAGTAAAAGGAAGGGAGAAGAAGGAATGATGCGTGAGAAATGAGGGAGCAGCTAGCTAGCTAGCTATTTATTATACGTACGTTTCTTCATCGTTAAGAAATTTCGCTAGTTTTTAAAACCGTCTCGAGATAAATAAAACCGATTTAAGAGAGAGTCACAAAAATGAAAAGAAATTAATAATAAAAAATTTAAATCTCTTGTGTCTGCTAGTTGGTCCAAGTCCTATCAGGGTACTAAGATGTTTGGAATTATAAAAAAGCTTAAAGCTCTGAAGCCTATTCTGAAAGCTCTCAATAAGGAGTGTTTCTCTGATATTGAAAACAATACTAACATAGCTAGTCTAGCTCTGGAGACTATACAGAAAGCTCTTATTGAGAATCCTAGTGATGCAACTCTCCTGCAGCAGGAACTGGATCTGGCCCATGACCTTAAGGATCTCATTACTGCCAGAGACAGTTTTCTGATTCAAAAGGCAAAGGTGAAATGGTCACTGGAGGGAGATCTAAATACTTCTTACTTTCATCATTCTATCAAAAAAAGGGTGATGATGAACAAGGTCTTCCAAATAGAAGATAAAGATGGTATCATGTGTACTGATGGGGATGCAATACAGAATGCTTTTTTGGTTTACTACCAGGAACTCCTAGGAACTCACAATACAACTGCTGCTATTAATATAAATGTTGTCAGGCAAGGGCAATGCTATACTGAGGCACATTGGCTCCTAATGAGTAGTCATGTCACAACTGAGGAGGTCAAGAAGTGTCTGTTCAGTATTCCTGCTAGTAAATCCCCTGGCCCTGATGGTTATTCTAGTCAATTTTATAGGGATGCTTGGGACATTGTGGGGACTGAAATTTGTGAGGCAGTTATTAACTTTTTTGACACTGGCAAGTTATTAACACAGATAAATGCTACTGTTATCACTTTGATCCCTATAATTGACAGACCTGCTAGTGTGAAGCATTATAGACCTATATCTTGCTGTAATGTGCTTTACAAAGTTATTTCTAAGTTACTCTGCTCTAGGCTGGCTCTTGTTCTTCCTGATTTGATTTGCAAGACACGGGCTGCTTTTGTTAAAGGGAGAAGCATTATGGTAAATATTTTGATTTGCCAAGGTCTTATTAGGTAGTATAACAGAGGGAAAGCTTCCCCTCGTTGTCTCTTTAAGCTTGATCTCCAAAAAGCTTATGATTCAATTGAGTGGGTTTTTGTTGACCAGAAGTTAGAGGCCCTTCATTTCCCTGAAAAGTTTAGAACGATGATAATGCTTTGTATAACTACTCCTACCTACACACTTAATCTTAATGGTGCTCAATTTGGTTATTTTCATGGTAGGAGAGGGCTTAGGCAAGGAGATCCTATCTCTCTTCTTATCTTTTGCATATGCATGGAACATTTGTCATGAATTATGGAGTTTGCTACTAGGAAGTGGTATTTCTGATATCATCCTATGTGTAAGAGCTTGAAACTGACTCATTTACTCTTTGCTGATGACCTCCTCATGTTCAGCAAAGGAGATGTGCAGTCTATCATGCTTATCCTCAGGGTGCTGGCTACCTTTTCTGGTTCCTCTGGACTCAAGGTCAATGCTTCTAATTCAGAAGTGGTTTACAATGGGGTTTCTGATTCTTTAAAGCATGATATAGCTCAGGTTTCTGGTTTTCAAGAGGGTAAGCTTCCTTTTAAATACCTTGGTATTCCAATTCAACCTGGCAGATTAACTAGAGTTGACTGTAATATTCTTCTGGAGAAGATTGTTTCAAAGATTAGAGGTATAGGGGCTAGAAAACTGAGCTATGCTGGTAGACTAGTCCTTATAAACTCAGTTCTGAATACGTTACATAATTACTGGGCTTCCATATTTTTAATTCCTAAGGGAGTTATCAAGAGAATTGAGAGTATTTGCAGGAATTTTCTATGGTGTGGGGGATCAGATTATAACAGGGCACCTTTGGTGGCATGACAGAATGTGTGTTGCAGTAAAAAGGAAGGTGGCCTGGGTATAAAAGAAGCTGGGGTGTGGAATATAACTAGTGTGGGTAAACTAGTGAACTGGATCTATACAAAGGCTGACAGATTATGGGTTCTTTGGATTGATCATGTCTATATGAAAGGTGCTGATTGGGAAACATATCATCCTCCTCCTGATTCTAACTGGAATTGGAGGAACATTTGCAAGGTCAAGGATTGTTTAGCTGGAGGTTATCAGGGTAACTGCTTGGCTGCATCTACTGGTGGTTACTCTATTAGTGCTGGATACCATTGGCTACAAGCTCTACACCCACTTGTCCCATGGTATCATGATGTATGGGATACTTGGGTTCTCCCCAAGAAAGCTTTTATTGGTTGGCTTATTCATAGGAATGCTCTAAATACAAGATCAAAACTGTGTAAGCTAGGCCTGAGTTCTACTGCTAATTGTGTCATTTGTGAGATGGGGGAGGAGACACATGATCACCTATTCTGGGATTGTGCCTATGCCTCAAAAATTATTGCAGGATTAGAAAACTGGTTGCAGTTGAAGCTCAATGACCAATCTGCTTCTTTTTCCAAGTTGCAAAAGAGAGTTTGCAGGGTAGTCAAGATGGATGTTTTGTATGCTATCTGGATGGAGAGGAACTCTGCTCGCCTGGAGTTGTCTATTTGCAGGCCTGAAAAACTGATTCAAAAGGTTCAAAATCAAGTGCATGGGAGACTAGTGGAGAAACTAAGGAATTGTACTATGCCTAGTGACTGTAGTTGGCTAAGTACCATTAATATTAGATGTCCTTTTTTGTACTTAGCATAGAGGGAGGTTGGTTTCTTGTAGAATGATTATGATGTAACCGTTTTATTATTATAATACAAAAGCTCACATTCTACCAAAAAAAAAAAATTAATGAGTGAAAATAAAACAAGATCGGCTAGTTAAAGGAAATAATACGAAATCACTTCGAATCAGAATTAGTAGCGATTTTTACTGAATTAGCGGATGTTAAAGATTTTTGCTAATTTAGCAGAACAAACTCGAAATAGCTAACTGGACGATTCTTCTCAGATCCGTCTGGAGCCCACTTAGTCGACTTCGATAAAAGGGACTTGAGAAAGAAACAAAAATTATTAAAAAAATAAATAAAACGTCAGCCAAACAAACTTGAGTTGACTTTTAAAAGAACTTATTAACGATTATTAAATTTAACGTAAAAATTATAATGAAATTAATTAATTAGCCGAGAAAATAAATAATAAATCGTTAACCAACGTAATTAAATACCAATTAGCAATTAAAATAGTTTTATCCAACTTAATAAAATAAGGGGTGTTACAATCACCCCACCTTCAAAAATTTTCGTCCTCGAAACTTGAATTAGAAAAACAAAACTCAAAGAAAAGACAATTAGTCTTAAAAGATGTATGTTGACAAAAAGTATACAAAAATAAAAGTTAAAACCAAAACAATCATTTAACAAGTTTTCAAGAAAGGTTTATAACATTAGTCTCGCCCGATTGAACGATCGAGTGCCCGTCGCGAACAAGAACTCAGTCGGTCCAATTCCAAGAAAAGCCAAGACAAGCCGAAACAAAACATAAAATTAATGCGTTTACAAGCGATGAACCAGGTATTAGACGTCTCCAATAACAGGCTAAATCATTAAACCAACGTCAAAACAATTGAAACTTCATATAAAATCTCAAATTTATATATAGTGAAAATTTACATTTGGTAAAACACATTTGCAAAAACAGATAAAAATGTGTAATACAATCCAAAGATAAAGCAATTTTTTTAATTTAAAGGAAAGGACTTCTCAAAATTCTAATGTTGATTAACGCAAAGCAGTATAAACTCAATCGTTGGGAAAAGGAAAAGTAAAGAAACAATGAATAAATTGATGGGTAAACATATTAAGAAAAGTTATAAACAAGATGTTTAACGGACTGCAAAAGAACTACGGAAGCTAAATTCCTAACTCGAAACGGAGGAGTGCGAAGAATAAGTGAAGAAAATGAGGACTTTAATCCCCGACAATGATCACCTAATATCCAAAGTTTCACTTTAGTATAAGAATAATCCAAATGAAATAAAATAGAAGTCATCAACTTACTGATAACTCAATGATTTCGGGGCACATGGAAAAATGAATCAAAACAATGTAACATGGATGAACGAATTAGTGGAGCTGGTAAGTGTCACATAGGAGAGATGAAATAGGATATCCAATACCAAAATCTATAAACTGAAAACAAATAGTACTCACAAATTTAATGATTTTCATTTAATTTTCAGTTTTTTGTTACTCACTAATCCACAGTTTATGCAAACGGTCAAAACCGCGCTACCGTTTAACAAATCCAATTCCAATATCAATATTACTATGAGTAGTCTAACTTAAACATCAATCATCAAATAATCACCATTGAATTTTTTTTCTTTTTCTTTTTCTTTTTTTTTTATTGCAACATATTTCATCTAGGGAATCTCCAAATATTTTATTTCAATTCAACTCCATATACCTCAAATAGAATCTCACTAAATTCAACCGAAACAATATCATATCCCTGATAAACCTCAACACTCAATTGAAAATCGAAGGACTAATCTCGTAAGTTTGATATTGTCCAATATATACACCTCTACTACCATGCCATAATATCATAACATTAATCATACCCGCTCGACTTCTAACATTACCTCTTCCATTCAACTCACTATTAAGCATCAAAGTACAATATTACCCACATAATCCCTAGGTCTATTCAAATGGGGAACAGTCACTCGAAACCTAGCATGGTCTTTAGTTTATAAACCTCTACTCATAGAATTCAACGACACTTCAGAAAAGATCGTTTGACGTCTAAAATTCCAAAATAGCCAGGTTCGGTACAATTGGTTCCCTAAGCATCCACCTGCTCGTCTCTCACATTCTCAAGGATTTTCCTCAAAATTCTCAAAATCAAATTCTATTCACTAGCCAAACCATGAAAGTGGAGCCTTAAGGTCACTAATATCCTAAAAGATCATTGCCTAGGCTGTCTAAGCTAGCTAACACCCCATACCTGAACTCGATCAACATTCTCCAAATAGAGTGTCACACTCTCTCTTTCTCACAAAGCATTATATGGCAAACATCCAACAACTCTCATCCCAGATCAACTAGTCTCACTCTTGGCACGGTTCCCAAAGTAGCTCACAATCATTGGTTTAACAACCTTACCTTACCTAGACGTTCAATCACGCAAGTTTATAGTTAAATCCAAACTCAACTCTATCACTCAAGGTCAAGTCAAACAAAAACATGCTCAATCCAAATAAGAGTGACATATCTCAAGGGTCCTCTAATAACAGTCCATCAAGAAAAGGTAAGGTATCTACGAACCAGGCGGCAATAAAAGAATTCTCAAGGATAGTACAACCTAGGTCAAGAAATTACTAGGAACGGATAGAGGTTCGGAATGAGGGAAGACTAAGTCAACCAACAAGTTTAAAGATTATGTCTAAACCAAGATAACGCACAAAGAAAGGAACAATCGATGACACAATATATGAGCATAAGCACAAAATGGAGCATGATGGAAAGAATAACTTGGAATATTATGAAAGGTTTAGATATTACTATTAAATGGAAGTTCTTGAAACGAGGTTAGTCTTAAGACACTAGAAGCAAACGATATATGGACAAGAAAGAGAACTAGTCATGAAGGAATATGTCACTAGATATTTCCACTAATATTTTCCCAAAGGTTACATGCTTACTTATCCAACTAGCCAATACACTGGATCTAAAACCATAAAATTAGTTAAAAGATTATCCTTTCTCATAATCTCAGTGAACTTAATTTTCCTCAAGATGGTTCACCGGTTATCAAATCACAAACCTGAAACCAGAAAGGTTACCAACAATAAGTATCAAAGTTTAGTCCTAAACACAAGCTCATCCTTGTACAATCGGTTCCTTGCAGTAAAAACACTCAACCTTTATCGCGCATCTATGTTCCAAGATCTTCAAAACACCATTCACCTGAATTCTCTAAGCTAACCCAACAATTGCAATATTCCAAAAGTCCAAGGCAAGCTTCTATAAGTTAGGGCAGAGGAAAGAATAAGACATGAAGGATAAGTCAGAAAGATGATTCCCAACCAAAACAAAGAGTGTTTTAGAAAAGTAACAAAGAATAATACCTTTTATTTTAGCGAATCCCCATGTCAAATGTAATGAAAATTATTCCTCTAAATTTCCATCCAAGATCAAGTCCAACTACCGAGTACACAACCTGTGAAAAGATATAGGTTCTCATTCCCAAAATATTTCTCACAAAGATTTTCAGGCTCACTCCAAAACTGAAGTAATCAATCCACCTAAAGGTAAAGTAGGGCATGGTACTGAAAAGATGTAGAAGGAATGTGAATGAACCAATAAAGAAAAACCGAAAGAAGAATTCTTAAACATAGAGTTCAAATGTCCTTGACCAGAAGAAATAAGAGTACAATCCATAGCAAAGAAAAGGAATGGAATGATGAAGATATCAAAATTAAAAGAATAAAGCGAGCAGTACCAAGAACTGTTAGAAAATACGAGGAAATAGAAGTGCCCCTTCTTTTAGTCTAACAAATCGTCATACAGTACAACGACCACTTTCTCTCTTTTTCTTCACTTGCCGACAATCTGGTATTCGATTACAAGTTGTATATAAACCTTTCACCAAAACCAACAAACAGATTAGTACTTAACAAGTAGCAAACACATACAGACTATCAAATTTGGTCCTTATTTCTACCCACTCTCACCTATTCTAGGTCAATTTCATTGGGGTTACACGAATGTGCGTTGGGAGCGTTATGCTCTTATACCAACTGTGAACCCCCGCGGTTATACAAAAACATACACATATAATTAGCAGCGGAAAATACGTAAGTTCTTAACACTTTGAGGCATGGTCGCGGAGTTCATTAAAAACATTTGAAAACTAGACCTAATTACTAGTTTTGCAAAATAAATACATAATACAAACACAAATATACAAGGGATCTCGGATCCCTCCAAATTTCCAAAAATGCAAAAACGGACGATAATCAAAAGGGTATATCGTTGCCGCGACAACGGTCGCTAGCCACTCGTCCTGTAACCCCTAGCATATACCACCGACCTGTCACCTATCATTCATAAAAATGAATGCCACAGTCAGTGGGGAGTAACTCAGGTGTCCTCCAGCCATATTACAATGTAATAACATAAGTACAATACAAAACATATACAACATAGAAAAGATAAATAAGAAAATAAATCATGTAATAATGAAATTGAAACAACCAAAACGTGTCCCACTTTACTACGACCAAAAACGACATCGTAGTAAAGGAAGCACGGGGACAACCCATAACCAAAATGACCAAAATGACGTACTGGACTGTTGTCAATGTACAATGCTAAATCAACCATAAAGAGTAAACAACGATCTCCTGGTAGGACAGCTAAATAGCATCACGCTCTCGGGATACAACACATACCCCGACAATAATCGGACTACAACACATAGCCGATATAAGCAGTTCTAGCTTAAGTACAGTACCAGCCTTTCGATAACCTGACACTATACTCTCGGAATACAACACGTATCCGATTCAACGGCTACGGTAACTTCTCGTAACCCCGAGACTCGTAACCGGGCTACACCAAATAACCACGGCCGAGTAACTTCAATCCGGCCACCTAGTCCACGACACATGAACTAGGATCCGAATTGAAGTGATCGTAACAAATGAGATTGACTACCACTAGTATAGAATGACAAACACACTTAGATCCACTGTACTTACATATCTAGCATGGACTAACCATACAATCCAAAGGTGGAAACAACCACGCAATACGGAAATGGGAATAAACACAATTAAATATGAAAATACCACCATGTATTGGCCGACCAATCTATCTAGCATCTCGTACCTGTTCCAACATAATTAAAGTACATAGACGGCTCATAATGCTTACCGTCTCACCTGCAACAAAGTACAAATATAGCTAGACAAGTCCACAAAAGAATATACCATTTTCTTTTATCAAAACCGAATCCAAAACAATCCCTACCTGTATATACGCCGTCTCAACTATAAAATACTCTAACTAGTATCCAACAATCTCTACATGTAAATATAAACCGTCTCAACTATACAACGGTCTAACTAGTATCCAAAATCGATCCTTACACGCCAGTATACACCGTCTTAAATATACCACAAAATAAACAGGATCCCAAATAGCATCCCAAAACAATCCCTACATGTCAGTCTACACCGTCTCAACTATAAAACACACCAATTAGCACCCAAGACAATCCATACATGTCAGCATACACCGTCTTAAATATACCACTTACTAGCTAGCATCCCAAATGATCCCTACAGGTCAGTATACACCGTCTCAATCATCTCCACATATCAGTATACACCGTCACAACTATACAACAAACTAATTAACATCAATAATGATCCCTATATATAGTTATACATCGTCTCAACTATAAAACAGACTAACCAGCATTCGAAATAAACATATTTTACAAGTAATATTGAGTAACCTATCATTGCTACATTTTTTTTTCGATTGAACTAATCATTTATGACTAACAAATCTTCTACCAGCCCGTCTATCTCAGCACTTACAACCGTCTTATAATAAATAAAGTTGAAAATATAACTTGGTTTGTAAAAATTGGTAATGAAAATGAATTTTACTTACAACGGATTGACAGGAACGATGAGAGGAGTACTATGGAACGAAAATCATTGATAACGGATGACAAACGGAGTGGCAGAATCAATTTCAATTTTAAAAAAAATTGAAACAGAACGAAAAAGAAGAAAAAGGAAGGGAAAAGAAGGAATGATGCGTGAGAAATGAGGGAGTAGCTAGCTAGCTAGCTATTTATTATACGTACGTTTCTTCATCGTTAAGAAATTTCGCTAGTTTTTAAAACCGTCTCGAGATAAATAAAACCGATTTAAGAGAGGGTCCCAAAAATGAAAAGAAATTAATAATAAAAAATTTAATGCGTGAAAATAAAACAAGATCGGCTAGTTAACGGAAATAATACGAAATCACTTCGAATCAGAATTAGTAGCGATTTTTACTGAATTAGCGGATTTTAAAGATTTTTGCTAATTTAGCAGAACAAACTCGAAATAGCTAATTGGACGATTCTTTCAGATCCGTCTGGAGCCCACTTAGCCCGACTTCGATAAAAAGGACTCGAGAAAGAAACAAAAATTATTAAATAAATAAATAAAAAGTCAGCCAAACAAACTTGAGTTGACTTTTAAAAGAATTTATTAACGATTATTAAATTTAACGTAAAAATTATAATGAAATTAATTAATTAGCCGAGAAAATAAATATATAAATCGTTAACTAACGTAATTAAATACCAAGTAGCAATTAAAATAGTTTTATCGAACTTAATAAAATGCGGGGTGTTACAAGGGGCTCCCAATCCTGACCAAGTCACAGCCCAGGTCTAGGCAACACCCACTGCACCACCAGAGATTTGCCAAGAGGTTCACAAGATCAAGCTTTCAGCTGCCACCATGGCTAGCTGAAAGGAGCCTCAATTAAGAAGTCCAAGCAAGGTCCCTAAGCATCCACACCAGTCATCCTAAAAATGCAATGTAATCGAGCAGAAAATTCAGCAACAAAGCAAGGCACTCACATGTTGAAGTTAAAGCATAAAGCAACATTTCCTTATTTGGTGAGGCATTTGTGAGGCTCCTTATAAAGGGTACTGCAACATTTTCCACAAAGCCTGCCACAATACAACAAAAGAAGCCTTGACTTCAGCTAGCCACGAAATGAACAGCAAACTGTGCACAAGAAGGCAAGTGACAGTGACAGCCTGCAACAATGCTTTATTTTCAGTCTGTTATACCCATTTGCTTTTATTTTCACTTGTTCACTTTATTTACCAGTTTGTAAGATAATTTATGTTGTTTGTACTCATCTTAGATTAATTCTGGACCTTTGGATGCTAGGGTTTCGAATTGTAATGCAAAGACAAGGCCTATATAAGGACCTGTGTCTCATCTGTTTGAAGCAGATTATTTTTGAATGAAAAATTAGCCTTGAGACTTCTCTCATTTCTTTAATTAAAACTTATGTTTAAACTGTAGTTTGGAACCCTGACTTGGTGATTAACCTGTGATCTTTGTGGTTAATTGATCAAAGACAGTTTGGCATCATTAAGTTGAACCTGTGTCTAACTATGGTTCAGTTTAATTGTGTTGAGCAAAGTTCAAACTTTAATCCTGTGTTCAACTGTGGATTTGAGTTTGAAATTTGTTAAGTTATAATATTAGATTTCCTGTGAGTATTATGTGGGAATTTAGGGTCTTAACTATATCTTTTTATCACACAAACAAGTCACACAACCAGTTGAGTCAGCTTGTCTGCAATCTCAGGATATCAGGTTGTTTCAGTTGAGTTTAAAAATACTTAGAGTCCTTCTAAATTCATGAAACTTGGTACAGTTTTAGATAAATATTAAATCTTATTTGTCACAGAAATTCAGAATTTTTCAAGGTCATTTGTTATTTTTAAGGTGTCCTGCAAGCCAGGCTGCATTATTGCTGTTCCTAGGCTTTATACTGCATTTTGTCTCAGGGAATTTCAGTTCCTTCACACCTTTCTCATTTTGTGTGTGTGTTAGTTACTCATGTACCCTACCGATGAGGATTTAATGGATGATTTGTTGAAGGAGTTTTCTTCCGAGTTCCTTGTTTTAAGCCAATTGGATTGCGAACCATGTTTAGAGGTTTTTGTAGGTGATTCTTGGGAAGCTCATGTGGATGCTATAGAAGCTGCTCTTTTAGGTAATGGGTATGCTTACACCTCAAGCCACGAGCTAGATGATGAAAAAGATGGAGCATTTGCTGAGGTGAAAATTTATGAGCACGTTGAGCTTTTTTCTTTAGAAGAACCTCTTAAGCCTTCCATAAATGATCCTCCCGTATTTCTTTCTGAGCCTCTGAGTGCATTGGAGTCGACGATATGGACATTCATGCCTCACTTGTTAACTAATCAGCTTAAAGACGACAAAGAAGCTAGATTTGAATATAGAGATTTTAAAAAATATTTGTTACATGCTTATATCTCTAGTTTTACGCCTTATCATATCTAATTAACGTCTTCTATTGTCATTTGTCTGAATTTCATGGCAGGACCTTTGATCGACTTCTAAGAGCGTTGACAGCTTCCGCTCTTGAAAATTCGTCACGTTTATCGGGAGGCAACCCGAAATTTATTCTCTTTATTAATTAATTTTACTACTTACTATTATTTGTTTAGCTAGCTTTTATAATTATATTTGAGTTTGCTTGTTTTTGTGTGTAGGGACTAGGTAGCACGGACACTTCTCTTAATCAGTCGTCCCGTGTCCGACACCGTGTCGGACACCGACACTCCTCGGACACACGCCGAAACGTGTCGGACGCCTATAAAGCCGTGTCTCACTTTCAACATTTATTTGGACACGTGTCCGATGCGTGTCCATGGTATTTGGGCCGTGTCCGACGTGTGTCCATAACATTTGGACATCATTTGGGGTGAATGATGTTCTTTAGACGGGAAATGAGCTGTTGAAATAGCTTGATTAGAAGATGGATTTTGATGGGAAATGAAAATGAGTTATAATCATGGACAAGTTTTACCTTTACTTATTTAAATTTAATATCAAATACTTTTATAAAAATAAAATCGAATGTTTATAACTATAAAATATATATTTTATTAAATTTATATAATGTGTCTCGTGTTCTAAATTTCACTAGATGCCGTGTTACGTGCCCGTGTCCGTTTTGTTGCTACCTAGTATAGGGATAATAAAAGTGACTGAGAAAAGCTGAACCCAGGCGTGTGTCACAGCTTTGCGAATTCAACAAGGAAACGAGGCTCCTCTCATAGTGCTAATTTAGAAAATGCGCAATTGAGATGGCTGAAAAAGCGTGATGCACTTCTTGACTATAAGCGTGTCTATTGGCAACAAAAATCTCGTATAAACAAAGCGAATTTTGGAGATAACAACACCAAGTTTTTTCAAAGTTATGCCACGATTAGACGTAGTAGAAATGGCATTAAGCAGTTTATTAATAAGGATGGTGCTTGTATTACTGATCAAAACCTCATTAAGCAAGAAATATCCGAGGAGTTTAAACTTAGGTTTGCGAAAAATCATCTCTGTAATTTCGACAAGAATGAGGATTTTAAGTCTATTTGTGGATTAATTACAGATTTAAGATAATGATTTCTTACGGGTAATATTAGTAGGGAAGAGGTTAAACAAACCGTGTTTAGTTTAGCCCTGATAAATGTCCGGTCCCGATGGATTTCTGCAGAGTTTTTTCAAAAATCTTTGGGATATTGTAGGAAATTCTGTCACTAGTGCGATTTTAGCATTTTTCCATTCCGAGAAATTACTAAAAGAAATAAATCATACTTTCATAGCATTGATTCCTAAAATTCAAAATCCTCAAACAAAGAAACCATTTTCGCCGATTAGTCTTTGTTCAACAATTTATAAAATTATTGCAAAAATCTTGGCTAACCGTCTTCGAAGTGTCTTGCATAAGATTATACACCCTTTTCAAGGTGCTTTTACACCTAATCGATTCATCCAAGATAATATTCTTTTAGCACACGAGATTTTCAACTCGTTTAAACGTAAAAAGGGCAAAGGAGGTTGGATTGCAATCAAACTTGATATGGAGAAAGCATACGACAGACTAGAATGGAATTTTATCGAGGAAACTTTTAAGCAAATGGGATTTAATGCTAAGTGGATTTCATGGATTATGGCATGTATAAACACTGTTTCTTACTCGGTGTTAGTAAATGGAACACCGGGAGACATTTTTAGACCCACTCGAGGTATTCGACAAGGAGACCCACTTTCGCCATATATATTTATTATGTGCGCCGAGATTTTAGCAAGATCTTTACAAAAAAATAGTGATGTTAGCTCTAGTGATATTGGTATTAGAATCGGATCCGGGGTGGAGAAAATTCCGTTTCTCACTTTTGCGGATGACACTATCATTTTCGCTAAAGCCTCTAACCAGAGTTGTAGAACTATTAAGTCTATATTAGATAAATTTTGCACGATTTCCGGGCAATTTGTTAATTTTGACAAATCCACCTTTCAATGCACTAGAAATATTGAGCGTTCTCTTCGTGAATCTTTTAAAGGCATTCTTCATATGAACGAGGAAGCTCATTTGGGTAAGTATTTAGGATGTCCTATAATTGATAGCAGAGTGACTAAAAATACTTTCGAAAACATTATTCAATCTTCTTGCACTCAATTATCGAAATGGAAAGCGAATTCTCTATCTCAAGCAGGTAGACTAGTTCTTGTCAATGCTAATTTAGCCGCGAAGGGAACTTTTCAGATGCAAAGCTTCCTCCTCCCTTCATCGATCCATAATAGATTAGATAAAATTAATAGAGACTTTCTTTGGAATAAGAATCCTTCACAGCGTTCTCCTAATTTGGTTGGTTGGCATAAAGTTTGTTTACCAAAGTCGGTTGGTGGTTTAGGAATTAAATCTTCTGAAGCAGCTAATAAAGCTCTTCAAATGAAACTTTTATGGAAAATTCTTATGGATAAGGAAAGTATATGGGTCAAAGTGGTATCTAAAAAATACTTGAGAAATTGTTCACTCTTTGATCATAAGCCTAATTCAGCCTCTTCTTGGCAATGGCGTAAACTAATGAGTCTTCGGACTCTATTTAGAAAGGGATTGAGATGGCAGGTAGGTAATGGTAGCAACATTAAGTTTTGGTCTGATAATTGGGTTTTTTCACACCCGCTTACAAGCAGTATGGTTGATGATGATAGTAACCGTGATCTTAATCTTTTGGTTAAAGATTTCATAAGCTCAGACAAGCAATGGGATATTTGTAAATTATCCAGTTTTGTAAATAACGATATTGTTAATCGACAGTTACTAACATTCCAAAGTGCCACATAATGATATTCCAGATACCCTCATTTGGGGGTTGTCCGTAGATGGAATTTTCTCTACCAAAACAGCAACTTGGTTAGCGCAAGGTTTGTTCGATCAAGCTCTTGACAAATGTGAATTTCAGTGGATTTGGAAATTGAATATTCCTCCTAAATTGAAATTTTTTCTTTGGAAAGCCTGTGTTGACGGTCTTCCAACGAAAAGTAGACTTCTCAAGAGTCATATTGATGTCCCACCTCATTGTGTTCTGTGCAACAATCCTATTGAAAACAAAGATCATTTCTTTTACGAATGTCCTTTGATTGGCTCTGTCATCCAAGACTTGAACATTATTAGTTTCAACGAGTTTTTGTCAAATTATGGTACTATTACAAGTCAAAGTTTTCTAACGAAACTTAATTATCTCAAGGATTTAATTCCAAAAGATGACTTTATAAAGATTATTTTTATTTGGTGGAATGCATGGTTCCATAGAAATGATATTATTTTTAATAATGTTAACTTAAGTATCAGCAAACTTATTACCTTATGTAATAATAGCACTAAGATATGGAATGTGACTAGATTTAAAGATCTCAACAATCCCGAGGTAGAAGAGTCGGCTAGAAACAATTCTAGTAAGGAAGAGATTTGGTGGGAAAATCCTACAAACGGTTTCCTAAAGCTAAATTTTGACGGATCGAGAATAGAAGGTAATAAAGCTGCTTTAGGATATTCTATAAGAGATCACAATGGTAAAGTCGTTTTGTTGGGAGCAAAAAAGTGCGGATCCAATAGTATCCTCGTTGCGGAAGCACTTGCTTTAAAAGAAGGTATTTTAGCAGCTAAATACTTAGGAATCTCAAAGTTAATTGTAGAGGGTGATAACTTATGTGTTATTAACTCGATTCGAGGTACTTGGCAAATTCCGTGGGAAATTTCTAGTATTATCAAGGATGTGAAATTAGACCTTCATTTTTTCGATGAAGTGATAATTAAACATTGCTTTCGTGAAGCCAACAAGGTTGCTGACTTCATGGCTTCTGTTGGACATTCATGTCCAACTCTTTCAAGGTGGTTTGATAGCCGGTGGCTTCAACTTACCTCCCTCATTCGAAAGGATGAGATAGGTTGGTCCTATCCTAGAGGATCAACCTAGTTTTAAAAAAATAAAAAAAAAATAAAAAAATAAAAAAAAAAACGAGGGGTTTTGTATCTCATCAAATAACAAACACCACCTGGAAAAACATGAAGAATGAAGAATAAAGAAGGCAAGCTCGTCCCAACTCTCCTCCCTCGCCGTACGCCAATTCATCCAGCCATCTATGACTACTAGCTCAGCTACCATCTCGCCGCTGCTCCGAACAGCGGTCACTCCTCTCCGTTCAACGACGCTCTGGTCTTCTTTGCGCCCCCTCTCTCAACACACCCCTCAGTCGTCCTCTGCAGTGGCGACTCATAACCCCGTCGCACACTCCCTCCGTCGTGCTCAGACCACCAAGCTCTGTTCCACCGTCCTCACCCAACCACCACCTAAACCCCCAAATCAATAAACCCTAACCCTAGTATCTATTTCTTTGCCGTCAAATGCGACGGATTTCTGGGCTTGAATCAAATCGAATTAGGGTACGAATTGAAGATGATTTGGGCGTAAATTTCTTGCTGTAAATTGGGTGATATACCTGGTAGCTTGATTTCGGTTTTATTGCTGATGGAGGTATGAGTGTCTAGCAATCTTAATTTATGAATTGCGATCTAAAATGACATGCTTTTGCTGGGTTTGATTTCTGCAGCGTCGGAACACCGATTTCCTGCGTATGCAAGTTCCATTTGAGTGAATTTTGCGGATTGTTTAGGCTTGATTCCAGCTATATCGAGGCCTTGCGTGAGATGTGCCAACAATTGCGGTAATTTGTGGCTCTATAATGGTATTATTTGAGGAATTTGTCCACTGATTTCGATTTCAAATATGTCTAGTTAAGAATTTTTGTGGAGTATTGGACTAGTTGGTGTTCTGTGTAAGTGGGTTTTGCCTGTGTGAGACACTGAGGCTATTGGTCTGAGATATGCGCCTTTGATGTTGAGTTGGGGTTTGATTACGGTTGTGACGAAAATTCATTCCCTGCACATACTAGTTGGATGTGTGCAAATTCCAGGTTGCTTTTGATTGGATTTGCTATGCAATAGGCGCCGATTTCAGAGTTTATTATGTCAATTTCTGATTTGGCATAGTATTGAATTGGTGACCGCTGATTGCTGCACTCGTTGATTTTGTTAGCTCGTTTCCTGTTCTCATTATTTATGTCCCTTCGATTACTACGAGTCCAGTCTATAGAAGACACACACACACGCAGACGCTAACTAAGACAAAAGCTAAGGCAGGCTTCTCGCATACGCCTTCGTGTTAAATTAAAAAAGGCTGCCTAAGGAGCTGGATTGAAAGCTACCTGCGATTTAATTCCCAAGAAGGAAGATTTTAGAGCAAGTGACATCCATCCCATTCGTACCGTAATAACTTGCAGCCCTTGATCTTAGCCTGTCTCAGACTCAGAATAACTTAGAATAAAGGTTACCTTTGTTTACAGGGTTTACCTTTGCTTTTATATTGGCTTTAAATTCATACAATGAGGACATTGTATTATTCAAGCATGGTGGGAGGGATAGATTACTCTGGCGGGTTTGCTGACTTTTGGTGAAAATCCTGAAATGGTGAAAATGCTGAAATTTAAAAATATTGTTGTCACCTTTATGTGCGTCCTGTGGCAAATTCTTGGAGATATTGAGCATAGTTTGATCGAGTTACTACTACTTTGAAATGAATTGCTTGCATATTGTTTTCTATTTTGATCACAAGATGCCTATGAGACGTTTTTGCCCTTGATAGTCTAACAGAATAATTGTTTTGTGCTTTATCTTGTGACATTGTTTGTGGTAAAACGGTATGACTAGACTTGTGACATATAACCGTGTGACCAAAAAGCCGTGAGATCACAGGAGCCAAACAAGATTGGGACATCCATGCCAATCTAATTCTTTCATGAGAGTGTCATAGGATTAGTACTTGCCATTAGGATTGCATGAATGATAGAGGCATTCATTTGTTCAAGAGCTACATTAGCCAAATAGCCGTCCCGAATTTAATATTTCTTATTTGCAACCCCTTTAAGCCTTAGCTATGTTTCTTTGCTAACCGATATTTTAATCCGTTTTCCCACATTATCCTACCCCAGTAAGGGCTAGTGAAGTGTTTGTTTTTCTCAATTTGAATAGAGGTATGATACAAGCGAAGTATGAGGGAGTAATTGATGTCGATTTGGTGAACATTTGGTATATAAAATGGGCTGATATTTGAAAAGAATCGGAAAAGAAGAAGAAAAAAAATGGAAAAATCAGATTATGAAGAAAAAAATAGAAAAAAAAAATCAGAAAAAAAAAGAAAAAAAAGAAGAAAAAAAAAACAGAAAACGGAGAAAGAAAAAAAAAAGAAGGAAAAAAAAGTCATATATGTTGTAGTCTTGGTTAATAGATTAGGTTTAAGTTTCATTTCAAATGGAGGTGTATGACCTATACAATGGAGTTTGATAATAAAATCGGTGTTTGTGCTATATTTCATACAAGGAGTATTAGTTTGACACTGCAATTTGGTAATCAGAGCCAGGTTATAACACAATTCTACCTTTGTGTTAGTCTTGGGTTGAGAGAAAGTGTGAGTTCATTATCCCTACCTACAACAAAAACACAAAAACAACCATGAGTGAAGAGAGACTTACTGGTATTGAAACCAGGATAGAAACTCTTGCAGGAAATGTGGATACACTACTCAATGCTGTCGACACAGTAATGAAGAGGTTTCCAAACCATGATAATCCAAGAAGACATCCATCTGCCACAGGAAGAGGAAGAGGAAGAGGAAGAGTCTTCTTTATGGGAGCAGGGAGAGGACCACCACCACATGAGTATTAGTCAGATTCTGAAGAGAGCAACAAGACTTAAGAGGAGGTTCCTGAGCACACAGAAAAGCATGTAAAGGTAGAAATCCCTGAATTTTCTGGTAGTCTAAATCCCGATGATTTATTAGAATGGATAGGGATATTGAGAAAATCTTTGAATATAAAGGTTACACTGATGTCAACGCCTTTAAAGTTGCTGTCTTGAAATTAAAAGGTTATGCTTCTCTATGGTATGATAACATGAAACACCAAAGGATTAGGGAAGGGAAAGAATCACTTAGGTCTTGGTCTAAGCTTAAGAAAAAAATGTTGGGTAAATTTGTCACCAAGGATTACATTCAGGATCTCTTTATTAAGCTGTCCAAACTTAGGCAAGATGAGAGACCCATTGAGACCTACCTGAGGGAGTTTGAGCAGTTAACCTTGCAGTGTGAGATTAATGAAAAAGCTGAGCAAAGGATTGCTAGGTTTCTAACGGGTCTTGATAAGAATATTGCTACAAATGTTAGGATGCAACCACTGTGATCTTATGATGATGTGGTTAACCTATCCTTGAGAGTTGAGAAAATGGGGAAGGCTAAGCCTGAAGTGTCCAAAACTACCACTAGACCTGCATTCAGACCATTTACTGGTGTCAGGATTGGGAGTACACCTAAACCAACTACACCACCTGCACTAGATAAAGGAAAAGCCCCCCATGAACCAGAGAACCAACCCACCTGTGACTGAGGGAAAGATCAAATGCTTTCAGTGTCAAGGATATGGCCCCTTCAGGAAGGATTATATTTCTAAGAGGGCACTAACAACAATTGAAATAGAAGAGTGGGAAAGAGTAGGATTGGTTGAGTATGAGGAGGAGGAGAACCTAGTGCTGAAGGAAATGGAAGTTGAGAAGGAGTCAGGCTAAGATCAGGTTATAGCTCACCCTGATACAGGGCACAACTTGGTCTTATGGAGGGTTATGCATTCACAACAGGCACCATTAGAAGCTGATCAGAGATCCCTGATCTTCAGGAGTAGATGTACAGTTCAGGGAAGGGTCTGTAACTTGATCATAGATGGAGGGAGCTGTACCAATGTAGCTTCCATCACCATGGTCAACAAACTAAATCTAGTGACTCAGGATCACCCAAACCCTTACAAGCTCAGATGGTTAAACAAGGGAGCAGAGGTTAAGGTTGACAAGCAATGTATGGTTCCATTCTCTATTGGGAAAGTGTACAAGGATGAGATGCTGTGTGATGTTGTACCCATGGATGCTTGCCACCTGCTGTTAGGGAGGCCATGGGAATTTGACAGAAATAGAACACACCACGGCAAGGAGAATGTTTATAGTTTTAAGCATGAAGGTAGGAAGGTCACCCTGACCCCCTTACCACCAAATCAAAGGAACTATGGGAGTCCAAACATGCCAGAGGAGATCAGTGGTGTGCTATTCTTATATGAGGCTACCATGATCCAGGAACTGAAGCAGGAGCAACCTGTATTGATCCTGCTGTCCAAGGAAGTGATTGAAAAGAAGGGTTCAGAGTTTCCTGTAGAAATTAAACCTTTGATCCATAACTTCAGAGATGTGTTTCCAAAGGAGCTACCTAGTGGACTACCACCCTTGAGGGGAATTGAACACCATATTGATCTTGTACCAGGTTCTGTGCTGCCTAACAGACCTGCTTACAAGAGTGACCCAGCGGCCACCAAGGAATTGCAACACCAAATTGAGGAACTCATGAGCAAGGGTTTTGTCAGGGAATCTCCGAGTCCTTGTGCAGTCCCTGCATTGCTTGTTCCTAAGAAAGATGGAACATGGAGGATGTGTACTGACAGTAGAGCCATCAACAACATCACTGTCAAGTATAGGTTCCGAATTCCAAGGCTAGATGATATGCTTGATGAACTGAGTGGTGCCCGAATTTTTTCTAAGATTGATCTCAATCAAGGGTACCATCAGGTGAGAATCAGGGTAGGAGATGAATGGAAGACTACTTTCAAGACAAAGCATGGGTTGTATGAGTGGCTTGTGATGCCATTTGGTCTCTCAAATGCATCCAGCACTTTTATGAGGCTAATGACTGAAGTGTTGAGGCCATACTTAGGTCAGTTTGGTGTGTTATACTTTGATGACATACTAGTTTACAGCAGTAGTAGGGACGAGCATCTCAGGCACCTTGATGTGGTCTTTAAAATTTTTAGGGAGCAGAAGCTGTTTGGCAAGCTAGAAAAGCGCACCTTCATGGTTGAGGAGGTGACCTTTATAGGCTACATTGTATCTGGAAGGGGTCTATCAGTGGACCAGGAGAAAATCTCAGCAATTCAGTCCTGGCCCGTTCCTAAGACAATCACCGAAGTCAGGGGATTCCATGGATTGGCTTCCTTTTACAGAAGGTTCATTAAAAACTTCAGCTCAGTTGTAGCACCAATCACCGAGTGCATGAAAAAGGGAGAATTTCAGTGGACTGATCATGCTCAACAGTCCTTTGAAAGGATTAAAAAATTAATGCGCGAAACCCATATCCTGAAGCTACCATATTTTGATTAACTGTTTTAGGTATAGTGTGATGCCAGTGGAGTAGGCATTGGAGCAGTTCTAATTCAAGTTCAAAAGTCAATGGCCTATCTCAGTGAGAAGTTGAATGGAGCTAAATTGAAATACTCTACCTATGACAAGGAATTTTATGCTATCATCAGACCCCCGATGCATTGGAATCATTATCTGAAGCCTAAACCATTTGTGTTGCACACAGATCATGAGGCCCTGAAATACATCAATGGTCAACACAAATTGAGTCACAGACATGCCAAGTGGGTGGAGTTCTTACAGTCATTCACTTTTTTCCAGCAAATACAAGGAGGGAAAACAAAACGTGGTGGCAGATGCATTATCAAGAAGGCACTCCTTACTATCAGTCATTGGAAACAAGGTCCTTGGATTTGAATTTATGAAAGAAATGTACAAGGAGGATCCTGTTTTTTCTGAGGAGTGGGTGACCCAAACTAAGGGACAGAAGACCCCAGGGAGCAAGTATCTCTTGCAGGAAGGGTTCTTATTCCAGGGCAACAAACTGTGTGTACCTAGAGGTTCTTATAGGGATCTGCTGATAAGGGAAGTTCACTCAGGAGGCTTGGGAGGTCATTTTCGGGTCCAAAAGACACTAGACATACTGCAGGATCAATTCTATTGGCCCAGGATGATGAGAGATGTCCAGGTCATTCTCAGAAGATGTTCAGTGTGTCAACAAGCCAAGAGCTCTTTCCAGGCTGGACCATACACTCCCTTACAAGTGCCTGATAAGCTATGGGAAAATGTAAGCATGGATTTTATTGTTGCATTACCCAGGACTCAGAGGGGCAAGGATTCTGTGATGGTAGTTGTTGATGGATTAAGCAAGATGGCTCATTTTGTCTCATGCAAGAAGACTGGGGATGCTGCCAGTATTGCTGAACTCTACTTACAGGAAATTGTGAGGCTGCATGGGGTAACAAAGGCCATAGTGTCTGACAGGGACACCAAATTCATGAGCTATTTCTGGAGGACCCTGTGGAGGCTCCTGAAGACAAAGCTGTTATTCAGTACTTCTCACCATCCTCAAACTGATGGCCAAACTGAGGTCACCAACAAGACATTGGGGAAGATACTGAGGTGCATACTCAGCAAGTCCTTGAAGGATTGGGATCTAAAACTGTCACAGGCTGAGTTTGCATTCAACAGAGCACCATCTGCTGCAACTGGTCATAGTCCATTTGAGATAGTCTATGAGGTTAATCCACTTATGCCCTTAGACCTGTCCAATATTCCAAGAGGAGAGGTGAACTTTGATGCTAAGGCCAGAGCTGAGCAGATGCTAAAACTACATGAATCAGTCAGGAAGCAGATTGAGAAGGCCAATGAGAGGTACAAGAGGCAGTCTAAGGTCCCTCAAAAGAAGAAGGAATTCATGCCAGGGGATCTGGTCTGGATTCATCTGAGAAAAGAAAGGTTCCCAGCCAGAAGAAAGAACAAATTGATGCCAAGAGCTGATGACCCTTTTGAAATTGTTGAAAGAATTAGGTCAAATGCCTACAAAGTTGATCTACCAGGTGACTATGGAGTACATGGCACTTTCAATGTAGGAGATCTCAGTCCTTACTATGAATAAGATGATGAGGAGGCTACAGGCTTGAGGACGAGCCTTGTTCAACCAGGGGAGGCTGCAACAGGAGCCAAGAACCAGGCCAATGCTGATCAGGGAACAAACAATAGTCCCAACTACACTACCCTGATAACAACCAGTATCAGGCCTGCTTTGGGAGGTCATAAGTATCAGTACAAGCTCGGCCACCAGCTGCCACCTTGGCCAGCTGAAACTTTGACCAAATAAGCTTAGAAAAGTCCTAGGGAGCCATGCTTAATTCACACTGCATCCAAGAGAAAATCAAGCTGAAAGACAAGTTGCTGAAAGGGACATAAAGCAAAAAGCAGATTGCCATTTCTGGCTAAACAAGGGGAGAACTGTAACACCCCAATATTCAGAGGAGCCTTAACTAGGCCTTCCTTAGCATATAAGGGCGTTACCATCTCGGTTGCCCGAGGTAAGTAATCATCAAAAGTCGATAAAAAAACATTTACAGTTATATTACAAGCGTTACAACCAACTTAACAAAATAAAGATACAACTCGTGAGCTACACACTATCTCTATCAGAACTCGTGAAGACTCATCCCCGCCAGGACTCCAGCTATCAACGACATCAGTACCTACTAAGATTGACTGCTCACCATAAGGGATCACGGCAGACACATAAAACAATAAGACAACCACACAAGGTCAGTAACTGGGGCAAGACTCAACATAAACCGACAACAATTATCAATACATTACAAACACAACCAGTCACACACGATCACACCCACTCCAATCAATATCCATCACCGACTGTCCACTTGACCAGCCCTGCCAGTGGGGGACCGCAGCCGTACCCACCAAATCCCCGCTCATCATACCGAGCGATAACCCTGTCCCATTAATGTGCACATCCCCTCCCGTGGCGGGTTCCACAGAGGGCGAAACTAGGGCGTGAAGCCACTCCCGCAAGTGACTCCACTCAGCCGAGGGCGCGCCTCGAGAACCAGAGACAAACAATCACAGACAGCTGCAATACAACAACAACCAACAAACTGAATACACCAATCGACTACCGTATGCACGCTGTCATGCAAACACAATGCAACCCAACAACCACGACACAACAATCGACACACTAGACCATCCACAGAAACTGAGCAGGCGAACCTACCTTTAAGCAACTGCAACCATTCCATGTCCACACACGCAACATCCAGCAACCACGCAACACCTATATATATATATAACACAACCATCTATCACTACCAAGCAAACCCTAACTGCAAAGACAAGGATACGGATGATGATGACGATATACCTACAAGGGGAAACCTGGCAAAGGACTGCTACCCGACTCAAGCTATGCTTTCCTAAGGCACAAGGACCTTCAAAGGTTTCCATGGAGGTTATATGGTGAAGGGAAGGGAAAGAGGTGACCTATGGATCTGAAGAAATGAGGCGGAAATGATTTGCGGATATAACAAAACGCGATTATAAACCCTCGCTGAAAACACGATACTCGATCGAGTGGCCCACCTACTCGATCGAGTGGCCCACCTACTCGATCGAGTATCAAAGCTACTCGATCGAGTAGCCTCTACTGTATCGAGTACCACCCCTAACTCACAGTATAAGATCACTTTAGCACGTACTTCTAAGGACCATTACAACCCCCCATGGTCGGTCAACGCTGGTCAACATGTCTCTAAAAGGGCGGGTATTACAGTCTTCCCCCCTTAAAAAGAACTTTGTCCCCGAAGTTCAACTCACCTATCTCAAAGCACAAGACACGGGAACACAACGACGTCACTACTCTTTCGACATAGGTCACTACTCCCCGGAAATACCATCCCTCATGTCATCATCATCAACTGTCTAACGCTCCATATAGATCGACCTCTACAAGCTACTACATGAAATGCCAACCTCACAGAACGAACCGACACAACTAACGATTACCCAACACATTATAAGATTACACTATCACTAGCAATAACCATCAACACGAAACATGTCTCATATCAACACGCAACATGACTATGCCACCATGTTACTCAACAACGCGATTCTATTCTAACACACGACATCGTAACTATTTCTTTATGACCGTCTTTTAAAGCACAATATCCACTTTTACTTCAATACACGAATTATTCAACGAACCAAAGCAAACAATTACAACTTCATACAAAAAATGTAACCAAAGTGATAGAAAACCTTATAAACAAAAAACAAAATAATTACCATATCGGCCTTTTTATTTTGCGACATTACTCTTCCCCTCTAAAAGGAACTTCGTCCCCGACGTTTACCACCAAATCACTACACATGTTATGTACTTACTTACGTTTTAACACATATATCTAACCCATATCATTCCTTATGGACATTACTCATTAATCATATAACCATTAAACCATAAAACTTATGCAAGCATATACGAATAACTAGCCAACGTCAAGAGTGCATGTATATACCATTTGTGTTTGTATATGGAAGGACACAGCTCCGATGAAATATAACTAGTAGACAATACGGATGTAAAATGAATGCAATAAGAAACACTTACTACCTCACTATTCGTTACAAATACGCATCTAAAATCCAAGCACGACTTCCAACATATGAAATTAACGGTTCAAATGTGTTACTAATCATCAATAACCATGTTAAACACCAAACATGTAATTATATAACCATTAAACAATTTTAATTTTACGAAAAGTTCTGAATAATGGTGCTACTCGATCGAGTATATAGGGTACTCGATCGAGTGCCCGCTACTCGATCGAGTGTCTTGGCTACTCGATCGAGTAGCCCTGAGATCAGAATACCTCATTTCTGTCACACCTGCAGCTACTCGACCGAGTGTGGGGCACTCTGTCAAGTAACCACAGGTCAAACCTTTGAAAACACCTGTCATAACACCATATATATATATATATATATATATATATATATATATATAAACGCCACATAACACGAGTCGGGATGACTTCCCGACCCCCAAAATCCTGCAACAAGGTCAAACTAGCAAATCCGGCCTTATGGCCATCCGTACAAACCAAAATAAAAAGTCCTAACTAATAACGACTACCATCGTCCAACACCATCAACCATAAACAAGGATAAAGAAAAGGAGTATCACTCCTGCTGCTGCTGCTGCTGCTCATCCATCATCTCATCTCCTCCACCATCTCCTCCCGAGGTGCCCGCTCCCGATGACCCGATACCCGCATCAACTCCCGCTCCAGCTCCAGGACTCACATACCATAGGGTCAAGCCACCAAAAGCAAAGGACTGAGGTGTCCCCCAAGCTGACTGATCCACCCCGTAAGAGTGGAAAACCCCACTATAGTCCCCAACTCCGCTCCACCACACCGGATGAGGTCCCTCGGTGCCAATCCCCTGAGCATACGCCATCTCATGCATGTTCCGGAGTGTCAAGGTGGATGACACTCTCTCTGCCAAGTAGCTCGAACCCGTCTCCGGGGTGTCGAGGTAGGGGTAACAAGGAAAAGGGTGCTGTTGCGGTGGTGCTGCCGGCCGTGGTCTAGTCTCTGCTGTCCTCTCCCTCACCCGACGAGGTCCTCTCCCCAACCTGGGTCTTTCCTCCACCACCGCCACATTCTCCCTCTTCTTCGGCTCGGGCATAACCTGGAGGATCGTGTCATCAATGAGGTATGTCTGCAACTGCCGGGGCGCATCATCATCCTCCTCCTCCTCATCATAGTCAACAGCTACAACCATCGGGTCTAACGGCTCTGTCGGTGGGAGGTTCTCAGGAGTCGGGATCCTCATACCCCACACCCTCCAAGCTAGGCCACCATCAGCTAAAGTTCTCAACCATTTCAGGTCGAGGTAGTAGTCTCTGTCTATCGTAGGTACCGGGGTAGATAGAGGCACGTACTCAGTAGAAGCCTCAAAGGAGGCTAGCTTTTCAGCTAGCCGAGTGGCGATAGCACCACAACTCAGGTACCGGGTGGTAGAAGTAGCCATCAAAGCAAGGCTAGCGCAGACCATGGCGGGAGCATTAAAGACCACCCTCTCGGTCCGCTCCGGGTTCAGGTAAGACATCAAAAGCAACAGTTCATGATTGTTCAGCTTACTCATATCCGGCCTCTCGTAAAGGAGGTTTGACAAAGAACGAAGGAAGATCCTAAAAGTAACATGTTGAACATCATTAATCAACATGCTGCTAGAGGTGGGAGCTGGCTTTCCGGAAAGACAACGCATAAGGCGGAAAACACCACACTCGGAAGGAATTTCACTGATGGAATCCTTGGGAGGCTTGGTCAACCCAAGGTGAGAAGCAAAAAGGTCCATGGTCAACAAGAAACTTGTGTTCATCAAACGAAACTCAAAAGTTTGTGCAGCTGGCTCGTAATTAAACGAGCTCATAAACTCCAAGGTAAGAAAAGGGTAAGAATGCTTCCTCAGCTGATATAACCCCATAAACCCCAAAGTCTCAAAGATGTGACGGACATCCGTCTCAATCCCCAAGTCCTCAAGAAGTGTGGTATCCACACAACGGGTAGGCCTCATTTTGCGTTTCTGCAACGCCACAAATCTCTCCCTTTGTTTAAAGTCCACAAACACCACCGAAGGGTACTCCGGTACAGTGGTTACTACGGGTCCACTACCTTCCCCAACCTCGGGCTGTGAAGCCCTCCCCCTCTTACTCTGACGGGTCCCTATGTTTAGTCTCGGCATCTGTTTCAGCATACGATTTAAACAAACTTGCATAGGCATGTAAAGCACATAATTCACACAATTGAACTTTGAATACTCAGCTAGGTACACACTTTCACCAACAAATTCCCAATTCGGTATATAAATTCAGTTTATAGTAACTCAGACGATCTCTATAGCTGTGAAAAGTTTAGCATGATAAACACAATCTACTCAACCAATTCGGATATCATGGCATGGCTCAAATGCTACCCCATATAATTACTTGATAACATGTGAGATATTCATATATGTTCATAGAAAGGCAACTTAAAACATGTCATCATCAACCTTCAACATTAGAAGCAATTAACTCAACTAGAGTAGTCAGACGGTCTCTACAGCTGTAATGATTTTGACACATTCTTCAACAATTAACATCACCATTACCATATTAAAAGTTTAACTCTTGCATATGCATTCATATCCAACACAAAATCTTAATTATAGAAAACGAATTTCAACTTGGGGCACTTTTAAGACGGAGTTTTAAGGCAAGTTTTAAGGTAAAAATTACCAAAATCCAATTGTCAACATGGTATATACAACACATAGTACTCAATTTCACCATCCAACATGTAGAAAACAACCAAAATCAATTTTGATTTTTGCAAACCCTTGAAAATTCGTCCCCAATTTGGTAATTTCTATTCTATTTTTGGAGTGATTAATCATCACCAATCATGAAAGGGAAGCATATGAATCATATTACAACAATTACAATCAACGATTCGTCCATATGAATCGAAATTTCAGTTAATTCTACCATTCTAATAAGTTCAAGTGATAAAACATGTAAATAGGGAAGAAATTCATACCTTGATTAGATAGGAAAGTAAAGGAACGAAATCAAACAAAGAAAGCAACCCCAAATTAGTCACCACCAACACAAGGATAGAAGAGTTTTGAGAGATCTAGGGCTTAGGGTTTCGAAATAAGGAAGATAGAATGAGAGGAATAAGAAGAAATAAGGGTTTTAAGAAACCCGTAAGAGCCCTCGTCTTCGTAGCCTACTCGATCGAGTGCCTAGGGTACTCGATCGAGTGCCCTCTACTCGATCGTGTAGGTGCTATTTCGTCGAGTATCTGCAGAAAATTACCACATCCCGACGTCATAGCTTCCTAACTAGATCGAGTGAGGTCTACTCGGTCTAGTAAGCACTCGCACTCGGTCAAGTAAGGTTGAGTACTCGGTCAGAAATACGAAGTAAATTGAGGATTCCTGCAAAAACAATATCGCGTGTCGATTCCAAACTATGTTCCGAATTCGTCACTAGTTATCATACTCACTCATGTATTACCATTACTACTCAAGCATACCATACCGTCTTATCAGATAAGATTTATATCATGTTACGCCACAACAAATTCACACAACACGGTTTACCTGTTACCGAGTCATACATATACACAATTACGTCTTTGCATCATATCTAAACTCGTCTTACCACATGGCTATCAGCTTATTCTCATGTTAATGTAAAACATATAATTAACGATAATTATTCTTCCATATGTCATTCAAATGTATTACTATCATGTTCCAATTTCAATCATAAGCAAATTATTCTACACAAATTGATCATTGCAGAGCGGAAACTTTCAACCTTTGAACATTGCACAAAAGCATCATTACCTGCTATTTCCCATATTATGACTCAACACTTCTTTAACTATCATCACTATAGCTACCATAGGACTTACAAACTCGTGTAGGATCACCATTACCACAACCTTAGGCAAACACCAACATGACCACCTTTCACATTACAGCATGCACTTCACACTTTTCACGCATTCTAATTAAATAAAACCTACATCGCATAAGCTCCCTAATTATACCAAAACTTCACCATACACAATCCAAACGCAACTACCATGCCCATACCAACTTTAACAAAGACTCGACCAAAAATAGTTCCGACGCAATCAACATACGCATTATATACATACACTCGGACTCCACATTCCCATACCCAGTGACTGGCTTAAGTACAATGAGGCCAAGATTTTGAAATGAGGGCGCCTACTCACCCAAAACCTAGCATCAGCTGGGGCTCTCATCATACATACACCAGGTTCATTTTATTAGACTCACTACGCTCATTATTTTCATTGGTTACAGGTTCCAAAATCGTCGCTCTGATACCACTTTGTAACACCCCCATATTCAGAGGAGCCTTAACTAGGCCTTCCTTAGCATATAAGGGCGTTACCATCTCGGTTGCCCGAGGTAAGTAATCATCAAAAGTCGATAAAAGAACATTTACAGTTATATTACAAGCGTTACAACCAACTTAACAAAATAAAGATACAACTCGTGAGCTACACACTATCTCTATCAGAACTCGTGAAGACTCATCCCCGCCAGGACTCCAGCTATCAACGACATCAGTACCTGCTAAGACTGACTGCTCACCATAAGGGATCACGGCAGACACATAAAACAACAAGACAACCACACAAGGTCAGTAACTGGGGTAAAACTCAACATAAACCGACAACAATTATCAATACATTACAAACACAACCAGTCACACACGATCACACCCACTCCAATCAATCTCCATCACCGACTGTCCACTGGACCAGCCCTGCCAGTGGGGGACCGCAGCCGTACCCACCAAATCCCCGCTCATCATACCGAGCGATAACCCTGTCCCATTAATGTGCACATCCCCTCCCGTGGCGGGTTCCACGGAGGGCGAAACTAGGTCGTGAAGCCACTCCCGCAAGTGACTCCACTCAGCCGAGGGCGCGCCTCGAGAACCAGAGACAAACAATCACACACAGCTGCAATACAACAACAACCAACAAACTGAATACACCAATCGACTACCGTATGTACGCTGCCACGTAAACACAATGCAACCCAACAACCACGACACAACAATCGACACACTAGACCATCCACAGAAACTGAGTAGGCGAACCTACCTTTAAGCAACTGCAACCATTCCATGTTCACACCCGCAACATCCAGCAACCACGCAACACCTATATATATAACACAACAATCTATCACTACCAAGCAAACCCTAACTGCAAAGACAAGGATACGGATGATGATGACGACATACCTACAAGGGGAAACCTTGCAAAGGACCGCTACCCGACTCAAGCTATGCTCTCCTAAGGCACAAGGACCTTCAAAGGTTTCCATGGAGGTTATATGGTGAAGGGAAGGGAAAGAGGCTACCTATGGATCTGAAGAAATGAGGCGGAAATGATTTACGGATATAACAAAACGCGATTATAAACCCTCGCTGAAAACACGATACTCGATCGAGTGGTCCACCTACTCGATCGAGTGTCCCCTACTCAATCGAGTATCAAAGCTACACGATCGAGTAGCCTCTACTCTATCGAGTACCACCCCTAACTCACAGCATAAGAACACTTTAGCACGTACTTCTAAGGACCATTACCACCCCCCGAGGTCGGTCAACGCTGGTCAACAGGTCTCTAAAAAGGCGGGTATTACAAGAACTGAGGCTAAGGTCCTTTTTGTTTGTCTCTCCATTTTTCAGATATCACCTAGAGCCAAAGCCAAGGCATTAGCTGCACCCATTCGTCCTTATACTTCCAGCCAAAGCAACAAAACAGCCAAGGAAGCAGCCTGTCACTATCAGTTGCAGATTTTCGGTTGTTTTGCTGCAGTTTTCTTTAAATCATTTTGTCATCATTGTAAAATATTTCCATCACCTTGTTTGTATCATAAGAACTAATCCTGGCCCTTGGATGAGATTTCTAGGTTAAAATTGTAATAGATTTCCAAGAGAGAGGCCTATATAAGGACCTCTACTCCAACTGCATTGAGGCATCTTTTAATAAATATTAAACTTAAGTTTTCTCTCAATTTTAAACCTCTTTAACTTGTGCTTAGTCTGTAGTTAAGAGCCAGGCCTGTTAACATCTTGTGCTTAGTCTGTAGGTGTTGAACAAAGTCTGTTGGTAAGGTTCATTCAATCCTGTGCTCAGACTGTGGGTTGTTTGGCTTTGCTGTTGGCTTGAGTTGGTTATTTATCTGTGCCTGGCTGTGATAAATTCCAGTTTAAGTTGTCCAAATTGTTAGCTTACTTCCCTGTGAGTATTTTGTGGGATTTGAGTTGATAATTATATCCTTTGATCCCTGTTCAGTCTCAAAACAATATTCCTGTGTCAAGCTGTCTGATTCCTTCTGTCAGTCAGTTCTATTTAATCAATTTAAATACTTAAAATGTCTCAAAAATCTTGAAAATTTACTCTGAGTTAGCTTGATCATTTAACTAAGTTGTCACCAAGTTTCAAGATTTTAGCAGCTCATTTAGTATTTTTAATCCATTCCTGAAGTCTATTGCATTCCTGAGAGATTTCAGGAATACCAGTCCTACTAAAGTTGGGAGTCTTTGTGATACATGAGGAACATGAGTATAAGTTCAAAAACGAAAGTTCAAGCCACTCTTGTCATTCAGATTCGTTCACTTGATTTAAAAGCTTAATATCTCCGAAAATATGGCTATTTTTGGTTTGATGTTTGTTGGAGATGAAAGTAAATGATGTTAGCTTTCCAACTAGTGGGCATACACCTTATTTGGTTAAGTAACGAAGGAGATATGAACGTTTTAAGTTGAGCTGTCCAATTTCTACGCGGGTGACGAACTGACTCAAGTTTACTTCCCTAAATCGAGTCTTAATTTTAATTTCCTTATTTTATTTCGCCTAATAAGTTTAAGTTGATGTTGTTTATTTCCTTGTTGGTTCTTTCCTAATTTTAGCAAGTTGTAATAAGGCAGTTTTGCCAATTCTCTAAGGGTCGAGTTTAGGAAAGTTGTTTTTAGGCAGTTTTAGGAGTCTTCTTAGTCGGTCTATTCTACTATAAATAAGGGTCATTGTATTCAGCTTTAAGCATCGAAGTTTGAGAATTAATACAAGAGTTTCTTGTTGTGTGATTTATAGCTTGCGTGCTATAAGTTCTTTATTTCTTTCTTGCGAGGTTGAGATTTTAGTGTGATTCGATCCTTGCGAGGTGAGAGCCACCATTCATGTATATCTTCAAATTTCTTGCGATGAAGGAGAGTTTATTCATGTCATATCCTAATTTTAGTTGAGGGGTCTTGCGAGATTTTCACAACTAATTCATATCCCTTTATTTTTCGTGCATATTTCATACAAAAAACACCAAAAACACATTAATTCCGCTGCGTATTTTATTATTCAAAAATCAAAACATCAAAATTCGAATAGTTTTACATCAAATAGGTAAAACTCATGGTTATTTTACATCACTTTGTGTCAGACCTGGGGTTTGACACTGCAATTATACTTGTTTCTGGCATTTTTCGTATGTTTTGTATTATATTTCCTTCCTTTGCGGTTTACTACGAGATTGTGTAATTAATTGCAGGTAGATGATTTTTATGCTAAAAGTTTGTCGATAAGATAAGCGGGTTGATGCGGTCGTTTCTACACCAAAAATAAAATACCTAGATTACTGCTAACAGAAGTCAGCGGCAAGTAGGGTCGATCTCCACAGGGAGGCTAAGTTGCTATCTATCTGTCTAATTCGGTCTGTCGGGGGTGTCACGGTGTGGGGGTTTTGAATTGATATTCTAAACTAAAGACTAAAGCGAGGGAAATAAATAAGAGAAATTAACAAAGCAAGAGAGAAGGGAGTATATGCTAGAGTCGGTCCACCGTGGCAGCTATCGATCTTATACTATCGGGAATATTAAGGCGATTAGACTATTGATAAGAAGAGCTATGGTCGTCACCTTTCGGTCCTTAAACCGCCCTAGAGTGTAAACAGCTTAACCTTCGCCCTCACTGCAATACCCTATCGTAACTAAGCAAGCCTTCCCTTCCAATCTTTCGATCTAGGTCGGGGTTAACTAATTTTATGGGTCTCCTTCATGTCACTCATTCGACCTGATAACAATTAAATTGCCTAATACAATTCTATCGCAAGACTAATCTAATTAATACAGTTAAAACATTGCTACCACGGCTTCCCTAATCCTAACATACTATGGGGAATTAGCTACGCATAAAAATAAGGGAAACAGGAATAAAGGAAATGAGAATAATAAACATTAAATTAAAAAGAGAGAAAGGTAGAATAATTCTTGAATTAAGAGATCAGGAAATGAAGAAGAACAAAAGTAACAGTGTATAGAGAAAGGGGAAAGAGTAACGTGGTCCCTGGATGGGTCCTCCATTGTTCGATGATTACAAATGACATCCCTAACTCCTATTTATAAGAAATTAAGAGTAGGGTTAAACCTAATTAACGAATTAAAGCTTAAAAGCCCAACCCGTCAGCGAACCCACTCGATCGACCAACTAAGTCACTCGATCGAGTGAACTTAACACAAAAACCTGCTCGATCGACTTAGAATGTCCTCGATCGAGTAAATGCATAAAGAGGACTGGTCGATCGAGTAAACTAACCACTCGATCGACTTATTATTGAATCCTAACCACTCGATCGACCTATAAAACACTCGATCGAGTGGATCTTGACTTCAGCAGCTTGTGATTCTCGTTAGTTTGACTTGACTTGTCCTTTTAGCTCCCGAAATAGCTTCACGCATCCCAAGACAGCAACATTTCCCGCTCCAAATCCACTCTTCCTCCAAATGCATGCTAAATGAGTGGTAAATGGCTTGATTTCGCTACTTCTGGTTCATTCCTGCAATTAAGACAAAATACACCAAAGTAGCATATTCGGGGCATTTCGTAGCATAAAACCACGATAAAAGCATAGAAATACGTGCATAAAATAGGCTAAAAAGACTATATAAAATGCACGTATCAAATCTCCCCAAACCAAACCTTTACTCGTCCCCGAGTAAACTAAAATGCAACTAAAGGAACGGAAAAAGATAACTCAGAGCCAGCTACAAATGCCCACTTAAGCCAATTTAATGCAAGCAAACTAACACTTATAGCTAAACAGTCAAATGCAAACGAGTTATAAGATGTTTATAAAAGTAGCTGAACCGTCGACCTTGCAAGACCTTTAATAATGGACTCTCACGGGTCACTCTTCTCTCATGAAGCAAGGGGTAAGCATATGAATGTAAGAGAGAAAGAAATATAGTCGCTCACCTAGACTACGACCCACATAAACATGCATGCAACTAATATGATAGACAATTCTAGCTACCGTACACACATTCCAACCAACGAGGTCCTGTCACAGCCGAGGGCTTACAAAAATATGGTAAAGTGAGGCAATGGGTCAGAAAAGGCAAAACATTTATGGGAATGTGGAGGTATAGGTGATCAAGCTAGTACCTAAACAAAACCATATGACAACATCCAATTCTCAACTCAATTATGGAATAAGCACATGCCCTTCACTTGGCATAAAACTCACCAAACCGAACCAAACATACTCCTCATATGAAATAAGATAGAGCATAGGAGTAGAAACCGTCAACCAAACAACATCTTTTTTTCGAATTTTTTCTTTCTTTTTCTATTTCTTTTTTTTTTTCGGACCTTTCTCTTCTTTTTCATTCCTTTTTTTTTTCATTTTTCATTTTCTTTTTTCGATTCTTTTTTCTTCCTTTTCTCATCACGTTTTTTTTTTCTTTTCATCATCCTCCCTTTCTTCATAGATTACCAACTCCGATTCAATAGAATATGCGCCAATATTTGATACAATGAAATATATACCGCAAAACATACACTAAACTAGCTTGACAAGGCAGGCTAAATTTGGATGTAGCTAAGGGTCAACTGGCAAATTTGGCTAATGTGGAGTTTATGGGTAAAAATGAAAGAAAAGGAAATTGTAAGCACCTCCCTGCATGTGACACCAACCACTAACCCGAATGTATGAGGGCAAAAAGCAATTGAATTTCATATACGTGCAAATTGATGATACATGATATGCAAGGAGTGTACTACTCACAATCCTACATGAAACTGGTCATAATTGACACCAGTTTATAAGGCTCTAAATCTTAGAAATTATAAGTAGGTTGCCAAAATTTCAGGTCAAGTCTATTCGTTCAGCTAAATTAAACATTAACTCGTAGATATGCAATAAGACAAAGCTAAAAGACAATCAGTTTAATGCAAGGCTTAAGCAAAAAGACAGTTGCAGTGCAATTTCATCATTGAAATCTACCGTTCCGACTCAACCTATATGCTAAAATAAACGTGAAATTTTTTTGAATTTTTTTAACAATTTTTTTAATTTTTATGGGATTTTTGGATTTTATGAAAATAAGCAACGATGCAATCATAAATTAAACGTGATAACAGAAATGCAATAAAAACGGTATGCAGACACGGATATGGATGCATAACCTCCCCAGACCAAACCGTACAATGCCCCCATTGTACCAAAACATGGAAAGGAAATGCAAACTGAAGGAGAAAGAGAGTAAAAGCGGAAAACTCACAAGATAGTGCGAATAAAGGGACCTCCCCAAACCGACCATGAACATGGGAGGTTGCTAAGGGCCCGGAAAACCGTCTCAGGAAGCTAATCCAAGTCAAATACACTCGATATCCGTCCAACAGTGGTCGATCGAGTGAATGGGCGCTCAAAAACTGCTCGATCGAGTGGTGATGTGGTCGATCGAGTGGTAATGTTTCTGCAGGTGGTCGATCGAATGATTAATCACTCGATCGAGTGAATCCCTTAGCTACAGTGCTCGATCGAGTAGGCAAAACCACTCGATCGAGTGATGCTCGATGAATTCCTGCAAAATGCAATTAAAACAGCCCGCAACTAACCAAAACAAGCATACTGAGAAAGTTTTATGGTATAAGAACCATTTATTACAACTGAAAATGAAATAAAAACAAAATAAAATCTCCGGGTTGCCTCCCGGGTAGCGCTAGCTTCAGTCAGGTCCCAGCTCGACCTTCTTTCCTTCGAGCCTCTCTAATGATCACGATCAAAACAGCTCAAAGCGCGCAGCAACCTGTCAAATAGCTGCGCATGTGCTACACAACAGCATAAGTAGCACCAAAGTGGAATACAGAAATAGGAAATGAAATTATGTAAGCATTTAAGTCTAACAAATTTCCTATGTGAGCTCCTAAATTTATCCACAAAATATAGGAGTGCGGGAGCAGTCGTCAATGAAATAGGGTATCATCTCAGATTAATGAACTTGAAATGATAAGGACGGTGAAAAATCTTTAAATTAATCGACCACATGAGAGGAGGTATAACCTTAAAAGAAATAGCGCGAGTCAATCGAGGCAATATACTATTAAAACGAACAATAATAAAGTTATTGTTTACTACCTCAGGTTGGTTGCTCTCAACAACGGAATCACTGACAAAGGAATGGATTACCTCATCCGTGCTAGGAACAATTACCGTCTCAGCCGCTTCTTCATCAACCTCCTCAGTGGAATCCATCCCGTAAATCGCAGCTTCAAGTGTATCTAACTCGGCTGTGAATAAGGGAGGTTCACCGTAATCCTCATCATCGTCAAACCCGTCATCCAATATGAACCCAAGTGACGAATAAAAGCTCCCATCAATGGCCAATTCAGTCAATCGAGCAAATTGCTCACTCGATCGACCAAGTTCCTTCAAGACCTCACTCGATCGAGTAACACAATCACTCGATCGAGTACTATACTCCTGTCCGTCACTCGATCGAGCAGAATGTTCACCCGATCGAGCACTTTCCTCATGTATGTCACTCGATCGAGAAGAGATGTTACTCGATCGAGGACTTTCTTCCTGTACAGCGCTGACATCCCTGCATACGTTCTGGAAATACGATAGAAAGTCGTCATCCGAAATATAGAAATCATTTTCAGCATTGGGCAACGCGGGTTCTTCATGGGAAAAACCGCTCTTGGTCAAGCACACCTCTTTTGATTTCCGTTCATCCAACCCAGCTGTTAACCGAGCAATTTCGGACTGTAACTCAGCAATTTCGGTGACTTGAGCACCCACATGTCTACCAAATTCCAGAATTAAGGATTTCAGCTCCGCGGTTTCTTTTTTCTCTATATCACGAGGATCTTCTTGCGGTGGCCATTGATGGGGTGGATGTGGCGGCACAACTACCGCATTGTGCTCAAGAAGACCACATCCCCAAGATTTCTTCCTTTCCCAACTAGCGGGGTTCTCACTTGGGCTTCAAACCGAGCAATTAGTCGGGAAACGGATGTCATCTTGGCAAGAGGGATCGAAGGTACTCAAGCCTTCCCTTCGATAATCTCCCTTAGCCTGTCTAATAAACCTGTGAGCCTATCAAAACAAAGACTAAAGAGAAAGATAAGAACAGCCTCAAGGTACTTAGTCTTCCCTTGAGGCGAAAGGACAAACAAAATAAAACAGATAAAAAGCGTCGCCTCCCCGGCAACGGCGCCAAAATTTGATGCGGTCGTTTCTACACCAAAAATAAAATACCTAGATTACTGCTAACAGAAGTCAGCGGCAAGTAGGGTCGATCTCCACAGGGAGGCTAAGTTGCTATCTATCTGTCTAATTCGGTCTGTCAGGGTGTCACAGTGTGGGGGTTTTGAATTGATATTCTAAACTAAAGACTAAAGCGAGGGAAATAAATAAGAGAAATTAACAGCAAGAGAGAAGGGAGTATGCTAGGAGTCGGTCCACCGTGGCAGCTATCAGATCTTATACTATCGGGAATATTAAGGCGATTAGACTATTGATAAGAAGAGCTATGGTCGTCACCTTTCGGTCCTTAAACCGCCCTAGAGTGTAAACAGCTTAACCTTCGCCCTCACTGCAATACCCTATCGTAACTAAGCAAGCCTTCCCTTCCAATCTTTCGATCTAGGTCGGGGTTAACTAATTTTATGGGTCTCCTGCATGTCACTCATTCGACCTGATAACAATTAAATTGCCTAATACAATTCTATCGCAAGACTAATCTAATTAATACAGTTAAAACATTGCTACCACGGCTTCCCTAATCCTAACATACTATGGGGAATTAGCTACGCATAAAAATAAGGGAAACAGGAATAAAGGAAATGAGAATAATAAACATTAAATTAAAAAGAGAGAAAGGTAGAATAATTACTGAATTAAGAGATCCGGAAATGAAGAAGAACAAAAGTAACAGTGTATAGAGAAAGGGGAAAGAGTAACGTGGTCCCTGGATGGGTCCTCCATTGTTCGATGATTACAAATGACATCCCTAACTCCTATTTATAAGAAATTAAGAGTAGGGTTAAACCTAATTAACGAATTAAAGCTTAAAAGCCCAACGCGTCAGCGAACCCACTCGATCGACCAACTAAGTCACTCGATCGAGTGAACTTAACACAAAAACCTGCTCGATCGACCTAGAATGTCCTCGATCGAGTAAATGCATAAAGAGGACTGGTCGATCGAGTAAACTAACCACTCGATCGACTTATTATTGAATCCTAACCACTCGATCGACCTATAAAACACTCGATCGAGTGGATCTTGACTTCAGCAGCTTGTGATTCTCGTTAGTTTGACTTGACTTGTCCTTTTAGCTCCCGAAATAGCTTCACGCATCCCAAGACAGCAACATTTCCCGCTCCAAATCCACTCTTCCTCCAAATGCATGCTAAATGAGTGGTAAATGGCTTGATTTCGCTACTTCTGGTTCATTCCTGCAATTAAGACAAAATACACCAAAGTAGCATATTCGGGGCATTTCGTAGCATAAAACCACGATAAAAGCATAGAAATACGTGCATAAAATAGGCTAAAAAGACTATATAAAATGCACGTATCACGGGTCAAGAAATGCAAGTTTTGTATTTAGAATTGCTTTTCAAATCTGACGAAATTACGGAGCTAATGACGTAGTTGCCCATCAAGTAATTTTACACACAAAATTTGTGCTTGGATAGAAAGACAACGTTGAAGGGAATCATAATTAATCATACAAGCGTCTTGCTTGTGACGGGCTAATCCCACTTAGTATTAAAGGTGGGGTTGATTTATTATTGGGGCATCTATCCCACTTAGAATTTGGGAATAACGGAAGATTATATTAGTTTTAGGTTTTACTTTTCCAGTTCGATGGCTTTTCTTTCACGTACGTACGATTGTTCTTGATTCATGTTCTTTCGTTATAATTTAATTCAAGTCTAAGTTTTTCTTCCCTTCTCTTTATTTTACTTATATATTCAATTATTATTTGTACTTGTTTATTTCGATTTATGAATAACTAATTTATATTAGGTAAAGGGGATATAGGTTGTTAGAAAGGGGTTAATTAATGAATTGATTGTTAAATTTCTCTTAATTGTTGTTTAATTGTTGTCTTACTTCTAATTGATTAATTACTTATCAGAATTGGTTAATTCGTCTTGCAAACTAGGATTTTCACCGACTGGGTTAAGATTAGTATAGGCCGCGCCAATTGAATGAACTGACTAAATGATATCGACCGCATGTTAAGTTTAGATCCAAAGGACATAATAGAATCGACCTATCTTCTGGCCTTAAACAATATAATTGCTCAATCAATGAATTAAATCTCACCCCTAGATGACTACCTAGTGAACCCGATCCCATAGAATTCCTTTTTATTATTGAATTTGTTTTATTTACTTTATTGCAATTAGTTTAAGTAATCAAACAAGAAAATTTTCAAGAAACTGTTACTTTAAGACGGACTTAAATATTAACAAATATTTGTACCAAAAAAAAAAAAATTAATAAATATAATAATTACCGCCTTCCTGTGGATTCGATTTGTTGCCATACCAGTTAGTAGTAATTTAGGATTAATTTGATATAGGTGATACGACTTTAGCCTTATCAAAGCCTTTCTGGTTCCGGATCATTAAGCAAAGGATTACCGTTTCCTCTAGGCATACACTTCAATAAACCGTTAGTCTCCTAGTATTTTTAGGCACTAGGGGTAAACAACAACACACTCACTCTACAAGAAACAAGTCACTATTCAACAAGAAAACAACTAATAAAGACTAAAGCTAAGACTTTAACTAACTAAGCATTAACCTAACGCCATCGTCGGCAACGACGCCATTTTGATATTGGCTTTTATCGTCATCCCCTTATCAAAAACAATTTATAGAATAACCCAATTTAAGTAGTATAAATCAGGATCGTTTGCAAAGATGGCGGGCGGGGGTTTATACTTAGTTTGTTTCGGTCTCAATTTAGTCAAGCAAACGAAAGAGATGATATGATGAACTAAGTTGTAACTAAAGCGAATGAAAAGCAATATTAAACTACAAGGATTGTAAACAATATACTAAAAACTAGGCTGTTAGAGTTCACTTGAGTGAGGTAAGCAAGGTTATGGGGTTAACAAAAAATGGGTCACGTAATTAGCCTAGGTTTAATACTAATCTCATAGATTAACCTAAAGTCGCCACAAAGATTTCGCTTTGCGTCTAACTCAACACAAACATGCTATTAAGATTCTACAAAGCACTCTCATACAAGGAAAAAATCAAACATTAGGTTTAAACCCGTGAAATTCACGGGATTGATATGACGTATGATATCAAAAAATATTTGTAAAATATATATTTGCATCGAATAATATTGTGTGTTATATGATTAAAGAGTATACTTAATATCAAGCGAAGCATTTAGAAATGACTTTAAGCTCAATTTTCTGTGTCATATGCCCCTAATATGCTAGGAACCTCAAATTAAAGTACCCTTATAATTGTCCGTGGAACAATTATGGTTATAACAATTATTGTACCCCCGCCATGACTGGTAGGCAAGGGTGAATTTGGTGTTGTACCTGTTTCTCACCCGCTTACCCGTTAATCTATTAAAGTGATTATTTAATTACTTTGTACCTGCTTCTCAGCTACTTACCCGGTAATCTATTTAAGTGATTATTTTATTACAACTATATAATCTGTGTTAAACTTGTAAAATCAAGTCATTACTGTTATTAAGTTTAAGATGTTAAATTAGTTTATTTTAAATAAATAATTAGATTACAGATCTAAGTATAGATGTTTTGTTTTTCTCAATTAAATTTTATTTCATTTATCTTTTATTTTATTTTCTATTTTATCTCGAAATATTGTTTCCAACACAAACTAATTAATATTCATATTCGGGTTTTTAATTGAGAATCGATAAATGAAATTTCTAGAAAAATCATTTTTGACTTCTGTTTGACTATGAATCGCTTGGAACCTGTATCTGTATGACTTATCCTTATCTAGAATCTCTTTGAATACTTCATTCTCTAGTTAATCCAAATATTAAGTCACGTATAAGGCGGTTTTAAACTAATATAATTCTAAAACGGATCTAAACACAACTCTATGAGTAGGTAAAAGTTGTAACACCCCCATCTACCAAGGAGCCTTAACAAGACCTTCCCTAACAGATACGGGCATTACCATCTCGGTTGCCCGAGGAATAGTATATCACAACGTCAATAAAACAACTATTAAGTTAATTACAAGCTTTATTCAAACATAAAAGGCTTTTAACTTTGGATAGGCTAGGTAGAATGGGGATAACTGATCAGAAAATGTGTTTCTTGTGTGGAGATCAGGCTGAGGACCATGATCATCTGTTTACTCACTGCAAGTTCACGTGTATGTGCTTTAGAATGCTGCACAATTGGATCAACCTACAACCTAGGCAACCTGGTACAGCTGAGGAGATGATGAAGCTCAGGAAAGTTTCTGGGTTTATGAGAAAGCTTTTATGTTCGTTGGTGATAGCAACTCATTACCAAATTTGGTATGCTCGTAACATTAGCAGGATGGAACAGAAGGAGATGCATCCCAAGATTATTTTGAATGCAGTTCAGGAGGCTGGTAGAGGTGCTTTGATGTATACTAGGACTGCTACACGTTATCACAAGCTGATGTAAACTGGTGTCGTGAGAGAGGTTTAATGTAAGAATTATGAAATCCTGGTGTATTCTATGCTTAATGTATTGGGCAGGAGTAGTTTGTATTGGATAGGTTGTACTATGGTGACCAATCTCGTTTTGGGATGAGCTTAATATTACTTACATTTCCACCAAAAAAAAATTATAAGCTTTATCTCAACAAGGAAAAATACAACTGATGAAACAAAACAACTACTGTGAGACTATCCATGCCAAGACTCGGTGTAAGACACGTCCCTCCAACGCACCCCGTTAAGCTCCATATATCAACACCTGCTAAGACTGACTGCTCACCATAGTGGATCACCGCATGCACATAACAAGAAAGAAACACAGACAAAACCACACAAGGTCAGTAACTGAAGAACAACATACAAACATAGTACAACACAAGCACAAGTCTCCGCTCCAATAATCCACCAATCACCTGACTAACACGAAGGTACAGACCAGCCAGAATACCAGTCGCAACCAGTAATCCACACCGCCAGCGGGGACCGCAGCCTTACCACCTAAGCCCCGCTCAAAACCACAGAGCGAATAACCCATGTCACTTAATGTGCACATCCTCCTTGTGACAGAAACCACAAGGGGCGAATAAAGGGCGTGAAGCCATTCCCGATGATGACTCCTCTCAGCCAGAGATGCACCCCGCACACAAATACAATAATACCATTACACACCAAAAATACCACGCACCACACATGACAACCAACCAACAGTACTGTGTAGAAAAACCTACCTTTAGCAATCAACAACCACATCGCATACATCCAAACGAAGGCAAGGCAACCTCTATCAACACCTATCATAACCAGTAGGAAAATCCTATTACTAGCAACCATAACCACAACGAAACCTAAGGATGATGATGATGACTTACCTATGCCTGTCAGTCTGGCGACAAGACCGCAACCCGACTCAAGCCTCCGTCCCAATGGTGTTTCCAAGGGCGAGGGATCCAAAAAGGTTGAAAGATGGTGACGGAGAAGATGTGTTCTCAATTAGTTTTTGGGGGAAATGAAAATAAATCTGATTTGGGTTTACGATTTCACGACTTATATTCTTACGCTGAACCCGCCATACTCGATCGAGTATGGAGCTTACTCGATCGTGTGGCCTCTACTCGATCGAGTCACAAGACTACTCGATCGAGTGGCCTACGCTAGATCGAGTTCCCGTCTCCCAAAGATCACTAAGTTCTAAGTCTGCTTGTATACAAGGTTCCAAGAGGTCAAACATGTGCCTAAGGCCAGTCAACAGGTAGTCAACGAGTCCCTAATAGGGCGGGTATTACACTCTTCCCCTCTTAAAAGGAACTTCGTCCCCGAATTTTAACTCATGTTACTCATCGCCTCCCACAAACCGAAAGTATATCCTAAGCCAAGATGACTAACAACAACCCAACCCGACAAGAACCACTATAACCATACCTGAAACATACTACCCAACCTCCCATGCCGACTAATCGTCATCATCCTCTCTCGTGAAAATGACTATCCAAAACATAACTCCACCACGAGTCACGATCCACAAGTGTTAACAATTGAAAAGACACATAGATACAAACTATTACTTCCATTTTACCAAACAAATACAACACAAGTAAATTATCCACATACTTCATATCTTTGTAACAAGCCAACAATTAAATTACTCAACAATTGATTAGGTCGCTTGAACAACAATTAAATTACTTAAAAGAAATAACAAATAAATTAGTAATAAATTACTTAAAAGACGACGTTTTTTACATTTTCATGCGCGACATTATTCTTCCCCTCTTAAAAGGAACTTCGTCTCCGAAGTTCACCTTTAAGATGAGCTATATCACAATAAAACGAAAACCACCACCTATCCTTAACATTACAAAACTTACATGCATTCATGAGAACATATAAGATGAAAATTGACAACACAAAAATGAATCTGTCATGCTTAGCAAATAATACTTATTATACATAGAAATTGAAAAGTAACTCGCCTATGTGACACCATGAAATCATTGCGGCCAACACAATATCAATATAACCCATCCCGGAATGATCGCCAAACGATTAAACAAAAGTGAGCAACCACATAGAACGATAATTATTGTATACTTCCTTGATACAACTTATACACAAGTATAAAGCACAACGGTAAATATCAACTGTCATAATAACAACATATGGCACAACAAAATACCCCCCTTTATCCCATGCCAAACAAGAAAACGGTAGTCTTCTTGTAGACACAAGGGCACTCGATCGAGTTAGGCGTACTCGATCGAGTACAGAGTAAGGTACTCGATCGAGTTAGACATACTCGATCGAGTATCTGCAGGTCAGAAAGCTCGTTAAAATGCAACATACATGGTACTCGATCGAGTTTAAGGCACTCGGTCGAGTATCTCTAGCTCAGAATACTCCCTAATACCATATCAAGCAAATAAATAAGCAAAGTATTGGGATTTTATTCGCGACATCATTGTACCTGCACACAAGGTCTAAATATCTAGTCACGAGTATGGCCTTATGGCCGATTATATTACCAAATAAAAATCGAAATACCGCAATAAAAGATAAAATCTGACACAAGTCTACTGACACAAGCATGAAAATAATGAACGGTCACTGAAGGTCATCGTCATGATCCTCCTCCATCTCATCATCACCTCCGGCTCCTGAAGTGCCATCTCCTGATGTGGTCCTCCAAACCTCCTCCGGTAGCAGCTCCCGCCCCAAAGTCTCCTCCGCTCCTCCATGGTGCAAGGCATCCGTAAGGATAGCTCTCTGGGGATTCCCATTTGGCCTGATCCACCCCTTAGGAGTGAAACACACCGCTAACATTCCCTACTCCATGCCACCATACCGGATGAGCCAAGTTAGTCCCCACACCCCGAACATAAGCCATCTCGTGTAGGTTCCAGAGCACCAAAGCGCTCAACACCCTCTTAGTGAGCTCACTCATCTGCATCTGAGGGCTAAAAAGTGTCGGGTAACCGGGGTACTGGTACTGAGGTGGTCCCTGCTGAAAAAACTGTGACTCTCCAACAACCTCTCTAGCTCTCCGGGGTCCTCTACCTTCCCTAGGCACCTGATCCTCCCTCCTAGTACGGTCTCTTCCAAATGGCTTTGGCATCTCCTCAAGGAGGTCATCGATGATCAAGTAGGTCTGGTCAGGAAGGTTAGCCTCCGCACTATCAGGGGCATCCTCCGCCAAAGGCTCGGTCACGTGAAGATGGTCCGTATCAGGCACTCTCATACAACTCTTACCTCACACCCTCCAAGCTATACCTTCACCCTCCAACACTCGCAACCACTTCTGATGTATGAAATAGTCCTTATCGAAGATCGGGACAACCAGGCACATAGGTTTGAGAGCAGGTAAAGCCTAAAAGTTTGTCAACCTCTCAGCTAGACGGGTGGCGATATCGTCGAAATTGATATGGCGAGTCGAAGACCTAGCCATCAAAGTTAAGCTAGCACACACTATCGCAAGGGCACTATAAGCAAAGTGCTTCTCTCGGGTGAGGTTAAGATAAGAGTTAAACAAAATAACCTCGTGTGAGTTTAGCTTACTCACATCCTTCCTACCATACAAAAAACAAGTCAAGGTTCGGAGGAAGATCTTCAAGGTCATGTGCTAAAGTAACAAAATGTGGTAACTCAATCCCCAGCTAATCCCGCGCGCATCTAAGATATACCTGCTAGACAACTGCTTACCATCCCCAAATGGATCACCACAGTTTTCAAAACATTTAAACGGGGTCAGTTACTGCATAAAGAATATGAGATAATATAACAGACAGTTACACAAACACAATCCTCCAACACCGTCACATCACCAATCATCTGACTACACACTAAAGTGTGTAGCCCTGCCAGAATATCCATCGCAATAGATATTCCACACCGCCAGTGGGGGACTGCAGTCGTTCTCACCTAAGCCCCGCTCATCTCCATCAAGAGAATAACCCATGTTCCTTAAGGTGCACATCCCCCTTGTGATGGGAACCACAAGGGGCAAATCAGGGTGTGAAGCCACTCCCGCAAGTGACTCCACTCAGCCGAGGGCGCACCTCGCGAAGCACAGAAAATTTACAAACCAATCACAATACCAATGTAAACAATGCAAAAAATCAATTACTATATAATCAACGTGTCAATCAACCAAACAACCGTTTTATAACATTTAGGCAATAACTGAGTAGGGAAACCCTACCTGGAATGAAATCACCAATATCAATCACAAGCAGCGGATCAAAAGCGTTCCCCTACGAAATTACCTCCTATAACCAAATAATCATACAATTACAATCTATAGCATCAACAATCCCAATAACCCCCAAATCACCCAATTAGGGTTTAAACAATATTAATAAAATGACATAAAAATAGTACCAAGATCTTACCCTCAATACGATGATCTCAACAGTATAAAGAACTCCGAAATCCGACAACTCAAGCCCTTGGATTTGATAGAAATGAGAGAAAAGAAACTGACGTTGCTTTGTTTTCTTTTGTAAAAAGGTTTAGAATGAGGTAAAAAGTAAAAAGAACTGACGAATTCAGTTTATATAACTTTTCACGCGTTGCTATCAAACCTGGCGGAAATCTCGTATAACCCGACATACTCGATCGACTACCGCCTACTCGATCGAGTTGCCGCTACCCGATCGAGTACCCAACATGCATAACACACTCCAGAATGCAAAACTAACTTACTCGACAGAGTAAGCCCTACTACATAGAGTACTCAACAACTCATAAATCTGAGGTATTATAGTCTTTCATCCTTAAAAATGAACTTCGTCCCCGAAGTTCAAACCCATACAGAAAAACAACTTACTATCTCAACTATAACATAACGACACAACTAAAACTCAAAAACAATTCATTATGACTCAAAACAAACACTAACTTTACCAAAACTGACATTAAACCGTACCAAAACCTTATGCGATCATCTCCTAACCCCTTAAAAGAAACATAGTTACGTCCCCGTAACCACACTTACCTGATAAAAAAGAAACGGGCAACGTTCCTTCATAGCGTCCTATGCCTCCCAAGTTTCTTCCTCAACGTTGTGGTTGGACCATAAAACCTTTAGCAACACTGTCTCCCCAATTCTAGTCTTGCGAACCTTGCGATCTAGGATCTCTTTTGGCACTTCAAGGTATGACAAGGATTCATCAAACTCAATGTTCTCAACCTCTAGCACATGAGAAGGGTCACTCACATACTTCCGTAGCTGAGACACATGTGTGGACATGGGCCACAGGCCGGTCTGTGGATTTGGGCCACCTACCGATCTGCGGTCACGGGCCACCTGCACGCCAAGCCAATCTGTGGACATGCAGCGGTCTTTTAAAAGCCACGCTCGGTGGCGTAAAAATGCTTTCGACCGGATCGCTTTAGATCGGTCGGTTTCGTCTCGGTAAAGGTCTCGAAACGATTAGAGATGTTCGGAGTCGCCACCAAGCATTTGTGGGATGCTTGGAACCCGTTCGAATCCACTTTATACCAAGGTCAACCAAGGCAAAAAGCGGTGTTTGACATAGGTACTAAAGATAAGGACTCGTCCCCCTTTTTTGCATTCTATGCCTAAAATGACTCTCGTGCGCCCTGGATAAGGCCGTCCACTATCCAAAGGTTCTGAGTAAGGGATGAGGGTACGTATTGGGAAGCCCTTCAATATCGGACACCCAATCCCGCCCGCGTTAGCGGCCTCTACTGATCGATCGTGGTTGTTCAAGTGCAAAAGTTGATAAAACGGTTGATGCATGAATGCATATCCAAAAGTTTAACCTAACATGTGAGAGCCTTCTATGTCGGTTGATTTAATCCAAATATCAAGCATAAGATGTCAAGTTGGATTTAGATTGATTTACATGTGAAAACGAAAATTAAACATCCATTTACCAAGTTCGGGTTATGATGCTTAACACGATCCATTTATTTGAAAAAGTGTGCTTAAACGATAAAGTGAAAAATGCAAACTCGTCAATCTGATCCGTCACGTATTTGGGTTAACCGTAATCGGGATCGTCCTAGACAAGTGCCAAAATGAGGCAGAACAGTGCCAGGAAGCCCCGTTGGGGCGCGATCCTATTGGCGAGGGTAAAGGGTCTGCCCAGGTTTTGAAATGTAGACAACAGGAGTTGCCTTGGGGCGCGAGCCATGACCCGACCTAAGGGGCGTCTCCTGGTTGTTAAAAAGGTTGTTTAAAACCGTTTTTTGTGATTAATGATTTGCAAGTATGATTTGCATGGCTCGGAATAATTACTATTGTGTTAGTGATATTCCTTATCGGATTTGCAAGCTTGAAAAGCATAGTTTACAAATAAAAATGTAAATTTTTTGATATGAACTAAATATGTTAAGTTCATTTATTTGTAAATAGTCGATATTTATCACCGTACTCGGATTAAACCGACATGGTATAGAGAACCAAGGCTGATTATGAATTATGACTAATATGTTTGCAAATGTAAATAAATGAGAAAAATGGTAAATTAAAGAAAAGGGTGTTAAAATACCCATTAAACTGTAATTAACCATAATATCATCGAGTCACGGAATAAACCGTCATGGTATAAGGAACCAAGGATGATTTTTATGATGGTCAAAATATTTGTCATAAAAATGAATTAAAAATGGTAAAAACCGTAAAAGTAAAGAAGTAAAAATAAAAGAAAGTGTTGAAGGAAAGACGAACTCAAACACGTTTGAGTCTGACCTCGACACCCCATTGAGGCGCGATCCTCTTTGCATAGCAAGGGGCTTCTGTCTCAGGCCAAAACTCGGTTTTGGCTCGTCTAACCTATATTTGAATCGTGTTATGCATTGTTCATGCTCATAAACTCGTAAAAACAGTAGAGACATGAAATAAATGAGATATTTACACCCTCAAACTTACGTGTATTGATGTTTGCGAAGTAGACGACTTTAGAGACGGTTTTTTCGTTGTGACTAATCGCGATCAAAGAAGTTTAAAAAGGTGCCTTAAAAAAGGATTTTGTTTTGAAAATGAGTTGAAAATATGTTAATTAAAACATGTTGATTGATGAATTGAGTTGGTCAAATGGGTCGGTCGAATGCACGGCGACGGTTCCAAACAAAATGTGTAAGGCTTGTGTTTACGATCAGTAGGTCGTAAACACGTGTCGATTTTGCGACTTAGGAAGTCGGGTCTAGAAGTTTAAGAGAGAGGTGTAGGGGCGGACGCTCGCGTGAGAATTATGGTGTGTGATGGTGGGTATTTATAGAGAAATGTGGGGAGGTAGTTCGGTTGTGTTTGCTTAGAGGCTAAGTAGATGGCCTAAAGAGGCGCGAGCCACCTCGTGATGGAAGGGGGTGTATTTTACCTTTCAATTTGGACGTGGCCAATTCTCCATCCATTGTTGATATGTGGCATTCATATAAGATGTCGTGTAACAATATGGGCATCTAATAAGATGATTTTGGTGTTACTAGAGGTAGGTGTTCTGTGTGCTTGACTCGGGTTTGACCCGTGTGAGTCGGTATTTGAATTTGGAGTCGGTTTTTGGCCCGGTGTCAGTTTTGACTCTAATTAGGGTCATTTTAATGGAAATGACATGATGCAAACATTCATGGCATTTTTTTTGACATTCTGGATTTGGGTTTGACTCTGGTTGACTCAGGTTGACTCGAGTTGCGGGTTTCGGAGTCGGTTTTGGGTCCGAAGACGATTTTAACTCTAAATAGTATTGTTTTAATGCAAATGAAGTTAGAAAACTTTTGAAATAATTTTTCATATCCGAGTAGTGCATTAATTTGTCTCATGTATTGCCAATCCACGCACGCATATAAAAAACACGTTATAGTCCGATCATTATCGGGTGGTTTTTGAAAGGTGCAGATACTGGGTATCTACAGAGCCCCACTTTGACTGAGACTTGGACAGGGCGAAAGTCAAAGTATGATCTCCAGGTCAATCGAAGATTACAACCTGAAGACCATTGCGACGTTGAGGCGACTCAAAAAGGTTTGACCCAAGGACTTGCCGTCGGGAAGGGCGATGACGAGGCGAATCGGGGATTTGAGTCAAGGACCTGCCGTCGGAAACAGTTTAGAGTCTGCCGACTTCCGGTTCTGGTCATTTAAATTCCATTAGACTACGTATAAAGGCTCGCCAGCCATAAGAAGGAGTCATACCTGAGGCATCTTCGGGATATGTCCTTGAGTCGTATCTTGTGTGCATGCAAAGGCTCGCCAGCTGTGATAAGGAGTCGTACCTGAGGTATCTTCGGGATACGTCCTTTAGTTGTACCTTGTTTGCGGACAAAGGCTCGACAGCTTGTGAAAAGGAGTCATACCCGAGGCATCTTCGGGATATGTCCTTGAATTGCTTCTTATGTGCGTGCAAAGGCTCGCCATCTATGTTGATGGTGCATTTTGAGGCTTGCCAGCCATCGATGGTCGGATGATCGACTGTGGGAAATAGCCTGAAACATCGGGCTTATTCCAAGATATTGTCTGGTAATAACTTCCAACCAGGTTGACGTAGATAGGTTCGGCTAGGGAGCAACGAACTCTAACTTGCTGGAGGTCCTTGATGTGACCATTATTTGCGCACATTTATTCCCCTAATTGAGCCTATTTTGCATACTATTATAGCATTTCATGGCCATTTTATCCGTCAAAACCTTCCTATTTGCTTTTCTATCGCATTTCATATGTTTTGTAGAAAAGGAGATAATAAGGCGGAAATTCCCGTCTTTCGTGCATATTTGGAAGCTTATTGATGATATTAGATGGACTAGTATGAAGAGGAGGCAAGAATGATGGCCAAGTATGTAGGAATAAAGTGTATATAGAAGGATCAAAGGGTTAAAAGTAAGAATGACGAGAGGGAAGGCATTACAAGAAGAAATCGCTCGAAAACCGAACCAAGGGTTGCTCCTTTTGCTCTGACAATATGCTAGATGGAACGGCGTCGAAAAATCAAGTGATCTAGGCTTTTGAATCACTCCAATAGGAGTCCGGATGAGGAAATGACGTCCGTTTTACAATCCGGGCTCAAGATACCGCTCAACCCGCTCGGGTCAAATTTAACCCGCTCGGGTTGAAGCCCAAGACGCCCATATTTCGCTCGGGACAGGCATATTCCTGGACAGGAAGTTTTCCCTTGCTATGTGAACCACAAGACGCCTGTCTTGCTCCAAATCCGCCCGTCTTCCCCTGCTCCAATCCGCCCGGATTCTCCCAAAGACGCCCGGGCAGAGACCACCGAATCCGCCCGTCCCGACCCAAAGACGCCCGGATTCCCTCACAGCACAATTTCGTCTTCTTCAAGCTTCAAAGAAAGACGCCCTTTCTTCGAAAAATACCGGCGTCTCCCTGCTCTAAACTCAAAAGTGTAATTACTAGTTTAGCACTTAGTTAACCCTAATGCATCCACCTAATTTCCACTATAAATACTCCATTTGTAATAATCAAACAATCAAGTTTTATGAGATTAGAATAGAGACACCTTTTTAGCTAGAAAAATCCTTCCTTAGATTAGATTAGGAGTAGATTAGAATAGATTACTCTTTAATCTTTCTACAAATTATTTATTATTCAAGTTTATTATTGGGTAATTGAAGATTATTGGGTTATTATTGGGAGATTGACAACCTTCCATCAATCATCAAGTTTCTTCTATTATTCTTTGCATTATTGTTTTGGAATCTCCATAGGTATAATCCTCTTAATCCTTGTTTTAATTATTGTTAATCTTTCTTACTTGTTCATCATGTTTTACCTTGTTAATATGATTGACAACCTTGTTAACATGCTAAACTTGATAATAAGTGAGTAGTCTCTTAGCTAGGATTAGTGGGTAATTAAGGGAAACCAACATGGGATTGATTCATGCTTAATCTAAAATGTTTTCATGATTAAATTGCTTGCTTGTTGTGATGTCAACTTTATGCACATGTTATGTTTGATGAAATGTTAAGCCTATGAATCCTTGCATTTACAACCATCTCTTATCTACTCAACTTGACTTGTAAGATATAAACCAACTCGAGTCTTGTTAGACCATGCATAGAAGTTGATTAGGAGGAAAGTAAGTCGACTTGTAGGTGTTGTACAATCTAATCGATTCGGCTTCGGGACCCAACTCTTCCTAAGAACCGTAAGATATAAACCAACTCGGTTCCCCCACAACATTAATTGCTTGCAACCTTGTAAACATGTTTGTATGATCAACACCATGAATCCCCTATGACCCCATGATATCCTAGCACTTTTAACCATTTGTTTACATCTTTCCTTTTATTGCTTGTTATACTTTATTGCTTGCATTAGTCTAGACACAACTACAAACCCAAACAAATTGTGACACTAGCATAAATTGAGATAGATAGACTTATAACCCAAATCACACCGTCCCATGGATCGACCTCGACTTACCGCTAACTAGTAGTTTGTTGAGTCTTATAAATGTGTTTGATTGGATGTGACCCGACGACATCACACTCATCAAAATGGCGCCGTTGCCGGGGACGGTGCTATGTGATTAAGTTCTTACTTGTTTGTCTATTTTGATTTTGTTTTCACCTTGAGGAACTTGTTCCTCAAGGATTGTTCTTACCATTTTTGTGTAGTTTCTATGCTTGTAGTTGCTTTCTTGTCTTAGCTATGATGATGGCTCAAGACTTGACACATGGAGTATGTGGTGGATCTTTTGAGTATGACTATGGGTATGGGGAGTTTGAGGAGCAAGTTAACACAAACCTACCTTGCACCTCATACAATGAAAATCCTAACTACTACCCCAACTTTCCCAACCAAAATCACCACATCCGATACCCACAACAACCAACTACCCAAAACTCACTTTACAACTAATTCCAAATGCCACAATACAACCACTTTCACACCTACCCACAACAAGAAGATGAACCCATTCAACATGTGATTCTCCAAATGATGGGAGATCAACAAAACTTCTTCAAAAAAATGCTAGAAGAGAGCCAAAGAAGGGACATTGTTCTTCAAGGCATTATTACCCAAGGTGAGGAGTTGGAGATTCAAATTGCCCAAATAAAAGAAACTCAAGCAACCACTCCTCACCATTCCTCAAAAATTGATCATGAATGCGAATTTGAAGGAGTTACCTTTGATGAGAAGTGGGAAGAGCCAATCTCCTTGAGCGCTTGTGAGTATGAAAGTGTGGTATTTGATGATGAAGATATGAGGTTGAGTAAGCCAAATACTCTTAACCTTTATGAGTATGAGGGTGTGTCATTTGAAGTGGATGTTGAGGTGTTGGAGAAAGAGTTTGTGAAGAGGAATGAAGCCCCTATCTATGATTCGTATGAAGATAGCGATGATGACGTGCCTAAGGAAGGAGCTTATGAAGAATACGTGTCTTACAAGGACCTTTGGAATAGGGGAGAGGAATGGACTTGTGATATCACCTTGCTTGAGGAGCCTATCCTTGAAGTATTTGAGATATCTTATTATGAAGATGAATGTCCCTTCCCTATTGTCCACGAAGACTACTTGGCACCTACCATGGAGCCAATGATTGTTGGAGAGGATATGGTGGACCTTCTTCAAAAGGTCAAAGCATCATACAAGGGGTACTTGGTGGAAAAACTCAAAGAGAAACTTGCACGTGAAGCTACTTGTGGAAATTTGGCACCCACAATGTCAACTTCTAAGGTATCCGGTCATCAATGTTATGAGAATTCTCCTTCGACTTTAGAAGGATTGAAAAACCCAAATGCTATCATCATCACAAAAATTGAAGGAGAAGGTGGTAAGTGGAAGTCTCCGGACGAATATGAACCACACTTCATACCTTATGTTGACAAGAATCATGGGCTTGTTGGTTTGAAACATCGTGAATATCCAAGTGCCAAGAAGAGGAAGAAAACAACAATGAATGGCAAGCTACCTTGGCCAAGCTTCATATTGAATTGGAACAAACCGTATTCATGCTTATTTGAGGATTGTGCTCAAGCCTTTGACCGGTTATTGAGAGCATTGAGCAACATGGACAACATCACTAATCATGGCAACAAGGAATGCGTTTGGTGGAGTCCTCCCTCAAACCACCATTTGTAAGATATCCTTTCCTTTCACTTTGCATTACATTTACACTTGCATTTAGTTATATACATATACATTTAGCTTGCATTTGTATTATATTTCATATTGCATTTACATTAGTTAGTTCATATAGTATAGTTTGCATTGTATTATATCTCACATGATTCATGTATTTAGTTGCATATAGATTAGAATTCATGCATAGTTACTAATGGCCAAACCTATTCATTTTTACACTAGAAATAGTGTTTAAATCGGTTTGGGGAGGTTTGATCATAGGTGACCATAGTTTACTAGAAATCATGCATCATTTAGTATAGTTTAGATTGTATTCATTTGTTATATATGTCATATAGAATTGTATTTTGTTAGAGCATGCATTCATTCATATCATATTGCATTTGTACTTTATTTCAAAAACTCAAAAAATTCCAAAAACATGTATTTCCTTTTTTCCTACTCCTACATGTACATTGAGGACAATGTCCAAAATAAAGTGGGGGATGTGAATTTATATTCCAAAAATGCATAAATATTGAAAAATTTCGAAAAATCACAAAAATATGTCTTTTAATTTCATAAAATCAAAAACCATAAAAATTTGAAAAAATTCAAAAAACCAAAAACATGTTCTTTAATTTAGTAGTGTAGAATTGTATATACTTGTGTTTTTGTTCTCTTCTCACATAGATACAACACTACATTTGAGGCATTAGCAAGGGAAAATGAAGACCGCTTGGTATGATTGCTCTAATCTCTATTTCCCTTCCATTTCTTTTTCATTATTTATATGAGGAGGATGGGCTTACATGTCAAGGAGGATGTGGTGTATTTTGTTGTTGCGGTTTGTGTATCTATGTGTTGTTAGGAGTTGCATTTAGTTTATATGACATATTAGTTGGTAGAATCATATGCATTAGGATGTTTATATGATAGTTGCATCATGGCAAGTAGTTTGCATGTTAGAAAATTTTGTGAAACCGTCTACTTGGGAAACTTGACTAGTGTATATAGGCCCTAGTAGATGCTTTTTCTTCTTAAGACTTTGCTTGTTAGAATACTTGTAAAACACCCTAGGATGTGTCATGCTAGTATCCTTTGACCCATGGATTAAGGCCTAGTCAAGAGTACCTTGTGGTGTGATAACTCCTTGGCTACCGTTTATTCCAAGGTGACCCTTGAAACCATGCATCTATCCATCATCCATGTTCTACCACATTTTTGTCATCAAAGGGAATGGGCACAAAAATAAATCAATTTGAGTTCAATGAAATGAAAAGTGAAAGAAAGTTTGCAAAAATGCATCAAATGAAAAGAGGAGCAAAAATAGAACTCCTAAAGCTTCAAATTTAAGCCACCCTCACTACATATGGGGTGACTTTGAAAATGTTCAAAAAGAAATGCAAAGAAAAGTTGAAAGTTGTCAAGTATTGAAATGCCAAAAATCAAAAAGAAATGGCAAGAAAGTGTTCTCAAATGTTATATGCCACATGAAATTGGGGGGAAAAACAAAAACAAAAGCAAACTCCCAAAGTGAAACTCAAATATCTATCGATCCCTTTATCCATCGTATCCATTTTTGTGCATGGTAGAGAGGGGACGACCCTTCTTCTTGTCTAGGCAAGAGGGGGAATTCCGCGATCCTCCAGTGTTTCTAACACCATAGGGAGTCTATTCTTGAAAAAAACATTTAACGATTGAGGACAAAGGTACCCTAGCTTGACACAACTTGGAGGTGATTTATTGGTATCCTTCTAGGCTTAGTAGTTTGAAGAAATTGCATCTATGAAGGAGTGTGTACCCTTGAATTGCTTCCCTTGTAGATAATTTCCGCCACTTAGATGAGGAAAGTGGCTATTCTTTTGTAGATGCATCCATTGCTTGTTTTGTGTGCTTTAATGCTTGAATGTGTCGCCATTTTGGCAAGCCCCACCTTGCCTTGCAAGAAGGCATTCTACCTCATGGTTGTCTTGTTGCGAGTTGAAGGGGCGGAGTGAGACCCGCTAATTGTCTCATATCGGCTATATTAGTAGGTTAGTTTAAATAAAGGTCTGGTTTTTGTCACCTCTTTACTCGGGACGAGTAAAGGTTCGGTAAGGGGATATTTGATGTGACCATTATTTGTGCACATTTAGTCCCCTAATTGAGCCTATTTTGCATACTATTATAGCATTTCATGGCCATTTTATCCGTCAAAACCTTCCTATTTGCTTTTCTATCGCATTTCATATGTTTTGTAGAAAAGGAGATAATAAGGCGGAAATTCCCGTCTTTCGTGCATATTTGGAAGCTTATTGATGATATTAGATGGACTAGTATGAAGAGGAGGCAAGAATGATGGCCAAGTATGTAGGAATAAAGTGTATATAGAAGGATCAAAGGGTTAAAAGTAAGAATGACGAGAGGGAAGGCATTACAAGAAGAAATCGCTCGAAAAACGAACCAAAGGTTGCTCCTTTGGCTCTGAAAATATGCTAGATGGAACGGCGTCGAAAAATCAAGTGATCTAGGCTTTTGAATCACTCCAATAGGAGTCCGGATGAGGAAATGACGTCCGTTTTACAATCCGAGCTCAAGATACCGCTCAACCCGCTCGGGTCAAATTCAACCCGCTCGGGTTGAAGCCCAGGACGCCCATATTTCGCTCGGGACGGGCGTATTCCTGGACAGGAAGTTTTCCCTTGCTACGTGAACCACAAGACGCCCGTCTTGCTCCAAATCCGCCCGTCTTCCCCTGCTCCAATCCGCCCGGATTCTCCCAAAGACGCCCGGGCAGAGACCACCGAATCCGCCCGTCCCGACCCAAAGACGCCCGGATTCCCTCACAGCACAATTTCGTCTTCTTCAACCTTAAAAGAAAGACGCCCTTCCTTCGAAAAATACCGGCGTCTCCCTGCTCTAAACTCAAAAGTGTAATTACTAGTTTAGCCCTTAGTTAACCCTAATGCATCCACCTAATTTCCACTATAAATACCCCATTTGTAATAATCAAACAATCAAGTTTTATGAGATTAGAATAGAGACACCTTTTTAGCTAGAAAAATCCTTCCTTAGATTAGATTAGGAGTAGATTAGAATAGATTACTCTTTAATCTTTCTACAAATTACACATTAATCTCTCCTAAATTTATTATTCAAGTTTATTATTGCGTAATTGAAGATTATTGGGTTATTATTGAGAGATTGACAACCTTCCATCAATCATCAAGTTTCTTCTATTATTCTTTGCATTATTGTTTTGGAATCTCCATCGGTATAATCCTCTTAATCCTTGTTTTAATTATTGTTAATCTTTCTTACTTGTTCATCATGTTTTACCTTGTTAATATGATTGACAACCTTGTTAACATGCTAAACTTGATAATAAGTGAGTAGTCTCTTAGCTAGGATTAGTGGGTAATTAAGGGAAACCAATATAGGATTGATTCATGCTTAATCTAATATGTTTTCATGATTAAATTGCTTGCTTGTTGTGATGTCAACTTTATGCACATGTTATGTTTGATGAAATGCTAAGCCTATGAATCCTTGCATTTACAACCATCTCTTATCTACTCAACTTGACTTGTAAGATATAAACCAACTTGAGTCTTGTTAGACCATGCATAGAAGTTGATTAGGAGGAAAGTAAGTCGACTTGTAGGTGTTGTACAATATAATCGATTCGGCTCCGGGACCCAACTCTTCCTAAGAACCGTAAGATATAAACCAACTCGGTTCCCCCACAACATTAATTGCTTGCAACCTTGTAAACATGTTTGTATGATCAACACCATGAATCCCCTATGACCCCATGATATCCTAGCACTTTTAACCATTTGTTTACATCTTTCCTTTTACTGATTGTTATACTTTATTGCTTGCATTAGTCTAGACACAACTACAAACCCAAACAAATTGTGACACTAGCAAAAATTGAGATAGATAGACTTAGAACCCAAAGCACACCGTCCCATGGATCGACCTCGACTTACCGCTAACTAGTAGTTTGTTGAGTCTTATAAATGTGTTTGATTGGATGTGACCCGACGACATCACACTCATCAGTCCTGAACGAACTCCGTGGCGATAAATCATCTAAGCGAGGCTCTCTGAAAAACCATTTAGTAAGAGCGCTGCCTCGAGATCATGAATGATGTTGTGAGGATCTTTGAAAGACCTGTGTGACTTCCATTTGAAAATCGGCACATGCTGGGGAGTTAGAAACTTCTCAGGACTCGCCGGAGATATGAGTTGTTGCTCGCTAGAAGGCAGCATATGCCATGTAATCGGCCGGGTTAAAGCTCTTAGACTTGATGGGTCGCCGTTTGTTGGGAATAACCCTTTACCCAGTTGGAGTGAGTTTGTCTTCTCAAGATTACTTGCATGGTTAGTGACCACACAAATCCGCAGTCGCATAAACAAGCACGTTGAATGCATGCATGTAAGCACATAAGTATGTGAGCAGTTAGCATATAAAAAACTAGCATGTAATATCTCACACGAGGGGAGATAGAAGTTTTGAAAGTTTTGAAGTTTAAAGGCGAGTCTTGTTACTCGTAGATCTGTGATTTAATAGATTGGAGACACATGGCTGTAGGGACACTGACTCACACAGACGCATACTGACAGACTGACAAATGGGCAGTTGTGAACGTGATGCCAACTCAGTATCGACACGACACGGGGATGACTCTAACAGACTTTGCACATGTAAGTGCAACTCCTAGCCAATAAAGGCTGACAACGCGCATCAGATCCTTGGAGTAGACGGTCCGCTCAGCTGGGGAATATGAATTGATTATCTTCTCCAGACATCCTCGCCAACATTTCCTCGCTTGAGATCCCTTCTCGAGATATGATGATTCGGAGAGCGGAACCAATACCTTGTCATCATCCGAACCGAGCCCTAGGCTATGGGCGGTTTATTTTGGACTGTAGTTGAGACTCGAAAAATGTTTGAGGGTAAAGGATGGGTGACGTCTTGAAAGAGAAGCACCCATAGTGAGAAGGTGGGAATTTGACAAAACAAGAAATGGGCGACGTCTTAAGGAAGAAGCCCCCAGTAAAGAGTTATGAGATTAATTTTCTGCAGCTGGGTGGGCTGGTTTTGAGAATTGATGTTGATGGTTGAGATTGAAATGGGCGTGCGGTGGTGTCCCTGTTGGGGACTGCCTACGTATTCACTTGTGTACGAAATCAAACCAGATCGTAGTTCTGAGCTGGTTATTGAGGATTGAAAATTGGAAATGTTGTGGAAGGAGTATGCGGTTGTGCCCCTGTAATAGGACTGCCGACATATTCATGTGTTTGTGAAATCAAACCAGATCGTAGTTCTGAGCTGTGTGTGCAATGGGTTGCAAATTGAAGGTTTGAAAATTGAATGTGTGTGGGGGTGTGGTTGTGTCCTCGTAATAGGACTGCCTACGTATTCGCGTGTTTGCGAAACCAGATCGTAGTTCTGAATGTGTGTGCCTAAGCGAGGTGTTAGGACCTTAAAGTGATTTTGCAGGGTATGGTTGTTTTCTTGAAGGACTGCCTACGTATTGATATGATGTGAAATCAAACCAGATCGTAGTTCAGGAGCGTGTGCCTAAGCGAGGTATTAGGACCTTAAAGTGTGAGGGTCACGACGGTAAATTCCGTTTGGTGACTCATCTGAATGTGTGCCTAAGCGAGTTGTTAGGACCTTAATGTGAGAGGGTCACGATGGTAATTCCGTTTGGTGACTCGAAAAATTGATTTGAGAGAATTCCCCTCGCTCATGAATCGAAGAGGTCTAATTTGTAAAAATGTTCCTTATCATGTGAGCACACTAAAAAGTGGACCCTAAGGGTAGATTGGGTATGTCCCGTTCTTGGTAGCAAAGCATTCGAGGACTGGGTATCTGGGTCAGGGTAAAAATGGCTTCGACATTAGGGAATGTGGAGCTTGGTAATAATAGGTTTGTTTGACAGATAAAAATCTGGAGTTGAGGGTCACGATGGTGAATTCCGTTTGGTGACTCGAAAGTTGATTGGAGAGAAATACCTCTTGATCATGAATCGAAGAGGCATAGCTGGTGAAAATGTTTCTTGTTGTGTGAGCACACTAAAAAGTGGACCCTAAGAAAGCAATGTTTTTTTAAGACTCTGAATTTGGGTCAAGATGGAAATGGCTCCGGTATTTTGGAATGTGAAGCTTGGTAATAAAAGGGTTGTTTGACAGATAAAAATCTGGAGTTTGTATTTTGTGGTGTTTTGACCGATGGGTTACGTCTTGTAGTGTGGTGCGGAATGGGGTCTCCGGCTTGGTGTGGCCTGAGACGAAATGGTTGGTAAACAAATAAGGGATCAGAATCCCATGTCTGAACCTTAAAGGTTAAGGTGTGATATCACGAGCTTGAGGGGAATCCTCAGAAGCCTAGATAGGTCTCCCTATAGGAGTCTCTAGAAGGACTTAAGGGTGAAGCGACGTTGGTTACGATCTTGAGGGGAATCCCCAGGATCCTAGATAGGTCTCCCTGTAACAGTCTCTAGAAGGACTTAGGGGTGACGCAGTTTTGGTTGAGGTTTTAGTATTTGGTGTTTTGGACTTGTTGGTCCGGGATTTGGTGTGTTGGACTTGTTGGTCCTGGGCTTTGGACTTGTTGGTCTTGGACTTGGTGTTTTGGACTCATGGGTCCTGGGCTTTGTACTAGTTGGTCCCGGACTTTGTATTTTGGACTCATGAGTCCTGGGCTTCGGACTTGTTGGTCCTGGACGTGGTGTTTTGGACTAATGGGTCCTGGGCTTTAGACTTGTTGGTCCTGGACTTGGTGTTTTGGACTCATGGGTCCTGGGCTTTGGACTTGTTGGTCCTGGACTTGGTGTTTTGGACTCATGGGTCCGAAGTTTGAAAGGTGACGGATTTTAAATCCGTCATTTTAGTCTTTGTGAAGATAACGAATTTGAATTCTGTTATTTCATTTTCTTGAAAAGTGACGGTTTTGAATTTAATCATTTAAAATGAGGAGTGACGGTTTTCAATTACGTCATTTGAAATTGTAGGAAAATAGCGAATTTGAATTTCACTATTTCGTTTTTTTATTTGAAAATGGACGGTTTTAAATTCCATCGTTTGGAATTGAGAGAAAATAACGAATTTGAATTTCGCTATTTCGTTATTTGTTTGAAAAGGACAGTTTTTAAATCCGTCGTTTGGAATTTGTGAGAGATAGCGGGTTTGAATTTCACTATCTTGTTTTTGATTTGGAAATGACGGTTTTAATTTCCATCGTTTGAAATTTGTGAAAATAGTGAATTTGAATTTCACTATTTTGTTTTTGTATTGAGAAAATGACGGCTTTAATTTCCGTCGTTTGAAATTTCTGAAAATAGTGAATTTAAATTTCACTATCTTGTTTTTGATTTGAAAATGACGGCTTTAATTTCCGTCATTTGAAATTTATGAAAACAGTGAATTTGAATCTCACTATCTTGTTTTTGATTTGAAAATGACGGTTTTAATTTCCGTCGTTTGAAATTTGTGAATATAGTGAATTTGGATTCCACTATTTTTTTTGGCTTTCGCTTTGGCTTGGGTTTTGCTTTGACTTTGACATTGGCTTTGGCCTTGAGTGAATTGCTTTTGGCTTTTTCTTTGGCCTTGAGCTTTGGCTTTGGGTGAATGGATGTTGGCTAGGGCCTTTGATTTTGGCCTATTGCTTTGACTTTGGTTTTCGATTTATTGGTTCTTTGCCGTCCTTCGTTCGAGGAAGGTAAAGGTGCAGACAAGGATGTACCCGGTGGTGAGAGGTCGATTCTCGGTGATGGGATGTTTTTGTGGGGAATGGGTTTGCCTTCCGTTATTGATCATGAATAAGGAGATGTTAGGGTTTGTTATCTAGGTTCGCCGTAGAATCCCTTTGATAAAAGGTCGTTTTATATTGGGTTCTAATGAAAGGTTTCTATTGCCTGACATGGAATAGGTAAAGAAAATGGACACGGAGTTTCGAGTCCTCTGCTTACTCGATACGAAACGTTACTCGAGTGTACTCACATTGAATTTGAACATATTATTTGTTTTAAATCAATTCTTAAATCAATTCTCGTGGTCAACGGGAAGTGGTAAAGAGGAGAATATATGATAGTTGAAAATTGTGCTTTTATTTAGATAAATAAGATGTTAGCACAGACTCGATGAATACATGTGACTCATGGGGACAGCCCCCAGTTGTTATTTAGGAATAAAAGGACAGACGCTAGGATAGATATGAGAAAGCCTAAGGCTCGGACTCGGACTCAGAATCAATCGTAGATACGGACTCCTAGTCATCACTTTCCTCTTCGAAGGTCTCCTTCGCATCATCCAGCCGCTTAAATGTCTGGTCTTGAGCATTGACCCACTTGAACACCTCACTCTCGTTGTTGGGAATGATATGAGGATAATAGTTCATGCGACTTTCATCTCCTTATAGAATGAGATGTTCATGAGGGTTGTTTTCATCAGTTGGTTGGCCTAGGGATGAAGCTACCAGTTCATGGTTGTCGATCATATTTTGAATAACATGTTTCAGTTTGAAGCATGTTTCAGTGTCATGACATTGTCCTTGATGATATTGGCAATAGGTATTGCCGTCCCAGAAACGGGTTTTCCTGCATTCAAGCGGGTCCGGAGTGGGCCCGATTGGTTGTAGTTTCCCTTCAGTCATGAGCTTTTGAAGAGTTGCGGCATAGATTGTGTCGAGTCTAGTGAATGTCCTTTGAGAACGTTCAACCTTGCTATTTGACTTGAGACATTCGGGATGATTGTCTTGGCTGAGAGGTGCAATTATGATTTTGCCAGCCTCGATCATATCCTGAATGGCATGCTTGAATTTGAGACAGGCTTCGGTGTCATGACCTTTGCCTTGATGGTAAAGGCAATAAGCATTTCCGTTCCATGAACGAGCTCTTTTATGTTCGGGTTTGTCCGGAGTCGGATCAATGGGTTGCAGCATTCCTTCTGAAGCAAGTATCCCCATAGCGGTGCCATATGTTATTCCCATATCTGTGAATACCCTTTGATGTTTTCCAACGGTTCCCACATTTGTGTTTTTGGGGATGTTTGTGTGAGTTTTGTTTTTGTTTTTGATTTTATCAATCCTAGGTGGAAACAGGATTTGCTCATTGTCAATGGACAGTTTTTGGGATGTTGAGTGATATTTTGAAGGGGGTTTTGGTGAGGTGATTTCATGTTCTTTGTTGGTGGGTTCATGGATATGGGAACCATCGGACAACTCCTCATTTTCAACAGCTGTTGGTTGGTGAATGGAGGGTTGGTTTTCTCCTTGATGGTCAGGCTCATTTCCAGTACTACTAAACCTTTTTCTCCAAATTAGCTACCCGAGTGTTCAAGTCGTCAATAGCCACTTACAGCTTTGAGAATATGTTGTTGATGGAGACGGAGAGCATCATTATAGTGCCTTGTATGCCATCCTCATCAATTGCATGAATTTTCTCATTGTCAACAGAGATGAGATGAGAGCAGTCTAGGGAAGATTCATGACTGTGTCCAGTAGGGTTTTCTGGAGGGTTGTTTTTGTTGTTTGTTGAGGGAGGTAATGGTAACTCGCCCTTTTCGATCATATCAAGGATGGTACCTTTTAGGGGGAGGCACATTTCAGTGTCATGTCCGTGACCTTGGTGATATTGACAAAACAGTTTTTCGTCCCATCAATTTTCCCGCAGGTTTGGTAGAGGGCCTGGAGTTGGACCAATTGGTTTGAGCTTTCCTTTGGAGATTAGCCTTTCCAAGGCTTTGGCATAAGGCATACCCAAATCAGGGAAAGACCTATGAGGTCGTCTGGTTTTGTTTGGTGGAGCACCTAAGGAATTGGCTTCAGTGATTTTGCTAGCCCTCCAACTAGGGTTTATTTTTTCGTTGGCAAGTAGTCGGCTTTCAAGGAGCTTAACCCTTTGCTCAATATCAGAAGAGGGAAAATTCCCGGTTATCATTTTGTCCTCAAATTGGGAGAGACGAGTGCTTAAGTTTTCCACGGTAGGTAGGAGTCGAAGGACCATGTTCTTGGTTTCGGCAGAAGTCATGGCGGATGAAGGTTGATCAGCTTCTTAAGAATCTGGTTGGCGATTGATAGCACCCAAGGGATTCCTATTTGACATAACGATAGGCGTTATAACTTGTCTTGGCAAGGGATTGCACAAACAAAGGCAAGTATGACACATATGTACAAAAGGCAGTTTTGTTGTGAAGACGCGACAGTGTGATTAGGTTATGAGTTCATTAAAGATTATGAATGACTTTTTGTGTTTGAACTCGTGGTGCATGACTTTGAACTTAGACTCGAGTGTCGACTTTGACATAGTGATGCCTAGACAGACGACTTCTGACTTAGTTTGGAGGTTTGTTGCTAGCGTGACGCCGTTGGACAAGACATGTACACAAACTTGACCTTTGATCCGTAGTGTAGGGGAAATGCGGGTTTAAAACCCAAGAGGTTTTGACTCAGCTAATGCCATTGGAGATGTCTCGACGATTAGGCGACACGACCTAGACAAGAAGCTGAGTACTAACTTCCGCAGAGACTCGAAGTTATCTAGACGACTGGACTTGAAATCGACCGGACTCTAATCGACTCGAGGCTGAATCGGAAAGGTGGACTGAAGTTTTCGAAAATAGAAATTTTCAAAAAGATTCATTTGTCGTTTTATGGACGGCTTCTGAAGAGTACAGATCTTTAGAAGGTCGGCCAGTGGAAAGGGTTGTCTTAGGTTTGTTTTCAAAAGACGGTTTAAGTTGCGATTGCGGCGGCCTTGAAAACAATGTGTTGTTTCCGAAGACGGTTTTTTGAAATTCCGAATCACGGATTTGAAAATCGAGAATTGAAGAATTTGGAACGTCATCACAATGGCCATGAAAACGGTTAAATTTGTTTTCAAAGGATTTAAAATTGGGTTGAAAATTTAAAAATCGGTTAGATTTGTTTTCAAATGATTTGAATTTTGATTTGAAATCTGAAACGGTTAAATTTGTATTCAAAGATTTGATTTTGAATTGAAATTTGAAAATGGTTAAATTTGTTTTCAAAGGTTTGATTTGAAATTTGAAAACGGTTAAATTTGTTTTCAAAGGGTTTGAAGTTGGATTTGAAATTTGAAAACGGTTAGATTTGTTTTCAAAGATTTGAAATTTGATTTGAAATCTGAAAACGGTTAAATTTGTTTTCAAAATTTGATTTTGAATTTGAAATTTGAAAATGGTTAAATTTGTTTTCAAAGATTTGATTTCGGATTGAAATTTGAAAACGGTTAGATTTGTTTTCAAAGGGTTTGAAGTTGGATTTGAAATCTGAAAACGGTTAAATTTGTTTTCAAAGGGTTTGAAGTTGGATTTGAAATCTGAAAACGGTTAGATTTGTTTTCAAAGATTTAAAATTGGATTTGAAATCTGAAAACGGTTAAATTTGTTTTGAAATGATTTGAAATTGGAATTTATCAGGATTGAATTCGTCATTACGACGGGTTAGAAAACCGTTTTAACCTTTGAAAGACGGTATGTAAATCAAAATTGTGGGAATTGAAATCGTCATTACGACGGCTTAGAAAAGCCAAATTTGATTTCGAAAACGAGATTTGAAATTTGGAAAGTTGCACAGGTTGAATCGTCATTACGACGGTTTGAAAAACTTCTTTGTTTGAAAATTTAAGGGTAGAATTCGTCATTACGACGGCGTAAAAGAGCGCTTTGAGAATACAACGGTCGGCGAGAGACCGAGGTTTGAAACGACCATTATGACGACATAAGAGGGTATTTTGAAATGGTTTGTGAAAACAAAGGTTTGAAATCGTCATTGTAACGGTATAAAAAGCTGCATTTGATATTGGTTATAAAAACCGGGCTTTGAAATGGCCATCATAACGGCATAAAAAGTTGCTTTGAAACGGTTGTAGAAACCGGGTTTGAAGATCGTCATTACGACGGCCTAGAAAGGCGTGTTGAAATGGTTGTAGAAAACCGGTTTGAAAATCGTCATTACGACGGCATGAAAAGGTATGCAACGGTCGGCGAAAGACCGAGGTTTGAAATGGCCATTATAACGGCGTAAAAATGTGTTTTTGAAACGGTTTGAAATGACACGGAAGTACTTATGATCACATAACACATAAACACTCACTGTTCATTATGTTATGCATAATGCTGACACGGGTTTTGGCTTAAAAGGGTGGGTTACACATCAAGCAATCAAACCCCGATTTGGGAGAGGGATACCAATCCAAACAAAATGTGTAAGGAGGGTGCCCTAGCCTCGTGCTCGAAGGTGATGAAAGCTCTTTGACGAAACAAAAATGTGTAAAATCAACGGTATGCTTGACTCAATCGGGATTCGAAACGCGGGGATGAGAAAACTCACACCGAAGAGACGAGCCAATTGGTTGATAAAGGTTAGGTTGTGGGCCTGGACAAGGAACCCGACTTATGACCGTAATATCAATTAATGCACTTTAACCATGACCTTGTTCAAGTTTCACCTCTAAGGATCACAAAGACAAGTGTCCTAGTTATCACCAGCGGAGTCGCCAATCTGTGGACATGGGCCACATGCTGGTATGTGGACTTGGGCCACCAACCGATCTGCGGTCACAGGCCACCTATACGCCAAGCCAATCTGTGGACATGCAGCGGTCTTTTGAAAGCAACGCTCGGTGGCGTAAAAATGCTTTCGACCGGATCGCTTTAGATCGGTCGGTTTCGTCTCGGTAAAGGTCTCGAAATAATTAGAGATGTTCGGAGACGCCACCAAGCATTTGTGGGATGCTTGGAACCCGTTCTAATCTACTTTATACCTAGGTCAACCAAGGCAAAAAGCGGTGTTTGACATAGGTACTAAAGATAAGGACTCGTCCCCCTTTTTAGCATTCTATGCCTAAAATGACTCTCGTGTGCCCTGGATAAGGCCATCCACTATCCAAAGGTTCTGAGTAAGGCGTGAGGGTACGTATTGGGAAGCCCTTTAATCGAACACCCAATCCCGCCCGCGTTAGCGGCCTCTACTGATCGATCGTGGTTGTTCAAGTGCAAAAGTTGATAAAACAGTTGATGCATGAATGCACATCCCAAAGTTTAACCTTACATGTGAGAGCTTTCTATGTCGGTTGATTTAATCCAAATATCAAGCATAAGATGTCAAGTTGGATCTAGATTGATTTACATGTGAAAACGAAAACTAAACATCCATTTACCAAGTTCGGGTTATGATGCTTAACACGATCCATTTATTTGAAAAAGTGTGCTTAAAAGATAATGTGTAAAATGCAAACTCGTCAATCTGTCCTAGACAAGTGCCAAAACGAGGCAGAACAGTGTCAGGCAGCCCTGTTGGGGCGCGAGCCTATTGGCGAGCGTAAAGGGTCTGCCCAGGTTTTGAAATGTAGAAAACAGGAGCTGCCTTAGGGCGCGAGCCATGAGCCGACCCAAGGGGCGTCTCCTGGTTGTTAAATAGGTTGTTTAAAACCGTTTTTTGTGATTAATGATTTGCATGTATGATTTGCATGGCTCGGAATAATTACTATTGTGTTAGTGATATTCCTTATTGGATTTGCAAGCTTGAAAAGCATAGTTTACAAATAAAAATGTAAAATGTTTGATATGAACTAAATATGTTAAGTTCATTTATTTTTAATTAGTCGATATTTATCACCGTACTCGGATTAAACCGACATGGTATAAAGAACCAAGGGTGATTATGAATTATGACTAATATGTTTACAAATGTAAATAAATGAGAAAAATGGTAAATAAAAGAAAAGGATGTTAAAATACCCATTAAAATGTAATTAACCATAATATCATCGAGTCACAGAATAAACCGTCATGGTATAAGGAACCAAGGATGATTTTTGTGATGGTCAAAATATTTGTCATAAAAATGAATTAAAATGGTAAAAACCGTAAAACTAAAGAAGTAAAAAAAAAAAAAGAAAGTGTTGAAGGAAAGACGAACTCAAACACGTTTGAGTCTGACCTGGACACCCCATTGAGGCGCGAGCCTCTTTGCATAGCAAGGGGCTTCTGTCTCAGGCCAAAACTCGGTTTTGGCTCGTCTAACCTATATTTGAATCGTGTTATGCATTTTTCATTCTCATAAACTCGTAAAAACGATAGAGACATGAAATAAATGAGATATTTACACCCTCAAACTTACGTGTATTGATGTTTGCGAAGTAGACGACTTTAGAGACGGTTTTCTCGTTGTGACTAATCGCGATCAAAGAAGTTTAAAAAGGTGCCTTAAAAAAGGATTTTGTTTTGAAAATGAGTTAAAAAAATGTTAATTAAAACATGTTGATTGATGAATTGAGTTGGTCAAATGGGTCGGTTGAATGCACGGCGACGATACCAAACAAAATGTGTAAGGCTTGTGTTTACGATCGGTAGGTCGTAAACACGTGTCGATTTTGTGACTTAGGAAGTCGGGTCTAGAAGTTTAAGAGAGAAGTGAAGGGGCGGATGCTCGCGTGAGGATTATGGTGTGTGATGGTGGGTATTTATAGAGAAATGTTGGAAGGTAGGTCGGTTGTGTTTGCTTAGAGGCTAAGCAGATGACCTAAAGAGGCGCGAGCCACCTCGTGATGGAAAGGGGTGTATTGTCCCTTTCAATTTGGACGTGGCCAATTCTCCATCCATTGTTGATATTTGGCATTCATATAAGATGTCGTGTAACAATATGGGCATCTAATAAGATGATTTTGGTGTTACTTGAGGTAGGTGTTTTGTTTGCTTGACTCGGGTTTGACCCGTGTGAGTCGGGATTTGAATTTGGAGTCGGTTTTTGGCCCGGTGTCGGTTTTGACTCTAATTAGGGTCATTTTAATGGAAATGACATCATGAAAACATTCATGGCATTATTTTTTACATTCAGGATTTGGGTTTGACTCGGGTTGACTTAGGTTGACTCGAGTTGCGGGTTTCTGAGTCGGTTTTGGGTCCGAAGACGATTTTAACTCTAAATAGTGTTGTTTTAATGCAAATGAAGTTAGAAAACTTTTGAAATCATTTTTCATATCCGAGTAGTGCATTAAACCCTCTCATGTATAGCCAATCCACGCACGCATATCAAAAACACGTTATAGTCCGATCATCATCGGGTGGTTTTTGGAAGGTGCAGATACTGGGTATCTACAACATGAAACACATTTATGTACCCGATCCAAAGCTGGTGGCAAAGCTAACCGATAAGCAACCTCTCCCACACAATCCAAAATCTCATAAGGGCCAATGAACTTTTGACTTAGCTTCCCTTTCTTACCAAATCGCATCACCCCACGCATAAGTGACACTTTCAAATGAACCTTGTCCCCAACTTGGAACTTAATGTCCCGACGATGTAAGTCCGCATAACGCTTTTGTCGATCTTGTGCTGCTTTCATCTTTTGTCTAATCAACTTCACATGTTCAACCATATCATGTACCATCTCTGGACCTAAAACCACTGGCCCAGCGTTATCATCCCAGCAAGTCGGACTCCTGCATCTCCTCCCATACAAAGCCTCAAATGGAGCCATACCAATACTCGTATGGTAGCTGTTGTTGTAAGAAAACTCTATCAGATCAAACCTATCTTCCCGGCTACCACCAAACTCCATCACACAAACCCTTAACATGTCTTCCAAGGTCTTGATTGTTCTCTTTGTCTGCCCATCTAGCATCCCTCTTCTTAATCACATGTATCCCCATCTTGGTAACTTCATCTTTCAGCCTCGTTAGTGACATAGTTGTGCATAGAGAATGCACACTCTTCCTGGTCAACGCGTCGGCCACCACATTAGCCTTCCCTTCATTGTATATAATATCCATGTCATAGTCTCCTATGAGCTCCATCCACCTCCTCTGTCTCATGTTCAACTCCTTTTGAGTAAAGATGTACTTCAAACTCTTGTGATCAGAAAACACCTTAAAGGTCGCCCCATAAAGATAGTGTCTCCATATCTTGAGAGCAAGCACAACTTCACCCAACTATAGATCATGCGTCGGATAGTTCTCCTCATAAGACTTCAATTGCCTAGAAGCATAGACAATGACTTTTCCGTTCTGCATCAACACACAACCCAACCCGTTCTTCGAAGCATCTGTATACACCTTGAAATTCTCATTCCTTTCAGGTAAAGCTAAAACTGGAGGTGTGGTCAAACGCTCCTTTAAAGTTTGGAACACCGTCTCACAACTTTCATCCCAACGAAACCTGTTCTCTTTCCTCATCAACGCTGTCATAGGCCTTACAATATTTGAAAAGTCTTTCACAAATCATTGATAGTACCCTGCCAAACCCAAGAAACTCCTAATCTCGGCCACATTCTTTGGTGCCTCCCAGTTATACACTTCCTCAATCTTGCAAGGATCCACATCTACACCCTCTTTAGAGAGCACATGGCCCCGAAAAGCCACTTTCTCTAACCAGAACTAACACTTAGACAACATAGCATACAATTAGTTGTCACGTAGGGTTTGCAACACCAATCGTAATTTCTCCTCATGCTCCTGCTTAGTCTTGGAATATACTAAGATGTCATATATAAACACCATCACAAACGGGTCCAAGTACTGGCTGAAAACTTGGTTCATCAGGTCCATAAACACTGCTGGCGTATTAGTCAACCCAAACAACATCACCACATACTCATAGTGACCATACCTCGATCGAAAAGCTGTCTTTGTTATGTCTTCATCTTGGATCCTCACCTGATGGTACCCCGACCTTAGATCAATCTTCGAAAAGACACCTGCTCCACTCAACTGGTCCAAAAGATCATCTATCCTTGGTAAAGGATACCTGTTCTTCACTGTGATAAGGTTCAGCTCTCTGTAGTCGATACACAACCTCAAGCTCCCATCTTTCTTCTTCACAAAAAGACTGGTGCACCCCAAGGCGATACACTAGGTCTAATGTATCCCTTGTCCACCAAATCATTCAACTATTTCTTCAACTCCTCTAACTCCTTAGGACCCATACAGTACGGGGCCTTAGCGATCGGTCACATCCCTGGTTTCAACTCTACACTGAAATCGATCTCTCTCTCTATCTCTTTGGTGGTAAACCCGATATCTCATCTGGATAAACATCTGGAAACTCCTTCACCACTGGTATCTCGGCTGCTATCGGTTCTACCATAATAGTATCTTTTACATGACACAGGATCAAAGGACACCTATTCCTCAAGTAAGACTTCAATGTCACCACTGCAATCACTTTGACTTTGGGTTTGATAACAAACCCACGATAAGACACACTAGCCCCCTTAGGACCCCTCAAAGAAAATTTCTTTTGGTGATAGTCTATTCTAGCCTTATACTTACCTAACCAGTCCATCCCGACTATCATCTCAAAACCATCCATAAGAAACTCCAACAAGTCAACTAGAAGATCAACTTGTCCTATAACCATGGACACCCCCTATACAGCTTCCCACAAGACACTGACTCCCCAGACAGTGTAAAAACCTCATCTTTTACAAACTCAAACTCTCTTAAACCCATAGACCTAGCATGACTTGATGATACAAACGAGTGTGACGCCCCCGAATCAAACAAAATAAAGGTAGAAACGTTGTTAACAAGAAAAGTACCAGTGATCACGTGTGTATCATCCTCAGCATCTTGCTTGTCCATCATAAACAGTTTGCTAATGCTCTTTTGTCCACCCCTTTGCACTGTACTAGCTCATATAGAAGGCTTGGTAGCTGACCCTTGATTGTTGTTAGCCGCCGGTTTCTGATAAGAATTACCGCCATTGCGGTTGAACACCCCCCCCCCCTCGTTGTTGTTACTTTGCCCTCCTTAGTTATTTCACGACCCAGCTGGTCAGTTTCTAGCATAGCTCTGTGCTGGTCCCTGTGAAAAGCTCCCGTGATACTGTCTCTGAAAGCCTCTCCCCACTACACTAGTACACTCATGCCTCTTGTGACCCATACCGCCATAGTTGAAACACGAGATACCCCAGCTGCTGCTACTACCACGGCCACGCACATAAGAAGATCCTCCACTAAAGCCTGATCTCGAAGAATAAGCCCTTGCTTGATTGTTGTTACCCTGCTGGTAACTAGATTGGACACCGCCATCACTCTCAGCCTTCCTCTTCTCCGATCCTCTCTCTTTGTTTTCCCTGGTCATCTCGACTAACCTCTAAGCCCGTCCAGCCCTCTTATAAGCCTCCTTCACATCGGGAAGAGTCCCCGCCGGTAGCTTCTCGATAATCTGATAAGTCAACCCTTTCTCAAAGTGAAGTGCTAAATTCTCCTGATTTACCCCCATATCCTCAGCATATCTGGCCTTTTCGTTGAACTTATGATAGTACTCCGTCATCGTCATATCTCCGGTCATCTTAAGGAATCTAACTCATCACGTAGCTTGTTACGAAAATGCTCCGGGATGAACTCCTAACTCATAGCTCTCATGAACTCAGACCACGGGATTGCAGTCTTAGCCTGCTTCCTATAGATGTCTAAAGCACTATCCTTCACTTTATCCCACCATTCCTAAGCTGAATCTCTTAGGTAAAACGCAGCTTGTTCCACCTTAAACTCTTCCGGACAATGTACCACTCCCAAGATATTCTCCATCTCACGGTGCCAGTTATCGAGCAACATCGGCGCACCTGTACCCGTATAGGTAGTGGGGTTGAAGCGAGATATCATAGTGCTCATCTTGGCAAAGTTTACCCCGGCCTCCTTATCTTTCCCCATCTTCTTAAGGGTTTTAGTTGATGCGTCTTGATGCTCAAGCATCTTGGCGATCTCTTCAACACTCATCTCCTGAGCCCTAACGTACAAAGTTGATCTCTTTGGCGACATATCTTTAAGCTATAAAAGGGAGATAAACGTAAGCACATAGCCTACGGCTCAAAGCAAATATGACCCGCACAGGACTTACTCGATCGAGTAACCACACATACTCGATCGAGTAGGAGTCACTCGATCGAGTAAGCCACAAACTCGATCGAGTACCCCAACTCCAGAACTCGCCCATAACTGACATAAAACGTACTCGATCGAGTCACATATGTACTCGGTCGAGTACCAGACACTCGATCGAGTACTCCCCTTACTCGATCGAGTAGCACGACTTCAGTAGCTACTGCCCAGCGTATACACTACCCACTCGATCGATCCCAGCATACTCGATTGAGTCCAGCCTACTCGATCGAGTTCCCCCCACTCGATCGAGTCATGCTCACGATACTATGCTACCCGCATGCCTTTACTATATAACTTTATGTAAAACCAAAATAATGTATAAATCATATTACTTCCCCTAATCACATGTTAATAGTATAGCCACATTGTAAATTCACTTCCATCATACAAACATGCTTAAACCATAAATCATGTTATCATGCAATAATTACTTTTCATCTTTTGGACCACATCATCCATTCAAGCATATACTCATCCAACATATTCATATGAACAACAGTAAACAAATAGCGATCCCATGACACCCCATAATGACCGGTTCAAACTTTAGGACGTTTCCCAAGCCTTTGCATTAGCTCCTAACAACTCCTACCCAGGTTCATTTTAATTTGACTCTCTACATTCATTGGGTTCATTTCTTACAGGTTCCAAAATCGTCGCTCTGATACCACTTTGTAACACCCCATACACCAAGGTGGCTTACCAAGACAACCTAGCACATGAGAATACTACCATCTCGGTTACCCGAAGCATAGTAATCAAAGTAGACCATCCAGAAACGTACTTTAAGTAAATAAGTTAAAAGTGCTTACATAAAAACCAACTGTAAAACAAAATAAAACTGTTCCAAAACCAAAATTCAACTAAAGTAAAAAAATGTTATGACACAACAGTGGAAGTCTATGACTCTGACACGCGGTAACTCCATCCCCAAATAATCCCGCACGCATCCAAGATACTTGCTAGACAACTGCTCATCATCCCCGAATGGATCACCACAGCTTTCAAAACATTTAAACGGGGCCAGTTACTGCATAAACAATATGAGACAATACAACATACAGAAACAGATACACAAACACAATCCTCCAACACCGTCACATCACCAATCATATGACTACACACTAAAGTGTGTAGCCCTGCCAGAATATCCATCACAACAGATATTCCACACCGCCAGTGGGGGACCGCAGCCGTTCCCACCTAAGCCCCGCTCATCTCCATCGAGCGAATAACCCATGTTCCTTAATGTGCACATCCCCCTTGTGACGGGAACCACAAGGGGCGAATCAAGGGCGTGAAGCCACTCCCGCAAGTGACTCTACTTAGCCGAGGGCACACCTCGTGAACCACAGACAATTCACAATCCAATCACAATACCAATGTAAACAATGCCAAAAACAAATTACGATATTACCAACATGCCAATCAACCAATTAACCATTTTATAACATTTATGCAATAAGTGAGTAGGGAAACCCTACCTGGAATGAAATCACCAATATCAATCACAAGCAGCGGATCAAAAGCATTCCTCTACGAAATCACCTCCTATAACCAAATAATCATACAATTACAATCTATAGCATCAACAATCCCAATAACTCCCAAATCAGCCAATTAGGGTTTAAACAATATTAATCAAATGACATAAAAACATGACCAAGATCTTACCCACAATATGACGATCTCAGCGGTATAAAGAACTCCAAAATCCGACAATTCAATCCCTAGGATTTGATAGCAATGAGAGAAAAGAAACTGACGTTGCTTTGTTTTCTTTTGTAAAAAGGTTTAGAATGAGGTAAAAATTACAAAGAACTGACGAATTCACTTTATATAACTTTTCACGCGTTGCTATGTAACTCGGCTGAAAACTCGTATAACCCGACATACTCGATCGAGTACTGCCTACTCGATCGAGTTACCCCTGCTCGATCAAGTACCCAGCAGGCAGAGCGCATTCCAGAATGCAAAACTAACTTACTCGACAAAGTAAGCCCTACTCGATAGAGTACGCAACAACTCATAAATCTGAGATATTACATATTCAAACATAACCAAGGTGGTAAGTTGTGTGGCGCGATCATCACGGGCCAACAAGAGTAAGGTTTACCAAATTTTTTGAAAGGGGCATATCCATCCGTACACAAGCCAAGTCGCACATTGCGGTGTTCCTCGGAAAATCAGGATAAATCTTATAAAAAACGCTTCCATTCCTCTCCATCACTCGGATGGCACATCTTTCCCGATGTACGAGGATTTTCTTTGTGTCATCTCATTTGTTCGATAATGTTTTTTGTTGCATACATTCTTGAAGTCTAGGAGCAAGAGGAAAATAAATTAATGGGTTTGGTGATATTGGTTTCTTACTCTTTTGACCCCTCTTTTTACCCTGCTTGCCTTTTTTCCCTTTAAAACAATATCTCCCTCACTTGTCTCATATCTACCCCTTTGACATTTATTTCACTTGTCATGCAAAGCATCCTCTTTCCAAAAGAGCATAAATCCTGTGGGACATACATCAATCTTTTAATGTGGAAGCTGAAGAACTTTGCCTATATTTTTGGTATTGTAGAAATTTGGGTCATGACGTTATTATCGGGGATAGCGACCTCAAGCAAAGACGCAATACCATCAACGACATTAATTAGCATATTAAACTCACATTTCAACGTTACTATCCTAGTGGTGGCTTGTAACAATGACATTTTGCTCCATTCATATAAAGGTTTTCGAAAGCCTTTAACATTTCAAAAAAGGATTTTGATTGTGGGTGTGATTTTTGTTCAATCATAGATTGATGGTTGCTATTATTAAAAGTAGTAAACTCCAAAGCATCAACTACCATATCTCTATATGGGTTCTCATTAAGTTTGATTTGAGGTTGTTCGGTAATTGTAGAATATGGTTCTCCATGACAAATCCAATTATAATAATTTGGACAAAAACCATTTGTATAAAGATGTCTTCTACCTCCATGTTATGTAAATATTTCAAGTTTTTGCATTTAGTAGAAGGACACCTAAGTTTATTTTCTACCAAATCATATTCATCTTGTTGTTTAGAAAACTCAATAAACTCAAGAACCCCCTTTACAAATCTACCGGTAGGACGTTTCCTCTTATCTACTCTATCTTTGTACATCCATTTGTGTTCCGATCTCTTTATTTTAATCTAAAAAATATTTCAAACACAATTTGTAATAATAACTCATACAACATTATACTACTTGTATTTAACAAGACTAACAATTTACTAAACTAATATCATACTAACATTACATTAATTTACCACCTTCAACGATATTAACATTATACAATACAAAATTATACTAACAATATACAAATTTGGTAAATTCAACAATACTAACATTAAACTAACTTTAATTATACAATACTAACACTATACTAATTTTTGTCAATTAAGTATACTAACATTATCAAAATCACCAATACATTGTCAATTACAACCATAATTCAATTAAAAATAAGAATTTCACAAAAATCCCAAATTCGTATTCACCCTAATTATCAATTTACACAAACCCTAAATAATTAACAATTAAAAACAATTAAAAATCAAGTGGTGTTAGTCCAGTGGTAGCCGGGTTAAACCTTGAAGCTTGCAGAAATGCAGGAGTTGAGAGGTCCCGGGTTCGACTACCAGTTGGGGCGATGATCACTTGGCCACTGCAGCCCCGAAGGGGGGTGGCTTACATGGTCCATGTGGTGGTGCGGGAATGCATGGGCCCGGGGAGGGGGGGGGGGGGGAGGGGCTCAACCCCTCGTCATCAAAAAAAAGTAAGCATCATATAAGTACACATAAACTTCATAATAACATCAAAAAAAACTAATTATAATCATAAATTAAACAAACAATACACAAATTAAATAATAAATTGAAATTTAATAAAATAACACACCTTCAAACAACAAAGGAAATAAAAAGAAAGGTGAGGAGCAAGTGGGACGGCGGTGGTTGTAAAAGCTGGCGGTGGCTATGGTCTACTGTTGTTGGTGGTAGTGTGGTGGTTGGTGGCGTCGTCGTGCCTTCCTCTTCTATTTTTTTTTTTTGTGTTTTGGTAAAGTAAGAAAGAGGAAAGAGGGAGTTAGATAGATTAATTCAGTTAAGAGGGCGGGCGACGGAATTTGGCTACAAAAGGATGACTGTCGCTATTTTGGCAACAAAAAATGGTCGCTAATATTAAATCCTCGTCGCTAATTGTGAATTCCAGTAGTCGCTATTTTGGCCACTAAACTCCGTCGCCCGATTTTTTTGTCGGTTGCAAAATTGGCGACTATACATCCCAGTCGTTTTAAATAGTCGTCCGTGAACGAAATTCTTGTAGTGAACCCAAATAATCTCGATGAAATAACCACAAAGAAATATGTATCAATCAACATCATTACCTGTCAATGCCAGAAGATCAATATCAACACAATGCATCATTATATCCAAACTCAATACAAATTCTCATCAGTTCTAATTATTAGTTAGTACCACCACTTTGTTAAGCCTCTTAGTAAGATATATGTACTCATTAATATAAAACGTAATAACAAATGTCAGCATCCACTATCATCAATTACTAAATACCCATCTGACCAAGTAATAGAAATAAGAATAGAAATTATAGAATTACTAGTATAAATAATATTACACCAGTGTAGTTAACCACATTTACCATCTAATGACAAATAATTGCACATATACATACAACCTCGAACAATAATATTAATATATAGAATCGGTAAAATCGTGTTAACTTAAGACCATGTTGAAAACGAAATCCTCAAACACTAAGAAACCCAACTGATAATAATAAGGTGGATGGTTGAACTAGAAAAAGGTACAGGATGCAGCAACAATTATCAATTGCGAACAAAAGAGGACCAAAAGCTTGAAGAATTATTAAATCTAGCGGGAAACGGATGATTGTCATAGGAATACCTCTTGATTGTGTATTATAAGTAAACAATATGAAAAGCAACAATAGTGGGGGGTTTACGAAGTAGGCGGCTCAATACAAAAGAGCATGGAAATTAGGAAAAAGGGCTATATATTATAGGATGGGAAAAAGTAACGGACTAAACTAACGAACCAAATTTTGACTTCTTTTGTCCTTTTTCTTAAAATTCTTTTATAAATGTCTTTTTTTTATATACTAGTTGTTGCCCCGCGCCCTATCGGGCGCGGTGCCCCAATTTGGTGAAACGGTTTTGTTTGAACGTTTGTATAGTTTTTTGTAGAAATGGTAATTAAGCAAAGCAGTGTCTTTTATAATAGAAGTTGAGCATATTGCACATACACAAGCAAAAGATTACATGTGCCTATTACATGTTGCATTCTACACAAACAAAAGCAATAGGTAGTTTGCTTTTGAACAGAACACCTTGCTTTGTAAGCATGGGTGTTCCCAAAATATTGTTCTTGTTATATATTACATAGATATGTTACATAGATACTATTTTACGTAGGTATTATTGCATACTGGCTTTGTTGCTAACATCATGCTGCCGAGTTTCCTGATGTTTGTGGCATTTTAACCGAGATAAGCTATGCAGTGGTTGAATTATCCTGGTCTTTCTGCTTGTCGGTATTCTTTTGAGATGGAGTGGCATTGGTAGATTCAGTGGTGAAGGTAGTTTCTGCAGAAATGCATTTTGGTTAAAAATCAGATTCCATAAACTGATAAAGTAAATAAATAAACTAATTTAATTTCATCATTCGTTTACCGTCCTAGAACATTGCTCGGTGAAAATCAATACCACTATCTTCAAGAAAAGAATCAATAAACAATTCAATTTTTCTTAATAAACCAAAATCTAAATTTGCCTTGTAAAACATTCAAATTTTAATTAATATCTACTTGTGTAACAAAACCTTATCTATTAACCAGTAGGAGATAGTTATCACATTCTTTCAGGTCAAATGTGCTGCATCATCTAACAGTTATCACATATGCAGCTAAGCATTCGACTAAAAGATGTAACTCCGATGCTATTGTCTGGATCAATAATTTACGTTATGAGTTTAGATCGATCATATATAAAAAAGATGCAGTTTAACGCTTTCAGGATGCTAAGTAAATACCTTAATTAGAAGCGGATTATCGACGGAACGACGTGACATATGCAAGATAAGGGCCTCTAATCATCCTTGGAACTGAGAAAATTAATGCAAACAATACCTGCCATATAATGAAAACCACAACATTTTCAGTTAGATTTTTTCATCAATATTAAAAGTTGTTATAGTATTATTCCTCGTATAAATGAAAACAACTATTGCTCAAAAGAGTCTCACTGGTGTTGTCACAATATATAATACTCAGGAATAGCTCGTACAAATATACTCCTCGCAAAGAATTTCAATACTAACTCATGACTTCCTCACTCGAAAAAGAAACCTTCAGCTGAACTATTCACCAATTGATCATTAACAGCAACTTACAAGCTCATTCACCAAAGAAACAATCACTACCAGCACTTCCCAAACCAAGACCTACTTACTATATTACTCCCTCCGCACAAAAGAGTTCTTCTCATTTTTCTAATATATGTGAGGAATATTTTATTGAAATGAGAAGAACATAGGTGTGTGGTGGGAGTTTAAGTTAATAATATACCATCATAATTTATGATATATTTTTTGACCAAGTAATAATCTTACATAAATATATTCTAATAATATAATTAATTGGTAATATACCATATCGAATAAAAGTAAAATGGTTACAGTGAGGTTGATGAAGGAGAGGGTTAGCAGCAGCAAGCACAAATGTTCTTGAGTTAAGAACAGGTGTTATTCCTGCTTTAGCCATGGAGATTGTTTGTTTTTCCATAGCTTCATGAATAGAAACCCTGGACCACCTGACTGGCAGCTTAGCATTTAAAGGCAAGTTTTAAAAGGAACATTATCAAATCCATGTCAAAGTTCTCTCTTTGACAAACCTGTCTTTGGTTTTCACCTTGTCAAACTCATCGATGGAGAAAACAACACCATCTGCCAGGACCATTGCACCTCATTCGAGATAAAACTCACGCTGCAGAAGCATAATCAGTTCATATCAGGGAAACCGTAAATCAGAAGATGTTATTTCAAATACTTCAGCACAGTTTTTATCAAAGATACATATTTTGACTATTGAAACTTATTGTGCCACTGTCTCTCTAATCACCAGCAGCAGAAGAACCTTTACCCGAAGTGTACACGGCGACAAGAGCGGTTGTCTCAGCAAATTTTAGAAACTTGATTTACAAAAATGGAAGCATATCATCACTGCTGCAGGAATAGAATGGATGACCCATAAGGAGTATAAAAAGATGACAGAAATTAACCTGTGACTTGGCAGTAGAAGGCTCGCCCAAAAGCAGGACGTTGATATAAACTCTTAATCTTACACCATCGGGTAAAGTCTGCAACCATATAAAAGCAGGTATGACACCAAGGCAGTTAGTGCTACGAAATGAACTACATTGCAGCAATAGCAAAATATTGTCCTATGAGATTGTAATATCAAAGTTGTATGACAGTTAGTGCTGTAAATGCTATTCTTAGTTTCAGACTTATGGACTGGCTCTTCCTCCGTCTAAATCCTGACTTTAGGGCTGGTTGTGTCCTATAAACTAAATCTTATATTCCCTCCGTCTCAATTATTTGTTTACTTTTTAATTCTTTTTAAGGAGTACCTAAATCAAAGTTAAACAAATAATCAATGAACCCCCCCCCCCCCCCTAATTTTTAAACATATAATCATAAAATAAATTTGTGAAGGTTTCCAAGATAAACGTAACTGCATTTATCACATTAGGAGCAAAACTTAAGCAACAATCGAGATCAAGCGGCTGATTCAGGACCATGAAACAATATTCAATATCAGGGACCATGGACTATGGCCAGTCTTACGAGTTCAGCACAACAGAAAGAATGATGAACTATTTCATCATGCTCTCACTTCATGAGCCTAAACAATCGACAATAGAGAGAGTAACTCACACAGTTTATAAATCAATTCTCTCATCTTTTGTTAGTGCGATATGATATACTCGCATTAGACAACCAAATGTCGACGCAGCAGGTATGTGTTGTGGATTTGGCAACAACCTTTACATGAAATCCGAAATCCGAAAAAATAAAACAATAGAAAAAGAAAGAACCTTTGAAGACTATCAGTAACTTGGCTAAATCTACCATCACAATTAAATATAAGAGTGGTAGAGCATATTCATCTTAATCGTCAATATGAGACGGTATTGGACTAAGCCCAGTACAATAATAATAATCCAACTCCTAATAGTATATACTCGCTTATTTTCGGTTCTTTGTTTGATTAACATAATGGAGGTGGAGGGATATGGAAGGGAGGGAAAGTGAATCCCTCTATAGCCCTCCTCAAAGCCAAATTACTTCCCCTCCAACAAAGGAAAAATTTGGAGGGAAAATGACCTCATCCCTTCTCCCTCCCTTTCCCTTCCGTCCTTACCTCACCCCTCCCTTTCCCTCCTTTTTTGGTATCCAAACAAGGCCTTAGTGAATTGCATGGGCTCGAAATCAACTTCACATTTGGTTCCTATATATTATTAAGGACAACATATAAAGAGGCACCTGTACAAATTTTTCAGGATAGTCACTTTTTGGTTCACTATCAAGAAAGATTGTAATGGAGTAAATAAGCTAACCATTGGAGCAAAGTAAGAAGGCATTCTAACTTGGATCAATTGTATTTTGCATAAGACTAAATTTAATTGTTGGTCAAATTCCGACTGATATCCCAGAAGTAATGTTCTCTCTAGCTAGCGTCACATGACCCAACATTATAAAGACCTAAAATTGGTTTCCATCACCATAATCCGCTAATATTAAGATTAATAGTAAAGAAACAACTCTAAAGGTGAAAATAAAACTATTCTAGAGTATACACGAAGAAGGTTCAAGCAGTGCGGTGACTTCCCATATTGGATGATGTTAATAAAACCGTATTGACAGTTGAATATAAAAAAAATAGAAAGAGAAATGGATCCACCTATGAATGTCAAACTCAGGATGTCTAAGATGGCCACCCCTTCCAAATCCCCACATGTACAACTTTCCACCAGTGGTAACTGCCACTATGAAACTTAGAAGCAGCAATTAACGTGATATATTAACCCTGAAGTGCACCAAGTTTACAAGGCAACTTTTGAATATAAGCATTTCCAGATCCAAGTTGATAATTGGTACCACTCTCCAGCTATAAATCTCAATGGTCACTATATAAGAGCATGTACAATAGGGAGGAGGTTCTCATCCACTTATTTTTATTTTTCCCTTCTATTTTTTTTTACACCTCATTTGCTTTTTACCAACCCCACTTTCCAATATCTACATCCTCTTCCTCTATTCTTCTCCTATATTTTTCTACAATAGAGAGGAAGTCTTCCTCCTCCTCTTGGATGAACCATTACACATAAATCTTCAATATTAAGAAAAAAAATTTAAAAATTGGATTTATTGATTGGTTGAATGGCACAAGGGCCAATGCACACTTTCCTCTAAAATTAGAGGAATTACTCTTCAACCTCTTGATAAGAGAATGTTCCATTTTATTCCACAATAGAGAGGACCTCCTCTTAGAAGAAAGAGAGTGCTAAGAGGAGGGTGCATCCTCTCTATTGTACATGCTCTAAGCAACGTCAAATATTTCAGTGAACCATAAAAGACAATTCTCCCTGCAAATAGGGAAATGGAAACTCTCACTACAATGACCACAGATTAATCCGATTAGGATTCTTATTTAGGAAATAACATATTCAGTTTTTATACTATATATATACATCTATGATCTATGATTATATATCTCATTATCTCATGAACTAAACCTAATTATTATTTTTATTCTCTACAATTTTATTATACGATAAAAAAAATCAATCAAGATGAATTCATGGTTAGACAAATTTCCAACGGATGTTCAAGTTGAAATCCTCAAGGGATTACCCTTAAAAACTCTACTACAATTGATGAGTACGTGTAAATCGATTTACGCAATTATAAGCAGTCCTTCCCTTATGTTAGCATCGTTGATGTATGACACGGGCTACCATATTTACTCCTACCACAAGGGTGGACTCCAAAGTTTTTTTTGTCGTATCGCGACACCGGTAAACAATGGATGGTCTTCACCAAATCAAGTCACCCAAATTGCTGGATCCCTAGGTTACAAAAATGGATGGTCTTGTAGCAAACACTCGTACATACTATATACACAAATAAAAGAGACTCATGCACCTCGTGCTCTATTGCAATCAATTGCCTGCACTCGTGGGACTTTTTTCTACATGAGCACACCTCTTTACCACATACTAACAAACATAATTTACATAAATGAATTATGTACCTAAACATAGTTTGGATATTTAAAGAGCACATGCTTTACTGAAGAACACTTACAACAACAAGATGGCCAAAATGAAGAGCTCTCTGTAAGCTACTCCAATTTGATTCTCCATTCTTAAAAAAGCGGCCATAATGAGCTACAGGACCATAATGAGCATCAAATTTATTTATTGCTTCAAACCAAGGACAAAACCAATATTAAGCAAGGGAGCATATAAACCAAGAAGATAGAGCATCTATGATCTTAGCTCACTAATTTCTAGTTCAACCCAGATGAGACACCTAAATATTGTGATATTGGTCAAATAGTTAGTAGAAAATCAAAGAAACAAATGATTTTGATAAAGCAGTGATCGTGTTCCAACTAATCGTAATGAGAGATTACCCTAACATATATCCAACGCTGTGAACTAACTATAAAGTTCTTGAATACCAGCTTTGACAAGCTATCTTTCCGGGCTTTTATTATATTCCTTTACCATTAACTTGCTCGTGTATAGTGTTCTAGCGCTAACACCGAGAGCAGGGCTATATTAGAGTCCAAAAGTAAACATTGATTAATTTAGGACAATAAAACATAAGAATAAACAAGGGGGAGTGAACTGGCATTAAAACAAAGCTCTAAAGACTATAATAACAAATGTAACATTAGGATCTGTTAGTAAAGATCTTATAGTTAAATGCTGGTGTGTAGTTTAACGCATTTGTTTACCTAGATTCTAACTTCATGCATACCATATCAGACTGGTAGCCCCTCTCCACACTTTTAGAGTTGAAGATCGGATGAGGCCGATTAGAGCTGTAAAGAAAGCCATGGCCACTGTCAAGAATCAAAGATGCTGCCACTTTACAGTGTCTTCGATGGATGGCTGGGAGAGCTTTTCTGCAACAAGTTACAGTAAACATGCTGAAATAGGAGAATCAAATTAGAAATATGGTGCATCAGATAATGATACATCGACTACCATACCATTAAGAAATACTCTCTTCGATCATTTCATTTATATTGTCCTCATTTCACATTAGCAATCAACCGTCATCAACAGCTACTGCTTTCCAACAAAGAATATATATTATGATATGAATACTAACTCCTATCACTGAGATTTGATGTGTCCTATTTGTCATTGGGGTACTCTTCCTCTTACTGAATCTGGTCTTTTGTGTATATATTAATTTACCTGTTTAACTTGCATAAATTGTTATGCTTAACATAGGTTTATCGCATATCAATTTGTCACGTTTAACTCTTTAACTGACATAAATTGCCCTGCCTAGCTTTGGGGGCCATGAGTTGTAACTCGCATGTACATGTAAAGGTAATGCTTATCTGTTATGGTACTATACAATAGCTACCAAATTTCATAATTAAATAAACAAACCTTGTCAAAAGAGTAAGAAATACAATCACGGGTACCCCCATTCAGGAAAATATAATGTCTTTTTTTTATCAAAGCAGATGCACGTAAGAAATTCAATATGAACAGCAAAAGGAACAATACTATTATACTGAATGTTTTAAGCTAGGTCGTTCTTAATTTTTTAGTACCTATAACCATCTTGCTAACAAGACCTTCATGAATGTGGCAGCCCGGACTCCATCCAAATTTGAAGTACCCAATTGTTGCCTGGCTGATGCTTAGGCCACCTTACCATGCATCAAACCTATAAACCTACACACGAATAAATATCGGCAATCAACACATTAGTACCACTGCTTTGATTCAAATTTTTTTATTCTATACCAATATTAGCAAAGTACTCAAATGTTGGATGAAAAGACGGTAGAAGGGATGTTGCACCTTTTCAGGAAATTTCTCTCTATTCATGGATGCTTCAAAACAGTCGCCAAAATCAATGTGCAATATCTTCCCACTAAAAAAATGTGGCCGATTAGACTAAGTCAAAATTAAAAATATGGGTTCAAATAAGCTATACCGAAAATTAAATACCTGTAACGATGTAGCATTAGATTACTTGGGTGCCGATCGCCTAAGCCAAGCAGGTACCCCACCTGAAGAACATTCAACTCAAATATTAGCATCCTGGTAAACAACTCAGTACGGAAAAGGCCATTGCAGCCTATAAGATCTTGAACAAACACAAGAGGACACTTGGGAGTTGGGACTTTTACTCGAAGGTAGCAAAAAGAGCAACTTGGCATAACATTTCATCACCACATCCAGAGGACGTAAAACAAAGTGAACAACAATTGATATAGGTTTCCCAGAATAAACACCAAAAGGTGTCCAGCTTTAAATCTTCCCTAGCAAAGATTAAACAAGTATGAAAAGATTAGTCAATGAAGTAACAGAAAACAAAACATACCATGCTCATCACCGCTAAACTTCATGTATAATTTGTTCGTCTGTATAACCAGATTTCCGATGTGCGACTTTTTAACCATAGGACCTGTTGAACAATAAGATGGCATTTTTTCCCCTATATGGAGTACCTAACATATCAAATCTTCAACTCAATCATTTGTTTACCTTTGATTGAAACAAAACGTTCCTCTGGGAAAAAGAAAAAGAAAAAAGGTAAACAAATAATTTGACCGGGGGAGTATATATGCTTCAAATGGTTAAGAAGAGGACCTCAGGAGGAAGACGGGGTAATAACCTGCTGCTCTTCTAAAAGTCTTAGAACATTCTCTTCCGCCTTCTTGTGCTCAACTGATGCCATTTCTTTCTGAAGCTCCAAGATTTTCCAATGTGGTTCTCTTCTTCACTCACGAAACATGGACATAATTAGTGCACGAGTCAGATAAGCACATTTCGATCAGGAGAATGAGCTACTAACACAGTTACAGAAACATAGATATTGATTTTAAGGCGGGGTAATAATCTGCTACTCTTCAAAAAGTCTTAGAACATTCTCTTCCGCTTTCTTGTGCTCAAGTGATGCCATTTCATTCTGAACACGAAGAGACAACATCATCACAAATTCACTGTAAACAATGAAAATAATGTATAAACTGCCTCTGTTCAGCAAATCAGCATATCCGCCGAAGTCTAATGCTTTCATTTTCAAAGTTTTCTTCACGTAATACTCCAACGTATCATATTCACTATTAGTATTAATGTTACGGATCCACATGTTATGTCACTTTAATACTCCAACGTATCATATTCATTATAGATTCGAGAGTGAATTGACAATTCAAACAAGGCATATTATGAATCTAGTACCCTGGTTCCACTGTCCCTCCACCTGATTTCACTTTCACTCTTCATGCCACTTGACATTCATACCCTTCTCACTTGTTCCTTTCTTAAAACATACTACGTCATTTGGAAATGTGGTGTTCAAACAAATGGAGCGAGTTTTATTTTTGGTGAACTAAAAGGGTGAAATAGCCTTGCAGCATGAGGCAAAGTCTAAGACTGTAGGGGGAAGAGAGTATGAAGCAAAATGAAATATAATACCAAATATAACACTTTAAGACACAAACCTTTTCCATAGAAGTATGCGGTCCAATAATACCTTGAATTTTTATATCCTTCGAACAATATATCTCTAGTGTGCCACTGGAATAACAAAGAAATTTAATGTCAGCCATAACAAGCATTAATATATAGAATTAATATATAGAAAATAGAAGCGGGAAGAATAGTAAAGCACACTAAGTTACCACACAATTTTGTAGGCATTGGTAAAACTTAGCAAGCAATGCAACATAATAATTATTAACAAATCAAACATGAGTATAAATCTATCTAATGAAGACCAAGTGAATATCCACAGAGACATTTATATGCAAGCAGTACAGCAGCATCAAGAATTTGTGCTTTACATAACATTTAATTTTATGGATAATGTTCAGGGAAATCAATTTGAACCCATAATAAAAGCACAAGAAAAACCCTGAATTTGAAAAGTAATAATAAGGGCTACTCTTTAGAGCCCCAAATTATTGCATTCGTTGGAAATGAACTACCCTCATCCCCCAAATTGCTAGCTTACGGTCTCACACTCAACACCAAAATCAACACAATGAGCTGACTATTCAAGGATTAAACTACCGAAACAAATGGAAACCAAGTAAAAACAATGAAGCCTAGCAGTCTAGCATGCAATGTAGCTATTGTTTCATTCCAGCAAACAATTTTTTAACTTTACAATATTCCAAGCCACACTAATGTTCCATATCTTAATCATATAAACAAAATAAAACAGCATACATATTAACACAGATGTGATATGTATTTTTTTTTTAAAAAAAAAATCAAATACCCATACCTCTACAACGCCAGGCCTGCGTCTCACCTACTTCGTCTTAGCAATTTCCATTTTCCTTTGCAGCTGAAAGTAAGAAACACAAAAGGCGATTCAATGAGAGTTTAAATTTCGAAGTATACCTACATAAAGCTGTGCGCATCCCATCGGCTTTAGGAGCGTCAGAATCAGAAGACTACAACATGCAAACTCAGGATTCAACCGGTACATAACCCAGAAATTTAGTGATAATAGCTCCCCAACATGCAAATCCACATACTGAAATTATCATAATATTTATAAAAATCAACATTAATTCAACAATAATTTGTTATGGAAGTTTTTGCTTGTAATTCGATTCGATGTTCAATTGATTTCTGTTTTATCAAAGCCTGGGTTAATTATCCAAATATTTTCAAAAATTAACAAAAACTCAACAACTAAACAGTCAAAACAAGCAAACAAAATGATCTGAACTTCGATCAAATACCAATTGAACACCGAATTACCTAACTAAAACAACAATTAAGAGCAAACCTAAATTAAATACTTCGATTAAGAAAATAGAAAATAGAAAACAAATTGAAAAATAAGACGACGACAACAACGGAACAGCCAACCGGCTACTGTTCCACCAAAAAGCAAACTTAAAAAGGAAAAGTTGAAGGAACCCACCATAAAAGAGGATGAAGACGCAGCAAATAATAAAAACACAAAAATAACCCAGAATTTGAAAATGGAATAATAAAGGCCACTCTTTAGAGCCCAAAATTACTGCATGCAATCGATTTAAACCTTAAAAAAAACCCAAATTAATGCATGTCATCTATTTAAACCCACTAAATCCTAACTTATTTAATTTAATTAATAATGAATATCAGATACGAAGAATAAAATCGCACAAATCAACAAAAATTACCTGGTACTTGTTCCAATCAGCCGGCTAAAATCTTGTTCGCCATCGTCGAAAGGAAAAAGATGGAGAAGAAGAGAGAGATATATATAGGGAAGTAAGAAATAAATGGCGAGTGATTTGCAAAAGTGGATTAATGGGGATTAGATTGCATCTGTAGAAAGAAGTTCGCATGTGAGAGAGAGAGATGGACACACAGGGTAGAAGAAAGAATGGGGAAGCAGCGAGAAATCAAGAAAAGAATAAGAATGAAAAGGAAGGGTAAAATAGTCAGAAAAGCAAAATGTTACTGTTCTGGGAACAGTAGTCATACTTTGGGTTTTTAAAAGAGTATGGAAAAATAATTTGATATAAAAATTGAAATAGGAAGGGGAAATTATGAAACTTATAAGAAATGGAAGACATCGGGATATTACAATATTCCCCCCTTAAAAAAAACTTCGTCCTCGAAGTTCAAATTTAAAATAAAACATAAATTTCAAAATGTGAGCGGTATTTAAATCCACCCAACATAAAAACAAACTTCGTCCTCGAACTTAAAAAGTCATATAAGTTTATCTCACACTAATTGAAGAAGGGTTTTAAAAGTGAAATCGGAGGTGTCAGGAAGTGACGATCTTAACACTTAACCAAGAAAGAATCCGCTCTGATACCAATTGGAACATCCCTATTTTTTGGATAAATTAAAATTAACTTATACATATAAAAGTCACCGAAATACAGAGATATTATAATTAATATACAAGGTCTCTTATTACAAATCTCTTTTACACAATAAGATATAGAATAAAACAAAACTATTACAAAGCTTTCAATAAAATCTTGTCTTGAAATAATCCTTTTGAACGGCAGCGAAACCTACCTGAAAATAAAACCAGAAGACAGAAAAGACCTATCCCTATGACGGGTTGCCCAAAAAGGGAGAAACACGTCTGCCAGGGAGTTGAGTAACATATAATACCTCAATATAGGGAGCTTAATTTTTGTCATGACGTGGAAACAAGCTCACGTAAAAATAAAAATAATAACAGAGTATAATAAAAACACTCCCCGCTAACTAATCTCAAGCTCAAACCAATTTCACAATATACCTTTAATACAACTCTTATTTCTTTCTTTCATAATTAACCAAGTCCCAGCGCATTACTCTGTCTTAATAATTACTCCGTCTCTTAATATAATACTCCAAATTAACCAGATGTAGTATTCTCATCGTCGACCCTAAGCCTAGAACAAGTGGTGAGTGAACTGGCGGATAAACCATAAAACAATATATCCATCTCAATATTGACATTAATCTCATAACATGTAACAAAATAACCTTGGTCACTCTGGACCATACAAGATAACTTGACACATAGACCCCATAACTCAATTACCAGAACTATACCCATATCAATATCAATGTCATATTGTCAAATGTCCGTTTTAAACAACTGCTCAAAACTTAGAGCACAAGAGTCTAAGCTAATCATATACGAATCTTGGACAAAGAAAACAACAATAAAAACACAATACCAAACCATTAATTATACACTTAACCTGGACAATCTCGATCAAATAGCCACAGGGAAATATGTATCAATCAACATCATTACCTGGCATAGTGTAATACTCCACGGAACCGAAGATGTTATTCGGGTGGGGTACCCCCATGAAAAGGTCCATTGATAGGCTTAAAATCTTACTAGTGCTTAAAGGGATTGAAAGTACTACTCATATATTTCTTTTCTGGTTATCCATGTGAAAGATCTCCACAGTTAAGCGTCCTTGGCTGAGAGTAGTCTTAAGATGGCTGACCTCCTAGGAAGGTTCATGGGATGTGCATATGTGAGGACAAAATGCACTAGAAAGGACCCGTGTTGATCTGTGGGCCATGTACACAGCCTGGCAAGCTACCGTGAATGACCGCTCTCGACCCTAGGTTTGGGCCGGGGTGTTACAAGTAGTATCAGAGCAACCCTGCGACCGTGTGGTGAGCTTGTGGTCTGGAGTACCCGGGTCACCAACCTAGCGGGGGAGGATTTTGGGTTTGGCTCGACTGCGGTCAAATGCTGCCAGGCGCAATGAGGACGTTGTGTTCTTCAAATAGAGGTGCGTAATACTCCACTGAACCGAAGATGTTATTCGGGTGGGGTACCCCCATGAAGAGGTCCATTGATAGGCTTAAAATCTTACTAGTTCTTAAAGTGATTGAAAGTACTACTCATATCAATAAAGTGCTCTTTCTTTTCTTGTTATCCATGTGAAAGATCTCCACAGTTAAGCGTGCTTGGCTGAGAGTAGTCATAGGATGGCTAACCTCCTCGGAAGCTTCCCGGGATGCGCATGAGCGAGGACATAATCCACAAGAAAGGACCCGTGTTGATCTGTAGGCTATGTACACAGCCTGGCAAGCTACCGTGAGTGACCGCTCCCGGCCCTAGGTTTGGCCGGGGTATTATACAAAGCAAGAAGATCAATATCAACGCAATGCATCATTATTTCCAACCTCAATATGAATTCTTATCACTTCTAATTACGATTTAGTACAACCACTTTGTTAAGCCTCTTAGTAAGATATACGTACTCATTAATATAAACCGTAATAACGAATGTCACCATACCACTGTGATCAATTACTAAATACCCATATCACCAAGTAATAAAAATAATAGTAGAAATTATGGAATTAAAAGTACAAATATTATTATACCACTGCAGTTAACTACTTTTACCATCTAATGACAAATACTTGCTCATATACATACAACCCCAAATAATAAAATTAATAACTAGATCAGTAGAATCGTGTTATCTTAAGAACATGTCGAAAACGAAATCCTTAAACACTAAAATACCTAACTAATAATAATAAGGTGGATGGTTGATGCGTGCTTATTTTGTACTAATTTTCCCCTTCTTCCCAATGCATTTTGCCCCTAATTTAGACGATTTTGACCTTTTTCGCTTGCATTTTATACCCTTAGTCCCGTTCTATGAGTCTCCGTCTCGCCTTGCAGGATTTGAGCCCAAGAGGACTAAGGAAGCAAGCAAAGCGCCTCACGAAGCTAGCATGGGGAAAAAGGATGGAAGAAAGCAGAGAAGGACTCCCGTCCGGTCTGCCGGTGGCCGGTCCACCAGCTAAGAGTCCCCCTAGGTGATTTTTAAAGCAAAGACTCAGTTTGTTCTGGGCCGGTCCGTGGCCGGCGGCCGGTCAACCGGCTCAGAACCACTGCTACTCACGGAAAAACCAAATTTTGAAGAAGAATTTCCAGTGGGGTCTTAGCCGGTCCACCACTGGCCCAGACTCCCATCTCCGCATTTCTTGCCTTCCCTTCTTTGTTTGACCTAATTACTAAGACACTATAAATAGACCTTCAAGACTTGTATTTGACAAAATACCCTAGATCTGAAGACACTCTAATTTTATGCAAGTTTCCTTAATCCAAGTTTTAATCGTTTCCTAATTAAACCTTAATTACTTAGCAATTTGGCCTAGATCTAGTTTAGTTGGATAGTTTACATTTGGGTATTTGACTTGTAATAGAAGATTGTCGAAGAAATTCTTCCAATTATTAATCAAAGACTAAATCTTTTCTCTTTGTTGGTACAATTTCCCCACTTTTTAGTTTAAATCTTCAATTGTTTACATTTCCATTTTCTTTTTAGTTGTTATTTCATTTAATACCATGTCTATTACCATGTTTACTTGTTTTTCTCCAATTATTTACATTTGTCCTTCAACCATGTGTGAGCAGTGACCCCCTAGGGTTTAGAGGGAACCTATGTGAGGATTAAGTCTATGAATATGGGTTGTTAATGTTTGGTTATTGGGTAAATTGTTTGGTCTTTGTAAACATACGTAGAAAGTATTTGTTGAAATGTGTGTATGAAAGTTCATGCCTTTCTCCAATTTATGCTAAGTATCTCGATAATTGAAAGTTTACATAGATATTTGATAGTATGTTTATGATGAACTGGGTGCATTGTGATGATTTTGTGTCCATCTTTAGGAGAGTCTAAGAAATTAGTTCTTCTAAGCCAATAATTACCGAAGACCCATTAATACCCATACTTAGCTTGACTTGCTTAGGGGAACCCAAAGACTCTAGTTTTTATCAATTGTTTACATTCAATTAACTTAGTCTACTTCTTTTAATTGCTCTAGTTTTAGTTTAATTAATTTCACCAATTTCCTTGCTTTTCGACTAAACTTAGATTTAAACATATTAAGTACAACTCCACTTCATCCTCGTGGTTCGATCCCGATAAATACTACTTTTATTGGGTTTTATAAATTGTGTTTGATACCGAAAACGATGACTAAACTTCGGTCATCAAAATGGCGCCGTTGCCGGGGATGACGTTTGATTGTACTTAGTTAGTTAAGAATCTTAGCTTTAGTCTTGGTGTCTTTTGTTTGCTTATTTGAGTAGTGCTTTGTTTGTTGTAGAGTGATTGTCTTATTGCTTATCCCTAGTGCTTAAAAACACTAGGAGACTAACGATTTGTTGAAGTGTATCCTTAGAGGAAACGGGAATCCTTTGTTTAGTGACCCAGAACCGGAAAGGCTTTTTCGAGCTTTATGGAGTAGGACATTATCAAGGGTTCGGATTAACTCTCAAACTTCCACAAACAGAGCAACCACAACCACTCAAACGCACCTAGAAACCACAATTCAAGAGCAAACAACCGTCACCATTGATCCATTCATGGAAAATCCTTTCCACAATCTCCAAATCCCAAACACACCACCTCAAACACCACCTAATACACCTCCTAGTCAACCACAAATGGCGGCCTTATGAGACCATAACCGCCCGAACCACAATGACACTTTCGCTCCAATCAATTTCGACACCTTAGCCCCAAACAACTTTGAGATCTATCCCCCCCAAGTTGGTCTAATCGAGTAGGATAGCTTTGGTGGGCACATTGATGAGGATGCACATGCCCACCTTAGAAAGTTCAAGAGCAAGGTCGCAATAATGAAGCGCAATGGAGTGTCCGAAGATACTTTGAGATTGATGTTGTTTCCGTTCTCTCTAAGGGACAAAGCGAATCATTGGCTAAACGTTCATGCACCCAACACATTCACCATATGGGACGCCTTAGCCAAAGCCTTTCTAGCTAAATACTACCCATCCTCTAAGACCGTTATGCTCCGGAATGAGTTAACAACTTTTAAAGAAGAAGATGGAGAGTCTCTAGGGGAAGCTTGGGATAGATTTCAAGACCTCGTTGGACGTTGTCCACATCATGGGATTCAGGCTTGGTACATCACCCAAACATTCTGCTAAAAATTGCTACCAAGGACAAAAGATATGGTGAATGCCTCCGGGGGGGGAGATTTGATCATCTAGGGGATGAAGAGGGTTCGACCCTTATTAAAAAGATGGTTGACTAGGAGTCCAACTACAGGTCAAGAGGCAACATGTTGAGAAGGAGTAGCCGTTATCCGTAAGAGAACACTTCTAGCTCAAATGCCGAAACCAATGCTAAACGCGATCTTCTCACAAAGAAACTTGAGCAAATGCAAAGGAATCAAGTGCACCAAGCTAGTGCCTCCCATGGTCCACCCATGTAAGAGGTCATTCCTAACTCTTCTTGTGAATTGTGTGGGGGAAACGGACACACTTTTGATATGTGTGCCAATAATCCTTACTAAGTGGCGTATGATGAAAATGTGCAAGATGTCAACACTTTTCAAAGCTATAACAACAACAACATGAGGCCACCAATACCACCTTACAACAACCAAAGCAATTACAACCCCAATTCCAACTTTTATCATCCGGGCATGAGGAATAGTCCACTCTTAAGCTACAAGAGCATGAATGTGCAAAATCCGCAACACATTCAACCGCAAAAGACCAACCCACCCGGGTTTTCTCAACCTAGTGGTGGAAACCAAAATTAAAAAAACAACTTCGGGAATCAAAAGCAATGGTCAAACGACAATCAAAACCAAAATTTTGGAAACCAACCTCAAGGGTACCAAGATTTTGGGGGTAACCAAGGTAATTAAATCTTCTACCAAGGAAACCGACGAAGTCAAGCTAATCAAGGGTTCGGCCAAGGTTTTGGTCAAGAATTTCAAGAACAAGGGTACAATCAAAACTTTGAAGGTAATCAATTGTAATACTCTGTATTTTATAATTATATAAATAATATTATATTACATTTATACGAGTTATGTTATAAGACGGATAATAAAATAATAAGGCTAATAATACACTCCCACCTACCACTATATATACCCTTCAACTTATTGATGTGACCATAATTAGAGCATATTTAGTCCCCGAATTAGCCTTGTTCCCATGATTTTTAGTGCATATTTGGGTCATTTATTGTCTTTAGTTCTTTGTTTTGCATATTCTTTGAGGTTTTGATCCCTTGGTAGGAAAGGAGTGCAAACCTTGCATTTTCATGGCAAAATGAGACTAAATTGATTGAATTCAAATGACCAAGCATCAAGGAGAGACAAGATTAGAAGGCCTTTGTACATACTATAGTAGATGGGCAATGATGAGAAAAGATCCTTGCATCCCCGAGGAAATCCCCAAGGATCTTATGAAGAAAAAGGAAGAAAAGAAGAAGAAACGAGACTGTCCAGCAATCCGTGCGGATTGTCCTGAAGACGCCCGTCCTCCACCACCATAATCCGAGCGTCTTCACACCAAGACCTCCGGGCAGCAACTCCAGAAGACGCCCGTCTTCTCCACAAGACGCCCAGGCAGAGAGCACCGAATCCGCCTGTCCCGTGCTAAAGACGCCCGGATTCCAAGGCAGACCAATTTCGTTTCTTCAAGCTTCAAGAAAGATTCCCATCCTTTCAAAAAGACCGAAGTTTCCTTAAGTAAGGACTTAATCGTCATTTAAGCCCTTAGTTAACCCTAATTCCTACACCTAATCCCCACTATAAAAACCCCATTAGTCTAATTAGAAGAGCATGTTCTTCTTAGCAATCTTTAGTGTAGTTAATATCAATCAAATCTCTCTTTAATATTGTAATCAACAATTAATCAAGTTTTAATACAAGTTTTATTTCCTTAATCTCTCTCTTGTTCATCCTTTATTTTGGGTAATTGAAGATTATTTGGGTTATTATTGGGAGATTGACAACCTCTCAATCAAGCATCAAGTACTTCTTTTATTCTTTGCTTTATTATTGGAATCATTAGTAGGTATAATTCCCTTAATCCCTCTTCAATTATTGTTAATCACTTTCATTTATTCATCATGTTTCACTTTGTTGGTATGATTGACAACCTTGCTAGCATGTTCAACATGATAATGAGTGAGTAGTTCCTTAGCTAGGGTTAATGGGTAATTAGGGTAAACCAACATGGGGAATGATTCATGCTTAAATTAATATGCTTTCATAGTTTATTTTGCATGCTTGTTGTGATCTCAACTCATGCACATGTTATGTTTGATGAAATGCGAGCCTATGAATCCTTGCATTTTTTACCCATCAAATGAGTAATGAAAAGAAATGGAAAGGAAATAGAGATTAGAGCGATCATACCAAGCGGTCTTCATTTTCCCTTGCTAATGCCTCAAATGTAGTGTTGTATCTATGTGAAAAGAGAACAAAAACACAACTATATACAATTCTACACTACTAAATTAAAGAACATGTTTTTGGTTTTTGAAATTTTTAATTTTTTATGGATTTTGTTTTTATGAAATTAAAGAACATATTTTTGAGTTGTTTCGAAATTTTTCAATTTTTATGTATTTTGGAATATAAATTCCCATCCCCCACTTTATTTTGGACATTGTCCTCAATGTACATGTAGGAGTAGGAATGAAAAAGAAATACATGTTTTTGGATTTTTAAAGTTTTATGGAAATGATGTACAAATGCAATGATATGATATGAATGCATGCTCTAACTAAGTGAAATTCTATATGACATATATAACACATGAATGCAATCTACACTATACTAGATGATGCATGTTAAATGCTTTAGTCACCTATGACCAAACCTCCCCAAACCGATTTAAGCACTATTTCTAGTGTAGAAAGGAATAGGTTTGGTCATTAGTGACTATGTATGAATGCAAGAACTAACTATATGCAACTAACTAATGTAGATGCAATATGAAATATTTTACAAATTCAAGCTAAATGTATATGTATATAAGTAAATGTAATGCAAAGTCAAAGGATATGATATCTTACAAATGGTGGTTTGAGGGAGGACTCCACCAAACTCATTCCTTGTTGCCATGGTTATTGATGTTGTCCATGTTGCTCAATGCTCTCAATAACCGGTCAAAAGCTTGAGCACAATCTTCAAACAAGCATGAATACGGTTTGTTCCAATTCAATATGAAGCTTGGCCAAGGGAGCTTGCCACTTACTCTCTCATTCACCTTGCCCTTGACACTTGAGCCTTTGCAATGCTTCAAACCAACAAGCCCATGATTCTTGTCAACACAAAGTATGGAGTATGTCCCATATTCGTCCGGAGTCTTCCACTCTCCACCTTCTCTTTCAAATTTGGAGATGATGATAGCATTTGGATTTATCAATCCTTCAAGAATAGAAGGATAATTCTCATAGCATTGATGACGGGATAGCTTAGGAATTGCGATTGTGGGTGCTAAGTCTCTACATGTAAGCTCATTCATAGCTTTGTTTTTGAGCTTCTCCACCAAGTACCTTTTATATGACAATTTTACCTCTTGGAGAAGGTTTACCATATCATCTCCAACAATCATAGGTTCCATGGTGGGTACGAAAAAGTCTTCATGGTCAATAGGAAAGAGGCATTCATCTTCTTCATGGAAGCATACCTCAAACTTCTCAGGGATGGGCTCCTCAGATGAGGCAATCTCACAACTCCATTCCTCTTCTTCATTCCATAAGTCCTTGCAAGACACATATTCCGCATAAGCTTCTTCCATAGGCTTGTTATCATTGCTATCTCTATATGAATCATAAATGGGGGCTTTACTCCTCCTCATCAACTCTTTCTCCAACACCTCAACATCCACATCAAATGACACACCCTCATACTCACAAAGCCTAAGAGTACTTGGCTTACTCAACCTCATATCTTCTTCATCAAATAGCACACTTTTATACTCACAAGAGCTCAAAGAGATTGGCTCTTCACACTTCACATCTTCTTCACTAAAGGTCATTACCTCAAATTCACATTCATGGTCAATGTTCAAGGATTGGTGGGGGGTGGTTGGTTGGGTGGTTTCTTGGGTTGCCTCCATTTGGGCAACTCGAATTGTCAACTCCTCACCATAGGTAACAATGCTTTGGAGAACATTATTCCTATTTTGGCTCTTCTTCTAGCATTTGTGTGAAGAAATTTTGTTGGTCTCCCATCATTTGGAGAACCACATTTTGAATGTCAAAGTTTGGCTCATCTTCTTGTTGTGTGTGGGTGTGAAAGTGGTCATATTATGTCATTTGGAATTGGTTGTAATATGGGTCTTGGGTGGGTGGTTGTTGTGGGTATTGGATGTGGTGATTTTGGTGGGAAAAGATGGGGTAGTAGTTAGGATTTTCATTGTATGAGTAGTAAGGTAGGTTTGTGTTCACTTGCTCCTCAAACTCCCCATACCCATTGTAGTCATACTCAAAAGATCCACCACATACTCCATAAGTCAAGTCTTGAGCCATCATCATAGCTAAGATAAGGAAACAACTACAAGCATGGAAACTACAATAAAACGGTAAGAACAACCTTGAGGAACAAGTTCCTCAAGGTTAAAGCACAATTAAAATAGATAAACAAGTAAGAACTTAATCATATAACACCGTCCCCGGCAACGGCGCCATTTTGATGGTGAGCGAGTCGTTGTTCACTCCATCAAACACATTTATATTTCTCAACAAACAACTAGTTAGTGGTTAAGTCGAGGTCAATCCACTGGACGGTGTGCTTTGGGTTCTAAGTCTATCTATCTCAATTTATGCTAGTGTCACAATTGATTTGGGTTTAATGATTCTAAACTAATAAAAGCAACGGAAGTCAAACAAGCAATAAAGCAAATAAAGATGTAAACAAATAATAAAGGATACTAGGATGTCATGGGATCATAGGGGAATCATGGTAAGATAGCATAAATGAGTTATATAGATGCAAGCAATTTATTATTTTTGGAATTGAGTTAATTCATGTCTTATAATTCATAAGAAAATTTGGGTCCCAAAGCCGAGTCATTTGTGACTGTACAACACCTACAAGTCGACTTAATTCTTCCTATTAAACTATATACATGATAAACCAATTCCTAGGAAAACTTACGTCTCGGAGCCGAGTCGATTAAGACTTTACAACACCTACAAGTCGACTTGGGTTATCCCTATTCAACTCTATGCAAGGTCTAACAAGACTTGAGTTGGTTTATATCTTACAAGCCTTGTTGAATAGATAAGAGATGGGTAAAAAATGCAAGGTTTCATAGTCTAGCATTTCATCAAACATGATATGTGCATAAGTTGAAGAACAATAAGCAAGCATTCATATGAACTCATTAAGCATAAATCTATCACATGATTAACTCCCCTAATCCCCCACTAATCTTAGTTAAGTAGCTACTCACTTATTATCAAGGAAAACATGTTATCAATGGTGTCAATCATCACAACAAGTATAAACATGATAAATGAGTGAAGAAATAAGCAATAAAGAGTAAAGAGTAAAGGAATTGTACAAAACTTAGGATGAACAAATGGAAAGGAAAGAATCATAGAAGAAAACTTGATTGATTGATGAAGAGTTGTCAATTATCCAACAATAAACCCAATAATCTTCAATTACCCAATAATAAACTTGAACAATGATTAAGGAAAGATTAATGTGTAATTTTGTGGAATGATTGAGATTAATCTATTCTAATCTACTCCTAATGAAGGTTTAATCTAATCTAAAGAAGCTTAATCTAATCTAAGGGAACTTGGTTCAATTGATTATTACAAATTGAGTATATATAGTGGTACATCATTAGGTTAAGCAAGGGTAGATTAGTAAATAACAATGCTAAGTGTTGAATAGAGAATTGCAAGTCCTGAGAAAAATGCGCGGATCCTAGGTCTGGGATGCTCATTCTAAGTTCGGGATGCGCGGATCCTTGGGCAGTACCTTCTGAAATGGCAAAGCAGCTTGGGATGCGCGGATCCTAGGACAGCTTGTCTATTTGAGCTTGGATCGTAAAACGGACGTCATTTCCTCATCCGGACTCCTATTGGAGTGATTCAAAAGCCTAGACCACTTGATTTTTCGACGCCATTTCATCTAGCATACTTTAAGAGCCAAAAGAGCAACTCTTGGTTTGGTTACGAGCAATTTCTTCTTGTAATGGCTTCCTTCACGTCATCCTTGCTTTTAAGCCTATGATCCTTCTATATACTCTTTATTCCTACATCCTTGGTCATCATTCTTGCCTCCTCTTCATACTAGTTCATCCAAGATCATCAAAAAGCTTTCGAATATGCACAAGAGACAGGAATTCCGCCTCATTATCTTCTTTCCTACAAGACATATATAATGCAATAGGAAAGCAAAATAGGAAGGAATTGACGGATAAAATGGTCATGAAATTCTATATTAATATGCAAAATAGGTTCATTAGGGGACTAAATGTGCACAATTAAGAGTACATCATTATCTGTTAGGCTCGTGGCAGCCAAAGATCGTCTCCCCTAGGAGACGAAGGTAGTAACGGGCTGGGGGAAGGTAGACGTGAGCCACCTTTCGCTGGTCAAAGGGAGTCTGTGCTAGAGTGGGCCAAAGTAAAGACAGAAGCTTCCTAGGAGCATCCTGAGGGCCATGACAAGTTAAACCTAACCTCCTCCCAAACTCGGCTAAGGTCCAAGTGAAGGTCTGGTTAAACATTCGAAAAGAAATACAAGAGCTCCCCGGCAACGGCGCCAAAATTTGATACCTGTCGTTTAGTACCAAAAATAAATACCTAAAACAACTAACAGAAGCTAGTGGAAGTAGAGTCGATCTCCACAGGGAGGCTATTATATCTATCTGCTATCTAAGTCTGTTGGGTAATAATCTGGGGGTTTTAAATTGATTTCTAATGTGAGAAGGGTAAGGGAAAGGTCTTTTTGGTCCGCTATCCGCCCTAGAATACAACTAACTTAACTTTCGTCCTCATTAGTGTGGTCTATTATTCATAACAGGTTTGTTCATTCCAATCTTTCGATCTAGGTCTAAATTTAACCAATTTAACTAGTTTAGAAGCGTGCACTCAACTAAACGATTACAATTATATTGTCATAAAATAGTTCTCACAATCCAATCATCTAACCTATTCATAACATCGTTAACTCACTACCATGGCTCCCCTAATCTTAACATAAAGGGATTTAGCTACTCATAATATTGGTGAAATTAACAACAATGTTATATGAATAAGCAAAAGACATTATATAAGAACAATTAAGATGAAACATAAACTAATAATAACAATAATTAAACAGAAATTAAGAACAAAGATTAAGAGAAAGCAAAGAGGAATTAAATTAAGAGTAAGAGTAAAGAGAGATTAGAAGCTTAAGATCCAGAAAATAAGAGCAAAAGTAACGTGCAAAGGAGAAAGTAATAGTCTGCTTCAGAGTAATTAGGAGAATAATAGAGTGTAAAAGGATGTTTTTAACCTAATCACGTCTTCACCTTATATAGGGAAGCGTTTTTATTAACTAAACTAAGATAATCACGGAATAAAATCCCGTGTAAATCAGCAAACCTCTCGATCGAGGCATTTAATTCCACTCGATCGAGCAGGTCTTCAGCCAGTCCTTTCGATCGAACAAAAACAGCCTTCGATCGAGGACCTTCGATTCAGCCTATTTTGATCGAGCTCAGCAGGGACTCGATCGAACACCAGCAACCGTCAAAACCACTTGATCGAACAAAGCAGCCTTCGATCGAGTTCCCAGCTACTGCAAACAGCTTGAAACTTCGTTTGGTTAGCTTCCACATCTTCCTTCACACTTCCCAAGGCACGACATTTCTGCTCAAAACCTCCCATCTCCATATATGCATGCTAAAAGGTCTGAATAAAGCACGATTTCACTACTTTCAGGTCCGTTCCTGCAAATGAGGCAAAACAAACCAAAGTAGCCTATTCGGGGCATTTTGCAATACAAAACTATGAAAACGACATGGAAATGCGTGCAATAAGAGACCAAAAAGGACTATATAAATTGCACGTATCATGGGTCCCGAAGCCAAGTCGTCAAGACTGTACAACACCTACAAGTCGACTTACTTTCTTCCTATTCACTTCTATGCATGGTCTAACAAGACTCGAGTTAGTTTATATCATACAAGTCTTGTTGAATAGATAAGAGATGTACAAATGCAAGGTTTCACAGTCTAGCATTTTATCAAGCATACGATGTGCATAGGTTAACACTACAACAAGCAAGCAATCTTATGATAACATATTAGATTAAATATGAATCTACCGCCATGTTATAGTTCCCCTAATCCCCAATTAACCCTAGCTAGGAAACTACTCACTCATGACTATGGTAGACATGCTATTGAGGGTGTCATTCATATTAGCAAAGTTAAACATGATGAATGAGTAAGCAATAATTTAAGCAAGAGTAAAAGGGACTAAACCAATTTTAAGGATGATCCAAATATAAGCGAAGAATAATAGAAGAACACTTGATGAATGATGAAGAGTTGTCAAGTCTTCAATAAACCCAAATAATCTTCAAATTACCCAAATAGAACTAAGAACACTTGAAGGATTAAAGAGGAATTAAGATTTGATTAATATTGAATTAGGAGAATACAACTTGATTAATGCTAAATTCTAACTTGGTAAACTTGCTTTATAATCCCCTAACACAATGGGTTATTTATACTAAGTACAATTATTTGGGTAACTAAGGGCTTAAATGACGATTAAGCCCTTAAGAAGATGATTAGTGCTTTGCAAGTCCTAGAGAGAGCCGTTCGTATTGTCATTGAAGCAAACTTGTGCTACCTAGGGATCCGCTCGACCTGATGGTGAGACGCCCGGATCAAGTCTTGAGACGCCCGACCTAGGCTCGGGCCGCCCGGATCAAGGCTTGAGACGCCCGGATCTTCGATCAGCTCTTCTTCTTCTTCTTTGACTGCCCAAGGATCCGTGGGGATCGATGGGAGGTCATGGGGCTCTTCATCATTGCCCATTTATACTTCATTTATTCACTTAGGCCTTTAGTAATGATCTCCTCTTTGATGCTTGGTCATTAGATGTACTCCATTTAGCTCTACTTTGCTCCATATGGGCAAGGTTAGCAATCCTCTCCTACCAAGGACACAAAACCTCAAAGAATATGCAAAGTAGGGAACTAAAGATAAGAAACAACCCTGATAAGCGCTAGAAAGCATAGGAACGAGACTAGTTCGGGGACCAAATGTGCACAAATATGAGTCACATCAAATATCCCCAGACCGAACCTTTGCTCGTCCCGAGTAAAGGCGTGACTAAAACTATGACCTTTTATTAATACTACTAGCTGATGTGAGACAATTAGCGGGTCTCACTCCGCCCATTTAACTTATAACAAGACATCAATGAGGTAAGATGCCTTCTTGCAAAGCAAGGTGGGGCTCGCCAAAATGGCGATACATCCAAGCAATTAAGCAAACAAGATCAAATAGAGGATGCATCTACAAAAAGAATAGCCACTTTGCTCATTTAAGTGGCAGAAATTATCTAGAGGGGAAGCAATTTAAGGGTACACATTCCATTATAGGTATTGTTTCTCCAAGCTACTAAATCCAAAAGGATACCAACAAATCACCTACAAGTTGTGTCAAACTAGGGTACTTTTATCCTCAATCGCTAAATGCTTTTGTCAAGAGTAGGATCCCTATGGTGTTAGAAACACTGCAGGATCGTGGAATTCCTCCTCTTGCCTAGACAAGAAGAAGGGTCATTCCCTCTCCACCATGCAACAAAAAAAGCATCATCAATGGATAAAAGGGATCAATATGCTTTGAGTTTCATAATGGTAGTTTGCTTTTGTTTTGTTTCTCCCCTATTTCTTGTGGCATTTGACTTTTGAGAACATTTCTTTGCCACTTTTGATGTTTGGCAATTTTGGTACTTGGCAATTTCTTTGCGTTTTTGAACATTTTCAAAGTAAACCTATTTTGTAGCAAGGGCACTTTTATTGAAGCATAGGAGTCTATTTTTCCTCCTCTTTTCATTGATACAATTTTTGTGCAAACCTTTTATAACACCCCCATACTCCAAGTGCCTTACTGGGACCACATAAGGCATGAGAATGCTACCATCTAGGTTATCCAAGGCAATGATAATCAAATAGACAATAACGAAACGTACTTTAATAATAATAAAGTTTAAAGCGATACAACCAAAACCGAAACTGATAAAAGAAAATACAAAGGCTCTCAAATGATAAACTAACTAGCTAAAGAACAACGTTCGACACCGCGGAAGACTTCTAAAACAGCTCGTGATGACTCATCCCAGCTATCCCATGCGCATCAATCATACCTGCTCAACAACTGCTCACCACACTCGAATGAATCACCACAGTTTTTAAAACATTTAAACGGGGTCAGTACTAATTACATAAAAACAACAGCTGCAATGAAACCATATTATAAACAACTCAATCAACACATCTCAATCACCACAACTCCACCCCATGTCCACATATCTGACTACACACTAAAGTGTGTAGCCCTGCCAGAGTACCCATCGCAACAAGTACTCCTCGCCACCAGTGGGGGACCGCAGTCGTTCCCACCTAAGCCCCGCTCATCTCCATCGAGCGATAAACCCATGTTCATTAATGTACACATCCCTTCTGTGGCGGATTCCACAGAAGGCGAATCAAGGGCGTGAAGCCACTCCCGCAAGTGACTCCACTCAGCCAGGGACGCACCTCAAAGATCACAGACAGTTATACAACAATAATCACGTTACACTACCAACAATCACCAAATCAGAATCCAACGCCAATACGACATACAACAACAACAACAACAAATACCAACAACACTTATGTAACCAATACTGAGTAGGGAAACCCTACCTGGAATGCAAACACCACAGACGGTCAAGCAGCTAATCAGAATCTTTCCTCAACAAAACCTCCTCCTATAACACGTATACATACCATTACTACTACAATCATACAAATCACCCAAAACCCCCAACAATACCCAATTAGGGTTTTAAAGAAACTCAACAAAACATTATATAAACTATACAAGGAACTTACCCCCGACACGACGATCACAACGGTGTAAAAAACAAGACAATCCGACGATCCTAGCCCTTGGGATGTGCTAACAACGCGAAGAAGGAGAACAACGTAACTCTTTTTCTCTCTTGAAAGGTTTTAGAAAAGTAAAAACTGAATAAGAAAGGTGACGGAATCCTTTTATACTAATCAAGCGTTATTAACAAAACCCGGCTAAAATAACCCATAAGACTCACTTACTCGATCGAGTAAGTAACTTACTCGATCGAGTACCCATCAGACAGACTACTGTTTCGTATAAAAACATACTTACTCGATAGAGTAAGCCCCACTCGATAGAGTACCCAAAGACATAGAAAACCGTAGTATTACAGCCTTCTCTCCTTAAAAAGAACTTCGTCCCCGAAGTTCAACCCATACCAAAACAAACATACTAACTCGATTAAGACACAACAATGCAACAAAGGACTCAAAACAAAACCCCCAACCTATCAAACATGAACTCTTAACACCAACTCCACCAACTATGCCTACCTCCACAGCATGGCTCACGATATCGTATCAACTACATTGTAGTCTCTCTCGACACTAACTCCATACACTACCAACTACCATCCAGAAACGCCGCTAGCTCCGTTTCACTAACATATTATCCACTACAAAATCCAATATCAAGACACTCATAAACATCAAACGGAATGTTATATTCTACCACCCTTAAAAGGAACTTCGTCCTCGAAGTTTACTCACACTCATAACATCATCATCCAACTGTCAACACTATCGAAATATTCTCCCATTCCTAGACATCGAACTACTACAAGCACGGCCATGGCCTTTTAACAATATCAACCACAATATATACACATCCATTCTTTATGCTACACCAACACTCTACTTCCAATTATACTACAACATGTACAACCATCAAACACTCTTTACCGCATCCTACTCCTCTTAAGATAAATGTTACGTCCTCGTAACTCACTAATACTAGATCCTTAGCTATATCTTCTCAATATCTTCATCACCACCACATGTCAAAGATAACCGCATATACCCTCACACCTATAACCATTCCTATTTCCAAGGGTCTCTTACTTAAGAAGTTCTCATACCTCAACTCATTCTGCACTCCATCTAACGAATACCACAAAATCCTTATCATAACCAACACTCCAACTCTTCCACATTACCGCAACACGACATACCTCTCTATATAAACTATATAAAACTCCTATCGCCAAAAGCATAACTCACGATCCACCCTTATTACGTACACTCACACTAGATCCTCAAGTTCTTTTCTTTCATTGCCGCAAAACTCATACATAACTTAACATGACACTAATTCCCAACACCGTACCCTCACTGTCTCAACAAAAGATTATTAACCACCTGCAGCTTTCAGATCAGTACAACACATTCCACAAAACTCTTGCCACAACTATGTCCACAAATGCCTCATCTAACACAAAATCAAAAGTACTCTAACAACCTCTTACAACTGTGTCCCACCAACAGGATATCACTATACTATGACAACAACGGAAACATACACAACTCTCTTCCATATTATACTCTACCCTCACCCCCAACTGAAACTAATAAGAAACATCAATAAACAAAACAACCGTCTATATGTACAAACAGAAACTCACATGAAGCAGCATCAAACAAAACAACAATCTATATATGTACAACTGGTATGTACTTTCAAAAACTCGTATCATAATTATCCCGCCAACTCCACCACAACCGATGATGGCATCACAACACCGCCACCCACAGCCGCACCGCAGCACGAAAGTACCCGCATCACAACACGAAGTACCGTGCCCGGATCACCACCCGAGGCACCACAGCCACCTCGATGGACATCGCAACTTACTCGATTCCCATAAACACTGACTCAGGGAAATTCTCAGACAAGAGAACTTACTCAAAACCGCTTTACTAGATCACAACGCAACATATTATATGAAATAAATAGATAAGAACCTCATGAACATCATCCCTACCATTTCACGAAATAAACATGTATCATCAATACACATGCAAGTATAACTTTCCATGCTAGATCACCCAATATATCACTTTTTAAATATCATTCCAGTAAGTTACCGTACCCAACATGTATTACAGAACATTCAAATACCATACCACTTATCGTGAGGTCAGAACCTCACACAACATTTATACACATCATAGACCCGTAATCACATCCAACTAGTCAATCCTGATCACGTAAGTTACCACCTGATAAAGGTTACCTCATGCCCGAGCTTAACTCGTATGCCCCTCATAACGCATTCTCCCATTCGCATAACCATCACCTCCTGCCAAATATAACCACACCATTAATACTCAACTACTAGTAACCGCCTCCTATAACCACATCTTATACTTCCTCACAACCATACACATCAATCGGGTCTCTACAAAATCACCCTTTTTAGAAAGGCTATATTTCCTATTTATCATCGCCCTTAACCACTAGTGACGACACCTCAACACTACCACCGTTCGGACATCAAACCTCTTACACTCATCTCTAAACATCACGGTTTCTTTCCTATCTTTGGTTAACATCCCAAATAACGAACATCAAATCCATCAACAAATTACCTCAACTTTATTTCCAATTCCATCCTTAATTGTATCGTCACCCAACTCACCACCAAGATCTCATATCGTGCAAATTCTTTACTCGGCTTTTTACTTTCCTTAATTCCTCGAAACTCATGATTAACATGTCGTCCTGGAACTCCTATATAACCGTTAACTGACATCCTCATGATAGTATCATACATCTCGACGATTCCTTACTTTTATATCATATAACTCCGTGAACATTATCCTAGTTTACTCCCCTCATTCTTTCCTTTTTTTACACTCGACAAAATAAATTAACAATTCAACTCCTTATTACCTCTCCCTAACTCTTTAGTGCTCCGGTTACCTTCTCATTGCTCCAAAGCTCAAATCCCATTATTTCATATCAGTATCATCTCACTCTTTCTTACCATGGATCTTCTCTTATCATGCTATCACTCACACTTATCACCAATCAGACCATCTCATGCTATCACTCACACTTATCACCAATCTTTTTTTTTCAGAATCCCAAAACTCATTTCATATCGTTAATTGCCCAAGGAAATTGATGTGACCATAATTAGCGCATATTTAGCCCCCGAATTAGCCTTGTTCCCATGCTTTTTAGTGCATATTTAGGTCGTTTATTATCTTTAGTTCTTTGTTTTGCATATTCTTTGAGATTTTGATCCCTTGGTAGGAAAGGAGTAAGAATCTTACATTTTCATGGCAAAACGAGACTAAATTGATCGAATCCAATGACCAAGCATCAAGGAGAGACAAGATTAGAAGGCCTTTGTACATATTATAGTAGATGAGCAATGTTGAGAAAGGATCCTTGAGTCCACAAGGAAATCCCCAAGGAATTTATGAAGAAAAGGGAAGAAAAGAAGAAGAAATCTTGCTGAAGAACAATCCGTGCGGATTGACTACAATCCGGCCGTCCTTCACCTGCACAATCCGTGCGGTTTCATCCCAAGACGCTCGGGTTAGCACTGCCACAATCCGCCCGGATTCCTCCAAAGCCGCTCGTGTTCCACTGCCAGAATCCGCCCGTCCCGACACTAATCCGCTCGGATTCCTCTACAGCGCAATTTCGTCTTCTCCAAGCTACAAAGAAAGAAGCCCTTCCTTCGAAAAATACCGGCTCCTCCCTGCTCAATCTAAAAAGTGTAATTACTAGTTTAGCTATTAGTTAACCCTAATGCATCCCCCTAATTTCCACTATAAATACCCCATTAGTCTAATTAGAAGGGCATGTTCTTCTTATCAATAATTAGAGTAGTTAATACAAATCAAATCTCTCTTTAATTTTGTAATCAACAATTAATCAAGTTCTAATACAAGTTTTATTTCCTTAATCTCTCTTTTGTTAATCCTTTATTTTGGGTAATTGAAGATTATTTGGGTTATTATTGGGAGATTGACAACCTCTCAATCAAGCATCAAGTACTTCTTTTATCTTTGCTTTATTATTGGAATCATTAGTAGGTATAATTCTCTTAATCCCTCTTTAATTATTGTTAATTACTTTCATTTATTCATCATGTTTCCTTTTATTGGTATGATTGACAACCTTGCTAGCATGATCAACATGATAATGAGTGAGTAGTCTCTTAGCTAGGGTTAATAAGTGATTAGGGGAAACCAACATGGGGAATGATTCATGCTTAAATTAATATGCTTTCATGTTTTATTTGCTTGCTTGTTTTGATCTCAACTCATGCACATGTTATATTTGATGAAATGCTAAGCCTATGAATCCTTGCATTTACCACCATCTCCTTTCTTTTCAATGAGACTTGTAAGACATAACCCAACTCGAGTCTCATTAGACCATGCATGTTGTTGAGTAGGGAAGACTAAGTCGACTTGTAGGTATTGTACAATCTAATCGATTCGGCTCCGGGACCCAAACTTTCCTAGGATTGTAAGATATAACCCAACTCAATCCATCACAACAATAATTGCTTGCTTATAATTTGAGAACATGTTTGTATGATCAATTCCCATGATTCCCCTATGATCCCATGACACCCTAGTGCTTTTTAATCAATTGTTTACAACCCTTTTATTTCATATTGCTTGTTTATTTTCATTGCTATTTTAGTTAGTGATCTTCTACATCAACCCAATTTGTGACACCCCTAAGACACCACTAGTTGCAATAGAAATCTCATTTCAATACCCGTCCCTTGGGATCCGACCTTTACTTGCCTCCTTACTAATTGTAGAGTTGTTTGTGAAGCTATAAATTGTGTTTTGATTCGGACGTGACCCAACGACCACACCTTTAATTGTGAACACGAAACGGACCGATCAGAAATCACACATTAGTTTCACCTCTTGATAATACAAATTCCCAAACTCACTCACTATCTGCAAATCCACGTCGCGACATGTCTCCATCTAAGTTCACTATATACCACTCTTCTCCATCCTCCTACAACGACCTTTCATTACATATATTCTTAACCAACACAATCTAACCATCTCCCTCCATAATTCCTTACACATCTCAAGTTGCTAGTATCCACATCCTTCCTTTCAACCCTTTTTTTTCTCACGTTCCTTACACTTACATCGCTCCTTGCTCATATACACTTACCTTTACATTACTCAAATTTTCAAATATATCACTCACCACGTCTCACAAAACTTGCACCATACCTCAATCAGCTCATCAATGTTCCTTTTCTTTTTCTACTATCTATCACAACCACATATAACTCATATCCTCCCCACCGAACTCATACTCACCATAAGGTGCCACTCCTTACATCATAAGATTGGGTAACTTACACATCAAGACCGACACACATGTAAAACAATGAATAAAGAAGCATAATACCTTTGAATTAAACATAATATACAACGAAGTCAAAAGATAAGCATATGACCCAAAACAGGGGTCACTAGATCGAATACAGGTCACTCGATCGAGTAAGTGACTTACTCGATTGAGTAGGTGAAGGTCAGAGGCACGTACAACAAATTACCAGGGCTACTCGATCGAGTAACAAAAGGTGCACTCGATCGAGTGAGGGCTACTCGATCGAGTACCCTATGCATTTCTCAGCACAGTCCAATTTTCGTAAAACGGTCATATCTCACTCGTTTCTTGGTCATTTTGGGCGTATGACCTATCGTTAGAATCGTAAAATAACAAGATGTAACCTCCAATTGGAATCACGTCAAAATCATTTATGAATATCAAGTTATAACAGTTTAAAGACAACTTCGCTGTAATCAGACGACATAACTATTTGATTTTCTCTTTCAAACAACTCAAACATCAACAAAGTGAACAAAAGCGAAACGATACTTGTAAACCCACTATCCCTAACCACATTTTACTACCTACCAAAAGCCAAACAATAAAATCTATCATGTTCATATAACATTCAACTTATCAATCATGTGCTACCCGCATGCTTTAACTTTATAACTTTTCGTAACACAAAATATACTCATACATTACAAATCCTATTTACATGTTACTAATACAACAATATTACAAATCCACTTCGTCACCTAAACATATTCATAATCAAGAAATTCATATTCTCATGCAATTGCCACTTCATCTTTTCCAATCAACTCATCCATTCCAACCACATTCTTCATCTGATAAGTGCATATGATACAACAGTAGACAAGCTTATAAACTTATTATATAACTTTATGCAAACAAAATATACGTATACGACACAACATTCCTATTCACATGTTACTATTATGCCACATTATAAATCATCCATCCTGCAACTTCATTATTCGTCACATATTATCATATATGAACTACTTCCTTTTTCTACCACATCATTCACCATTCTCATATACTTTTCCAACAATTCAAAACAACATTGTAAACCAACTATCATGCAACATGCTTATTCCAAACACTTGATCATTTACCACATTCCCCATTTCACCACAATCATTTTCCAACATTTCTATATAACACATCATCCAACATACGCAATAAAACATTAGCAAACACATAGCGATCCCAAGACACCCCATAGTGACCTGTTCAAAGTTGTAAGGTGAGTTCGTGACTTTAGGACGTCTCCCAAGTGTTTGAATTAGCTCCTACAACTCCTACCCGGGTTCATTTTAGTTTGAATCCCTATGTTCATTAGGTTCATTGGTTATAGGTTTCAAGATCGTCGCTCTGATACCACTTTATAACACCCCCATACTCCAAGTGCCTTACCAGGACCACTTAAGGCATGAGAATGCTACCATCTCGGTTACCCGAGGCAATGATAATCAAATAGACAATAACGAAACGTACTTTAATAATAATAATAAAGTTTAAAGCGATACAACCAAAACCGAAACTGATAAAAGAAAATACAAAAGTTCTCAAATGTTAAACCAACTAGCTAAAGAACAACGTTCGACACCGCGGAAGACTTCTAAAACAGCTCGTGATGACTCATCCCGGCTATCCCATGCGCATCAATCATACCTGCTCAACAACTGCTCACCACCCCCGAATGGATCACCACAGTTTTTAAAACATTTAAACGGGGTCAGTACTAATTACATAAAAACAACAGCTGTAATGAAACCATATTATAAACAACTCAATCAACACATCTCAATCACCACAACTCCACCCCATCTCCACATATCTGACTACACACTAAAGTGTGTAGCCCTGCCAGAGTACCCATCGCAACAAGTACTCCTCTCCGTCAGTGGGGGACCGCAACTGTTCCCACCTAAGCCCCGCTCATCTCCATCGAGCAATAAACCCATGTTCATTAATGTGCACATCCCTTCTGTGGCAGGTTCCACAGAAGGCGAATCAAGGGCATGAAGCCACTCCCGCAAGTGACTCCACTCAGCCAGGGACGCACCCCAAAGATCACAGACAGTTATACAACAATAATCACATTACACTACCAACAATCACCAAATTAGAATCCAATGCCAATACGACATACAACAACAACAACAACAACAACAACAACAACAACAACAACAACAACAACAACAACAACAACAACAACAACAACAACAACAACAACAACAACAACAACAACAACAACAACAACAACAACAACAACAACAACAACAACAACAACAACAACAACAACAACAAATACCAACAACACTTATGTAACCAATACTGAGTAGGGAAACCCTACCTGGAATGCAAACACCACAGACGGTTAAGCAGCTAATCAGAATCGTTCCTCAACAAGACCTCCTCTTATAACACGTATACATACCATTACTACTACAATCATATAAATCACCCTAAACCCCCAACAATACCCAATTAGGGTTTTAAAGAAACTCAACAAAACATTACATAAACTATACAAGGAACTTACCCCCGACACGACGATCGCAACGGTGTAAAGAACAAGACAATCCGACGATCCTAGCCCTTGGGATTTGCTAACAACGCGAAGAAGGAGAACAACGTAACTCTTTTTCTCTCTTGAAAGGTTTTAGAAAAGTAAAAACTGATTAAGAAAGGTGACGGAATCCTTTTATACTAATCAAGCGTTATTAACAAAACCCGGCAAAAATAACCCGTAAGACTCACTTACTCGATCGAGTAAGTAACTAACTCGATCGAGTGCCCCTTACTTGATAGAGTGCCACACATACTCGATCGAGTACCCATCAGACATACTACTATTTCGTATAAAAACATACTTACTCGATAGCGTAAGCCTCACTCGATAGAGTACCCAAAGACATAGAAAACCGTAGTTTTAGACCTTTTGATTTTCACTTTGGTACTTGAACTCAATTTGGATATTTATTGTGCCCATTCCCTTTGTATTTGGCAAAACATGATGATAGAGGTGAAAGAACGGTTGCATGGCATCAAGGGTCACCTTGGAATAAACGGTAGCCAAGGAGTCATTACACCACAAGGTACTCTTGACTAGGCCTTAGTCCATGGGTCAAAAGATACTAATATGACACATCCTAGGGTGTTTTGAAGGTATTCTAGCAAACAAAGTCTCAAGGAGAAACATTATCTACAAGGGCCTATATACACTTGCTAAGCTTCCCAACTAGACATTTTCACAATTTTTTTTCCTAAAATGCAACTACATTCCATGATGCAACTAACATATGTACAACCTAATGCAAATGCTACTATCACTAGTATGCCATATAATCTAAATGCAACTCCTACAATCACATTGGTTTGTACCGCATCTAACAAAAAAAAGCCACATTGTCATTAACATAGAGAGGGAAAAGGAGATTTGGAAAGATCATACCATGCGGTCTTCATATTCCTTATGCCTTGGATGTAGCGTAGTCGGTCCAATGTAATAGGAGTGAATACAAACAAACAAATATATAAAATATATACATTCAAAAGGAAGAACATGTTTTTGGATTTTTGAAATTTTTGAAATTTTTATCATTTTTATCATTTTTGAGTTAAAAGGTGTTAGAATTCCCCATCCCCACACTTAGAATGGACATTGTCCTCAATGGACAAAACAATAGGGAATTGTGCAAATGCAATGAAATGAATGATACATGATTCTACACTAGATTCAAACTATATGTGAGATATGTATATGTGATAAATATATACAAGTGATGCAAACTAAACTATACTACATGATGCATGCTTTATATTGCTCGGAGAGCTAATTTGAATTAACTCGCATTCCTTATGATTGAACTTCCCCAAATCGGACAAAAAACTATTGCTAGTGCAAAAAGAAAGGGAAGTTCATTCACAAGGCATGAAATGCAATGCATGAATGAAGATTGTCATTTTGGATTCTTGTAGTGGGAGCAAAAAGATAAACACCTCAATGGGACCGAGGTAGGAGTCCTTTGAGTGGTGCTAGGACTCCAAACTCAAAACTACCAAGAGCCCGAAATGACTATCAAAGTGATGCAATCTAGAAACTATGCAAGTTATGGAAACATGAGATAAAAACAAATCAAAAAGAGGGGTAGGAGACTTACAATGGAATAGGTTGGTACTAGCATAAGTGATCAACCCCGCATTGTAGTGCCCTCTTTTAAGCTTTGTCAACCATCAATTGTAACTCATCGTGACATCATCATCATCTACCTCCATGGAACCGGAGATTTCACCATAATCTCCTTCACTTGAACTTTGCTCTTCTTCCTCATCATCTTGGCAAGACCCACTATCTTCCCCGCTCTCATCATCAACTTCCTCCTCTCTCCTTGTATCTCTTTCTTCATCTTGAGAAGCATTAAGAAAGAACATTTTCCTATCCACCCAATCCGTCAAAGAACTTGAAGGATCAAGGAGTCCTTGCCTAGAAAGATGGTAGAGGGGTGGATATTGAGCATAATAGGCATTCACCCGATCATTGTACGCTTCTTTATGCATATGTTGCATTAGTTGGGTCAAGTAGTCATTGCCCGCCATAGTATCATTAGCTTTGAACTCTTGGTAGGCAAAGGGATAAGGTGGTATAACAATAGAGGAGGACGGATCTTCTCTTGGATTTTTTTTTTGTTTGATGACTGTCTCGGCTTGCTCGGAAACGGGGATAAGGTAGTTGGTCCTATGGGTGGAGATGCGACAAATCTTACTTGGTAAGACAATGGACTTGGCATCCTTGATGAGCCACTCATAGCTATGGTCCAAGTTATCATGCTTGACCCATTAAAACTTGTGAATCATGTTGCTCATGTCAAGAAGGTGGCTCCCTTTAACCGATTTATAAGTGTTATCTTGTTGACATCCGGGTTAAAATGTTTTGCCAACCTCGTCACCAAGCCTCCATTAACAATGAAAGCCACACCATCTTTCCCATTCTTAATATCCAACCATCTTTTTATCAATAGTTGGAGAACATTATACTCACTCTTGGGTTTCCCACCAACATTCAAGAAAGATTCAAGGTAAACAAAGTCTAATTCCGTCAAGTGATTGGCTTCTTTCCTAGCAATCAAAGTGTTTGCCACGAACTTGTGCCAATACCTTATACCCGGATGATGAATGTACAAGGCATGACACTCTTTGAAACTAGTGAACTTACGACCAGAGATATCTAGCGAAATTGGTTTGGCATCAAATTCCAACGGTTTCTTTGTGAACCGGTCATACCTCTTAAGCCCAAACACTTCACCAAATTCACCTTTGAGCATCGTTCTAGTCTTGTTTTCGAGACAGAATTCTACATAATTTCGAGTCTCAACCTTATACTCCCTCAAGGAACTAATGAATTCCAAAGTCAAGGAGGGGTATGTCAATTCATTCATTTCAAAGAGGGTTGCTAACCCCTTGGACTCGAAAAATGCCTTTGTTTGCTCAAGGACACCTAATTTACTCAAAGCATCTTGACATATGAATTTTGTAGCTAGAATATTCTTCTTGGCTAGGAATTCGAATGCATTCATATGCTTATCGGATAATAAAGTTACCTCCGTATAATTCTTCAATTGTTCCACTTCCGGGATAGAGTTAGTAGCTTCCTCAATAACATTGTTAGTTGAAGTAGTAGCTTGCTCCCTTTGTACCATGACCATTGCTTTGGATGCTAGAGCTTGTTGTCTTTTAGACAATGTTGGTGTTTTTGTTGGCTTGATTCCTCTCTTGATCCTAGCCATTGCTTTCCTCCTTTCAAAGTAGTATCAACACACCAAGTGAATGCTTGAATGCTCCTTTCTTCTTCAAGTTTCAATTGAATACCCAATCAATTTGGAGTTTTTCAAATTTTCACCAAACCCTAGAGAAATTGATTGATTTTGAGAAGAAATTGTTGTTTGAATGGTCTTATGTTGATGAAGGAGTGATTTGTTTTTGTTTTGAGCAAGTTTGGACTTGATTTGGGTGAATTTGGACGAGAGATGTCGTTTTTGGACGAGGGTTTGAAGGTTGAAGTAAGGGAAATAATGGTGTTTGTGTTTGAATGAAGAGGAAATGAATAGAAGAAGAGGGGTTTTGGTCCCGTGTTTTATGATATAACAGGTAGGGATTGGCGACTCAAGGTCGAGTTGGGAGGATTATTGGGCAGTGGAAAATCAATTTTCTGGAGGGCTATGGAGACGGGCGTCTCGAAGCCAGGTCGAGCGGATTTTCAGCTTGCTCGCTCGACTTGAGCTGGAGACGGGCAGATTGTCTTCCAGTGCAGATTTTTCAATTGAGAACCCCTCCAGTCCCCACGACTTAAGCTAACGTCGGGCGTCTTGAGCATTGGCTCGCTCGTCCTGAAGTCGGCTCGGGCATATTTCCTTACAGAGCAGTTTTTCATTTTTCAACACTTTTCGAGTCCCCACGAGCTCAGATCTGCTCGTGGGTCTTCACCCCGTGTGATTTCTTCTTCTCCTTCTTCTTCAATTTTTCTTGGGTAGCATTACAAAGGCTTGGTTAGCCTAGGCATGTGCTTCCCCACACTTGATCATCAAACACTACACATTTGAAACACATTAAAATCCCTCCCTCACTTGCTCTCATGTCACACAAATTCGTCAAACAAAGCATGTAAAATGCAATGCAAAAATGAGTAATGTACAAGTTAAATGAAATGCAAGTTAAGAGGTTAGAATATTTACAAATGGCGGTTTAGGGAGGACTCCACCAAACTCTCCTTGTTTTGAGAGGTGTCAAGGAGGCAAAGGCAGGGTGTTGTTGATGTTGCTCAACACCATTTAGAAGTAGTCAAAGGCTTTTTCATTCTCATGGTAAAGGTCTTGCATAGACCCTTGCACATTGTTGTCTTCATTGTGATAATCCGAGTCAAAGTGTTGACAAGGATCCATCAAGCCTTGGTCTAGAGTCATAGCATTCCCAATGTAGGGATTAACCAATCCCTTGAATTCATCATCCCATAGACCGTAAACTTCATTTGCTTTCTCTCCTATGTAGGGTGAATCATGAGTTGACAAGAGCAACTCTCATTCCTTATTATCATGGCCAATGAGGCCTTCATCTTTACTTGTCATGAGTGAGCTTTGCAAGCTCTCATTGTTGTTGTGAAAAATTACAGGCTCTCCGAATAGAGCCATTTCAACATCATTAATATCTTTCTTCTAATTGGGCGGTGTGTCTTTGCCCTTCTCTTTGAGATTCCCATCTTTCCCTTGTTCTTTGAATGGAGATTACATCTTCTTCTTCTCACCCTTTCGAGTATAGTGATCAACCATAAAGCATCGCTCAAACAAATTGGGAGCTCTCATAGTCTTATCAAGGTTGAAAGTCATTGTCTCATCACCTACTTCAAGTGTGAGCTCTCCATGTTTCACATCGATCACCGCTCCGTCGGTGTGTAGGAATGGTCTTCCTATAATGATTGGAATGTTGGAATCTTTCTCCATATCAACAATGACAAAGTCCACCGGTATAAAAAAATTTTCCAACTCTTACGGGTATATCTTCCCATACCCCTAGTGGTTTCTTTGTTGAACGATCCGCTATTTGTAAGGTCATGTTGGTGCATTTGAGCTCTCCCACTCTTAGTCTTTCACATACCGAGTATGGCATGACACTCACACTTGCACGTAGATCACATAGTGCCTTGTTGATTTTGGTACCACCAATGGTACATGGAATGGAGAAACTTCCTGGATCTTTGAGCTTTGGAGGGGAACTCCCTTGTAGAATTGCACTACTCACCTTTGTGAAGGCAATGGTTTTCAACTTTCGGATGGACTTCTTCTTGGTGAGGATATCTTTCAAGTACTTTACATAGGCCGGAACATGATGGATTAGCTCCGTGAATGGTATAGAGACTTCTAAGTTCTTCACAATCTCCATGAACTTTCCAAGTTGCTCATCAAACTTAGGCTTAGCTTGGCGACTTGGGAATGGAAGTCTAATCACAATTGGCTCTTTTTCAATTTCTTTAGCCTTTTCTTCATTTCTCTTCTTTGATGAGTCATTGGTAGATGTCTCTACCACCTTAAGATTTCTCCTTAGTGGTTCAATCACATCACTTTGCTTGTCATTCTTCTCAACAATACCTTCTTCAATCGGCATCTTTGGTCCCTCGTATCTAGTACCACTCCTCAAGTGGATAGCATTGATGGTCTCATGTCTTGTGGGAGGATTACCTTGGGGAGGTAATTGTCCCTTTTGTCTTTGGGAGCTAGAATATGCTAATTGAGACAATTGAGTCTCCAACATTTTGGTGTGAGCAAGGATATTGTTGATGTTAGTTTCTTTGGCTTGACTATCCCTTTGCATTTGAGCAAAGAAATCTTGTTGGCTCTTTTGCATTTGGAGGACCTTCTTTTGGACATCAAGGGCTTGATCAATGGGTTGATTGTAGTATGGTCTTTGAGTAGGATTTCTCATTGGAGGTGGTGTGTATGTGGGTTAAGGGTTTTGGATATTTTGCTTTTGTATGAAAGGTTTGGATGGAATTTAGTATTCTCATTGTAGTAGTTGGAGTAAGGGGTGCCATTTTTGCATACTTGGAAAGCATTTACTTGTTCATTTGTTCCCCTACATTCGTTTTGATCATGTCCCAAGGTTCCACAATTTTCACATACTCCATTTGGCATTGAGGATGATGCCATCATAGCATTGACATGTTGTTTGGGTGATTTGGAAGCTTCATCAAGCTTGGCCATGGCCTTCTCAAACTTCAAGTTGATGGTTTCGATATGAGCACTTAGTTGAGCACCCAATTGTGTGATGGAATCCACCTCATGCTTTCCTCCTCTAGTGGCCTTTCGTGGCCTACTATATTAGGAATTGTGGACCGCCATTTCTTTGATCTTGGCCCATATTTGGTTGTCATCAACCTCGGTGAATCTCCCATTGGAGCCTATATTAAGCACATTACGTGAGTCTTCATATAAGCTGTTCCAAAACTGTTGAACAAGAAACCACTCACTAAGTCCATGGTGAGGACAAGAGCGACAAGTATCCTTGAATGTCTCTCATGCTTCATATAATGATTCCTCATCCCTTTGCTTGAACTCGGTGATTTGGACTCTCAACATGTTGGTCTTCTCCGGAGGATAGAACTTCTTGTAGAAGGCAAGTGCTAACTTCTTCCATGAATCAATTCCAAGGGTAGACTTGTCTAGGCTCTTTAACCATTGCTTTGCGGCTCCGATCAAGGAAAAAGGAAGCAAAACCCATCGAATTTGGTCTTGGGTCACTCCGGTTTGAGAGATTGCATCACAATAGTCACAAAAAGTCTCCATGTGCAGTTGAGGATCATCACTAGGCATCCCTCCAAATTGGCTTCTCTCAACTAATTGTATGAATTTGGATTTGGCAATGAAATTACTGATTAAGTGAGGTGGTGTTGGAGTACCATTTGGTAGGTTCTCCTCGGTTGGTACGGAATGAAAATTTAGGCATTGTGGGTTGATTTTGTGGTTGGTTTTGAATTGGGTTCTCCTCTCCTTCTCTTGCAAAAGGGTTGGTAAACACAACACTATCTGATTGGACAACACCGATATCCACAAGTTCTCCAATACGCAAACTTGTTGAAGCCCCTCTAGCGGTTCTTCTAAGATTGGTCAAGGTTCTTTCAATTTCGGGATCAATAGGCAAAGGTCTACCTTGTGATCTCCTAGACATGAAAAAAGCAAACAACTAGAAAACAATTAAAACTACCTTGAGGAGTTTGACTTCCCCAAGGTCAATAAAGACACAACTAAAAACAACAAATGACAACAATTCAATTGAACACCGTCCCGGGCAACGGCGCCATTTTTGGTGCGGTTCGAAACTTTGTCGTCTAAGTCAACCAACCAAAACAATATTTATAACTAAACAAACTACTCTTAGTAGAGTCGTAAGTAAAGGTCGGATCCCAAAGGACGGGTATTGAATTAAGTTATCGGTTGCAGAAAGCTATGTCTTAGGGTGTCACAAATTGGGTTGACATTAGAGGTTTCAAGCTACACTACTTTAATAATGAAATGTAAAGAAATGAAAGTAAAACAAGCAAGTAAAGTAGGGGTTTGTAAACAATAGATTAAGGTGTTGGAATATGTGTCCTCCGACAATAATGCGATCATAACTGTTGATCATGATGATCACATGTTTAAGTCTCATTATAAAGAATACAATCGGGAAGTAATATTTTTACTATCAACTGGTCCACACATATAGGTAATGATTGGCTGACTAGAGTTTGACATTACTGTCGTGCGACGGTGGTGATCAGTTGATCCCATAGGTCATACCTAAAGGGCAACACTCTTAATTGACCAATTAATTGATCGTATAACGTTACGAGTCAATTAAATTATTTAAAATTGACGGACGATTTTGGAAGTAAAATTTACGTATTTCATTATAATCTGATTAAATGAGATACGGTCTGAGTAATCGAATTGTTTCATTACTCAGATGAAATTATTGTTTAAGGAAACAATTGAAATTGAATGAATTATTATAAATACAAGTTATTGTGATTTATAAATTGGTAAAACATTTTGGTACAAGTAATTATGAATTGCTAAGTCGATTTTTGTATATGACGTATTTTTATTAATACGTTGATTTTTAATATGTTAAAAATACATAACAAATTTATGTTACATATGACATGTAACATAAGACAAATTGACATTTTGACAAAGATAATATGGAGTCCATATTATCTATGTAAACCGAAATTAAGGGAGTATTAGGGAGTTTTATTGTGTTGATTATGTGAGTGGTGAACATAATCATTCCCCTACAAAAACTAGCCATGCAAACTAGTTGTCATTGTAAAGACAAACTCAAGCATGCATTGGCTCCCCTCCCTTCCTCTTACCCGGTTTTTCACAAGGAAAAACAAAGGGTTTTTGCCATATATTTTTCATATATAATACATAACATAATTGTTGTTGTGTGATATTCATTCATTCATCATAAAATATTTTAGAGAGATAAAATATTTTCTTCTTCTTCTCCTTTCTCTTAACCGGTTTTAAGAGCCCAAAACAAAATATTTTTTGGGTCAATTTTATCACTAAATTAATATTGTTCTAGTATACATAATATTAATTTTATTAAGAGTGTGCCTTGGGTATTATACATTGGGAGAGATCCTATACTTGGATCTTAGTTCTTCCATTGAGGAAAGCACAAGAACAAGAGAGAAGGAGATATCTCTTGTGCCCAAATAAACCAAAATTCCAATGTAAGATAAAAATTTCTTCTTTATATTAATTATTGTTTGCATGCATAAGATCACCAATTAATTTTATGATTAAATTAACCTAAATCATATTTGAATATGTTGAGTATATAGATCTACTTTTCCAACAATCGGTATCAGAGCCTTGGTTGTTTGCATGCAAATCGGTTAAAAGTTTTTCCGAGTTATACGATTAACATATAAAACTTGTTTAATTTTGTGTTATTATGATATATCACGAAAATCATTATGCATGTTAAAATTTCTGGTCCTAAAATGTTATTAGGATATTTTGGTTAATTTATGGATTTTTATTGTTCATATTATACAATAATAGCATTAAAAATATGATTTTATGAATAAAATGTCATTTTCGGACTAAAATTAGCTAAACTTCGAATTTTCCAGTGATTTTTGGATATGTTGTCACAAATATTATTTTGAGATGACCTGTAAAGTTTCATAATTTTTGGACTTCTTATGCTCGAAAAATGGTTTTTTCATTATTAAAATCGGATTTAGATGAAAAATAGGTTAATATGAGATAAATTTCGAATCTGGTCATAGAAATTTAGTATATTGTCACATGAAATTTTACAAGATGTATGTAAAATAATAGGCTATATTGAAGTCTTTATACATGATTTATGATTTTTTGAAGAAAAATAGCATAAATAGTGACTTAATTAGTGAAATATTAATAAAACATACTCTATGACTAAGAAAAAATATCACATGTTGCATTTTATTATCTTTTTCATATGTAAAATTGAAAAGTTGATGAATATAATTTTTCTTATGTTTTTATGATTATTTTGTTAAAACCAATAAACCGCAACATTGTTTTTCCGGATAAATTTCGAAATTTTTAACCTAAGTTTTTGAACATTATGAGTGTCATGGTATTTTTCCAGAATGTACATGAGTTTAAATTTCAAATTTCAAATTTATTTGAAATTTTGTGATTTATTTGAAGTTTATAGTTTTTATTGTAATTTTAGGTCCATTAATGAACAATTTTAGAAATATGAGTTAATTATGGTCAAATAATTAGTGAAGACTAAATTTTGAGTCCTAAGAGGTTAGGGTAATTAACTTATGCATAAATATGAATTTATGTAATTTTTGAGATTATAAAACGTTGAATCACACAAATCCGTAAAAACCGTGTAATATACGATATTGGCTACTTAAGGCGATTTAGCATAAAATTGAGCATGTTCATACATATTATAATGCGGCATTTTCTTTATGATTGTCATAATTTTATTTTATGTAATTTTTAAATTATGTAATTTTACTTAGTATGGCCTTAGTTTTTTAATTGATATTACCCGAAATGTATGGGAATATCGATTCGGTTGTAATTTATTGTGATCTCGTATCACCGTTTTGTAATTTAATAGATTTATTTTATTTTAGTTACATATGTGTAATAGGAAACTATGTAATTTATTTATTTCGGAGTTCCCAAAGACGGATTTCTTCAAGATGGCGATACATAAAGACGGTGTTACCTCGAGATGCGTACCATAACCGAAGTTCAAGGGACCAATGGAGTTGGTTTCCGAATATGTAATAGTTAATTAGATTTTCTATTCTAGGAAGGCCATACTAGGATTTATTTTTATGCTTTGCATTTTATTTATATGTCACATGCATTGCTAAATCGCCATAACTAAAACATGCATTATCATTTAATCGAGTTCTTCGACCGTGTCAATCACAATTATCGTAGTTCACCGCTTTAGTTCACTTAAAACGTGATAGATAATAAATTGGCATGACCTCTCGCTAAAATAAACAATTGAGATATAGCCTTACCAAAAATTAGAAACCCATGAAGTACCGGTTCCAAAAGGGAGTTGAGCGGCTTTATCGTAAGTCAAACCTTGTTACGTTGGTGAAGTGGGGTGATAAATGTCTACCCACCGAATTTATAAAGATGAGGGTTGTTTTCGGCTTTACCGATGCCCAAGTTGATGTAAGTTTGGATCATGAACACATTTATTCGAAATTTGGGTTGAACTCAACGAAAGTATTCTCGACGGTTGCCGGATGTGTTTCGGGCTATAGATAAATTTTAATGTAAATTTATCGACCAAGAGTTCTAAAAAGTAGAATCGATTAAAAGGTTAATCCACCGAGTTATATTGATAAGGGTTGTTTTTCGGCTTTACCGATGCCTAAGTTAATATGAATTTGGGTCTTGGAATCATTTATCAAGTTGGGTAGAGGTCACTAGATAAATGCAATAAAACTTGTTTAAATAAATTTTTACGAGTATTATTATTATTAAAATGACATTTGTTTTACTCCTTCTATTTTGTTTTGTAGACCACTTCTTTTTCTCATAACAAATGGCTACACCAACCCCTAACGCCACGCCTCTCGCTAATTCATCATGGCTCCGATCTTTCATGGATCGATGTAAACTTGAAAAGAATGGGTCAAATTTCTCCGATTGGAATGCCCAACTCAAATTAGCCGCCCAAGGTGACGACAAGCTTCGTTACCTCACCGAGGCCTCTCCACCCGAACCTACTACTAGGTCGACCGCCGCCACTAGGGAAGCATATGAGGCTTACCATCAGGAGTCCGCCGCAATAAAAAAACGTGTTTATCTTTGCGATGGAAGCGGGTCTCCAAAGGAGAGCCTTTAAGATGGGCACCGCTAATGAGATTTACTCCAAGCTTGTGACAATGTTTTCACAAACTCCGCGGATCGTCCAATATGAGGCGGCCGCGGCATTCTTTGATCTCGACTTCAAAGAGGGCCAAAAGGTTAGCCCTCATGTGCTCAAACTTATGGAGCTTGTCGAGACCTTGAAAATTCAAAAGGTTGAAATCCCCAAAGAACTCATTGTAGATAGGATTCTACACTCCTTGTCAAAAGTCAAAGCGTATGTTCAATTCCGGTGAATTTTAACATGCAAGACAAGGATGTGTCTCTTGAAGAATTGCACAAGTTACTTGTGCAAGCGGAAAGAGACATGGGGTTAAATGTTAACCCACCTAAGGATGTGTTTAACATAAGCACTAAGAGCAAGGGGAAGTTCAAGAAGAATGGGATGAAGGGTAAGAAACAAGCTCCCACTTTCACCAAAGCTAGGACTTATGAAGCTAGCACTTCAAAAATCAAGAAGGGTCCTCTTGATAAATGCCATTATTGTAATGGTGTTAGACATTGGAAAAGAAATTATTCCAAATACCTTGGTGATATTAAGGCTGGAAAGATCACTCCAGTAGGTAAATGACTATCCTTTCTTTTATGTTTCTAATTCAACTATGGTATTGTGATACAAAGTTGTGATAATGTATCTCCCTTTTTATTGTAAATAGGGCCTCCACCTAGCAAAGACAAGGGAAAAGAAAAGCAAGCTTGAGAAACCATCAAGAAGCTAGGAATAGCTTTCATGGAGCTTTGCTTTTTATTGTCTTATTTTAATCATGTTTTGGATTTTTAGAACCTTTAAGTTTCCGTGTTCGACATGGAAAGGTATTTTGGATAATTGGTTGTATTTTGGATAATGGTGGCTTGGTTTGCAACCCAAGTCACCCGTTTTATCATTTTATCCTTTGTTCTAAAATTCGTATTTAAATGCTTGCTCATAGAAACATATGATTATTCACTTAAAGTGATCTAATAGACAACTATAATGACGAGATTCATTATATGTCCACATGCTTAAGGCTTGTGTATGATCATTTATAAAGTGATTTTGAGTTTATGAACTCTCTTAAAGGAATGTCAATCACCAAGTACACTTACGAAATCTAAAACTATTAGTCAATCTATGAGATAGTTCTCCTTATACTTCAACATCATTATTTGTGTCTCATATGCTATGTTTGAATCTCTAGTGTATTTATTCTAAAGATAGAGTGGGAGAAAAATGAGGACACAACACACACCAGATAAATTTGTGTACTTGTGTAAATGAGATCTACGCAAGGTAGAATGATTTGAATAAAGGTATATCTATTTATATAGTATACCCAATAGATGAGATCTATGGTCTCAAGTAAGTTCTATATGACTAAAGAGACCAAGTGAAGTAATCATAAGAGTATCTTCTCAAGATAACTACACGAGGAGACCAAAAGAAAGATTTGGAACAAGAATGACTAATGTAAAGTCTTAATTGACTAGTTTATGATAAATTTTGACCAATAGTTTCAAACTTTACTTAAGAGCCTAAATGAATCAAAGTAACATACTAGTAATAAACGAGTTGCAAGGATTGATATACCGATATCTTCAATAGCTAAGTTTTTAACCACGCAAGAGTCATTTCTTAACCACATTTTGAAAATGAATTGGTTAAACCTCCTTCTGAAAAGGGTATTTTGAAGGACGTGTATTAGATATTATTTATATTTAAACAATGACATTGCTACGTATCATTATGACATGAATGAATTAGAGATCAAAATCTCTTTCCATAAGGTTAAGATGAGACCTCTTCAAAATAAGAATTTTGAAAGGATATGATGGGAACATATATGGCTTCATCTTAATAACTTTGCAAAGCAACATACAATCCAATTTTGAAATATTTTCGATTGAGTAATCAATTTCGAAACATGTGGAATTAAGTGGGAGTTTAGAAATTATCATGTGAAGACATGGAATTTAGTGGGAGCAATCATTGTAACACCCGCGAATTTTCCTTTCTGACAGTTAAAATTTATTAAACCGTTTAACTATTTTGTTATATATTTTTGAATTATTTTATTTAATTAATTTTATGTCAAACACGATTTTTATAAACGTATTATATAAAAGCTCATTTTTATAAAAATACGTACGATTAAATTATATCTTTAAGGCACGATTTATATAATAATATATGTATACGTATTTTTGGCCAGTAATAATATTAGTTCCCATCTCAAGTTAAAATAAACTCGAGACCTTATTCCGTCTAGCTATAGACCGTCACATTTCACTTTGCACCCACTTTAATCTGGACCAATCAAAAACCAACAACACATTTCATTTTGTACCTATTATTATTATTATTATTATTATTATATACTCTTATTAGATATTATTTTTATTATTATTTATTCTTGTTGTTTGAGGACCGTGACCCCACCCCTCTTTATTCTTTCTTCTCCTTCTTCCTGAGAACAGCGAGAATGCAGCAGCAACAACAACACAGCTCCGCCTTTTTCTTCGATCTCAAAACCCAGATTTTATGCTCATTCCTTCACCAATCCTCTTAATTTTTGTACCATTCTTCTCCTTATTTCCTCCTTCATCTTTCAAGGTAAGAAAGACTCATTTTTGTGATGGTTTTGTTTTCGCCGTCTTATTAAAGTCTCGGATTTTGCCTCAACCATTTCGTTTTCTTGCTCCTTACTGAAGATTTCGAAGACCCGGTGGGATACTGAAGCTTTGGGGACCGTTTATTCGAAGAATAAGGAGCGTTAAAGGTAACGGTGAAAGGTTACTCGACAAAATGTCAAAACTCCGTCTTTTATGTCGTTTTATATGCTCTGGTTTGGTAAAGGTCGTTCCTTTGTTTCTTTTTTTCGCACTCATATGTTAAGTTCCATCTCATCTTTGCTTCAAATTCCGTCTTGACGCCAAACTGAAACGGGGTTACTGGGTTTTGGGTTTTAGAACCGTGACAGTGATGATGGCCTTTTCGAGTATGGTTAGGACGATTTAAAAGGGGTAGTAACCATGGTTTTGTCGCGTTTTGCCTACGTCTTCATTTGGTCTTCTTTTCCATCTTAAAATTTGAGTCTTTGGGTCTGTCTGCTGCTCTGTCTTTTGCCGTGGAATGATGGCGGTTGGATGGCGTTTATGGGCGGCCGTCAGACCGTGGTGAACTGCCCAAGGTGGCTCCTTTGAGCCGTGGGTTGGGAGTTGTATTGACTCGGGTGTGGAGCCGTTTTACAGGCTGCTGGAAGCCGCATAATGGCTTTAGATGGACTGCTTTAGGCGGTCATGGGACGATAGTTAAGTGTTGAAATGGGATACGTTGGTTTTGATGGCTGGTTAGGGAGATTTTGGTAATTGGTTGAGGATCATGTAGGAGTGTTGCCAAGGACCACCTTGAATCGTATGTATGGATAATTTTGGAACTAGTTTGGTTTATTTGAAATAATTAATTTCCGTCTCGTATTTTATAAAACGTAATTCGTTAATATCGTGCCTCCACATAATTATTTTGTGGGACTCATTTGATTTAGTTTGTTGGGCTCATTTGATTTTAGTAATTGGACTAGTTAGGTTTGATAAATTGGGCTAATTATACTTAGTAAGTGTTGTTTGTCATATCTTTTCATTCGGGTTTGACCCGTTAACTTAATTGAACTCGTCATAATTATTTAGTTGGGTTTGAATGATTAAGTTATTGGACCACATTTAAATTATAGGTATTCTCATTGTCAAGACTGCTTCATTCGAATAGTTTAATGATCGTCTCGTGTTTTAAATGGCCTAATCCGTCAAAGATCGTTCTTTATATATATATATATATTTCTCTTACATGAGTAAATAGTTGGACTTCACATGATTAGTTTGTTGTGCTTTACATGTTTAACTTGTTGGACATCATATGGTTCATTTGTTGGGTTTCAAGTGAGGCAATTGTTGGGCTTTACATGTTTTAGTTGTTGGACTCATCATGTTTTGATTGTTGGGCCAACCTTATATTCTGAAGTGGGCTCATTAATGAGTCACATAAGCTGGTTCACATTTTATTCCGTAATTTCATATAACGTAAATTATTCATTTTCACTCATTATATTTTACTTAACCGGCATGTTAAATTATAAAATGGAATGTTTAGTGATATAACACAAGTATGAGATATTCACTATAAATAAGGAATTGTGAGAGTCATATTCTTGATAATGCCTTATACTGTTCTGTTGTGAGAGTCTTGGTCCTATCGGATACTAGGGGTGAGCTATAAGCCTCCTAGTTGCGATATGATCGTTGGGATTAATGTTCCCAATTGTACTCATGGTGAGATGCAAGCCATGAGTATGAATGTGACATTAATAGTCCCGTGTCATATGATATTTGCATGATCATTCTTACTCTTATTGTGACTCAAGTGTGACGTTTTACATTGTGTGAGGACTTGACTTTCCTTTTTACCCCTTTCGGACCTTTGGTTACGAGTGTGTGCCATGTTTCCGGATTGGGTTATCTTTCCTCATTCGGACCTTTGGTTACGAGTGTGTGCCATGTTTCCGGATTGGGTTATCTTTCCTCTTTCGGACCTTTGGTTACGAGTGTGTGCCATGTTTCCGGATTAGGCTATCTTTCCTCTTTCGGACCTTTGGTTACGAGTGTGTGCCATGTTTCCGGATTAGGATATCCTTCCGCCTTTCTTCGGACCTTTGGTTACGAGTGTGTGCCATGTTTCCGATTAGAGGTTACTCGACCTTTGGTTACGAGTGTGTGCCATGTTTCGAGTCTTGGATACGATTGGTATATCGTATGTCGAATCGGGTGACGTCCATCCCGAGAGTCTGGATCCAGGTTTAGACTAGGACCGTATTATGATCGTCGTCCTACCAGGAGGTTGGAGTTTAGGATGTAGTCTTGTGTGTGGTATCTCGGACATGCTTTAAAGTTAGCCTCTGAGTCGGATACTCCGTCTACACTTTGTGTCGGTTTTATACTTGTTGAGTCGTGTCAATATGAGTTGGTTGACTTGATTATTCTATTTCCTTGATTTCATATCTATCATATATCATGCCCATTACATTAATAAAGCATTATGCATGTCTCATCATGATTGTTCATTATATCTCCTTGTTCTTTATTGTTCACATGTGATGCATGATTAATATGTTCAATTAAGTGTTTGTTACTTGCATTTCGACATATTGTGGCTGGGAGAACCTTGAGTTACTCCCCACTGACTGTGGCGTTCATGTTTACATGAATGACAGGTTATGAAGATGCTTACGTGGGGAAGACGTGTGGGCTAGCGAGAACTAAACCCTTGGACCTTAGTTGCTAGTTTAGAAACCCATCATATGTTTATTCGTGGGATATCTTTTCCCCGCTTTCTAGACTTGGGTTGTAATAACCTAAGTTGCCTATTATTGTATTTGTTTCATCTCATTTTGGCACCCACGTGTTGATATTTAGCTAGTAATTTAAAAGTTTTTAAAATCTCATAAATTTCCGCCTTAATTTATTAGTTATATTTTCCGCTTTATCGCGGGGTGTCACAGTTGGTATCAGAGCTTATGTTGCTCCCGACGCACACACGTGTACCCCAAATTTAAACTTGAACTTGACCTCGAATAATGAATGAGAGATGGGTAGACTTAAGGACCTAAGGTGGTAGTCTGTAGTGTGTTTGTTCTTTGTTAAGTTCTAACATGTTTGTTAATTGTCAATTATTGTTGTACCCTTGGAACAATAACCGTGAGCTTACTGACGTGAAGATCAAGATTTGGTGTCTATTGCCGGAAATTGAGGATTTGCTCAACTTTGAAGAATGCTTCAACTCCCTTGAAGATGTTTCTCATTCTTGGTGTATCTTGTCTTATTCCTTATCTCTTGTGTTTATCCTTCTTCTAAACTCTCTTCTATTTTACTTTGAGAGCTACTCTTGTACTCCTAACTTGTCCTTTGTTCCTTGCTTATCCTCCCTTAACGCCTTTTTATAGTACTCTTTCTTTTGAGGAATGTTGACCTTGGTTGGAAAATTTGACTTTTGAGGAGATTGTTTGTGGTTGACCCTTAAACCTGGTTTTGAGAGGATTTGATGTTGGAAGGACTTAGGTAGTGTCGTGAGACGTGTCTCGGGATACTAGCGCTTAGTTCTTGACTTAAAATGGATGAGATTGGATAGTGAATTTGAGGATATAGGATTGACTAAGTAAGTTGAATTTTTGATTGACTTCCATAACCACTTGGGACATGAGAGTTTGATAATGTATATGTTACCATATGAGAAATACTAATTGTGGGATTGTTAGCTGGTCTAAGTGAGTGGTCTTGATTACTATTTGAAGTATGATGTGAGAGTGAGACTAAGGTACATCATTGGAAAGTCTTAGCGCTTGTTCTTGTAGCTAGAAAGGATAATGGTATGGTTGACACCAATTATTAGGTTTAAAGACATAGTTTCAATTTTGGTGTTAGGATGGGGAATATGAGGTGATAAAGTGTTGTTACAATTAAGACCTTGTTTCTTGGGAATTTGATGGTAAGTAAGTTTTAGGATGTCAGATTTGAAAGAATACCCCTTGGGATGTTGATGACCATAAATGATTGGTAATGTGAATTGATATGAGTTGGCTCTTGAGAGTTTTTGAGTTGAGAGAGACTTAGTATTGAGAAGTCCTTGTTAACCCTATGGTTTTAGAAACTTTGAGGTTGTATTGAGTACTTGAGATGATGGGATAATGTCATAGGTGAGTATAGCTTTGTGGGAAACTTTGACTTTGACCTTATGGAAGTTGTTTGTGGATGTTTGAGGATTTGGAGTAATGAGATTACACTCATAGTGGAGTGCCTCGTTTCATGGAATTGCTTAGGATGAAGTAACATGAGTGATTTGAGGAAATTCTTGGGAATGTTGTGATTATAAGTTTTGTTGTTAGGAAGTTTTCAGAACCGCTTAGAATGATGTTGTTGTTTGAGGTTTGAGTACTTGGCGTTTCCTTGTTGTCTAGTTCCCTTCTTCTTTAATCATAAGCGTGTTACCGTTCATACCTCTTTTCCTTGCTTCATCATACTCCTCTTTTAAGTTTGATGCTAGTAACCTATAAAACTCCATCTTTGACATCCTTTTAGATTTGACTTCAATTCTTGCCCTATGAAGTTCATCATAGCTCTTTTTGTCGGTTAAGTTAGGACTCTGTTAGCGTACCTGGTATTTATGTTGTCTAAATTGCTTTTCATTTCATACAATTTCTAAACATTTCAAGCTACCATTTTTGTTTCGTTGTCAAAAGTTTATGTTACTTTTACAAAACCCTACCTAATTTAAAGGTTTGAAAATAAAAACTTGGTTTAATTCCCTATTTGCTCTTTAAATATAAACTTATCTATCGTGATTTTGATTACTAAACCCGAGATTTCTTAGAATTTTATCAAATTTCTGTTAACTTTGATCTAATTATGACTTCTTTGTCAAAGTTAAAGATTTCATTTTCAGAAATTCAACCCCCTTTTGAGTTTAAAAGTGAAACTTCTATTTCCATTTTCGGCTCTTACAAGAGAAATTTGAGTAAATTACCTTTCTCTTTTGATTTTAACGTTGATCGGATGATAGAACTCGTTATTGAAGACGTTTGATAACTTGTTCTACGCTTGTCGGCGAATGATTTTGTTTTGAGTTTGTCTTTGACTTGGAAGGTTAGCGTTCTTGTGTGCACGACAAGAGCAATTTCGTTCCATGAATGAGACTTACACTTTTGAAAACTCTCCATTAATATTTTTGAAAGTGTGTTGATTTTGATTTATACAAATGATTTGCCTTTCGACTTGGTTCTATCGGAAAATTTTAGTTGAAGCTTTTGAAAGAATTTTAATTCTTACGATAAGTAACCTTTTAAATGTTTCGGTTACCGAGTCCAGTTCCAGTTTCATTTTAAATAACCTTTCATTTCTACTTTCAAGTTTCGAGGACGAAACTTTTTAAAAGATGGGGTGATTGTAACACCCGCGAATTTTCCTTTCTGACAGTTAAAATTTATTAAACCGTTTAATTATTTTGATATATATTTTTGAATTATTTTATTTAATTAATTTTATGTCAAACACGATTTTTATAAACGTATTATATAAAAGCTCATTTTTATAAAAATACGTACGATTAAATTATATCTTTAAGGCACGATTTGTATAATAATATATGTATACGTATTTTTGGCCAGTAATAATATTAGTTCCCATCTCAAGTTAAAATAAACTCGAGACCTTATTCCGTCTAGCTATAGACCGTCACATTTCACTTTGCACCCACTTTAATCTGGACCAATCAAAAACCAACAACACATTTCATTTTGTACCTATTATTATTATTATTATTATTATTATTATATACTCTTATTAGATATTATTTTTATTATTATTTGTTGTTGTTTGAGGACCGTGACCCCACCCCTCTTTATTCTTTCTTCTCCTCCTTCCTGAGAACAGCGAGAATGCAGCAGCAACAACAACACAGCTCCGCCTTTTTCTTCGATCTCAAAACCCAGATTTTATGCTCATTCCTTCACCAATCCTCTTAATTTTTGTACCATTCTTCTCCTTATTTCCTCCTTCATCTTTCAAGGTAAGAAAGACTCGTTTTTGTGATGGTTTTGTTTTCGCCGTCTTATTAAAGTCTCGGATTTTGCCTCAACCATTTCGTTTTCTTGCTCCTTACTGAAGATTTCGAAGACCCGGTGGGATACTGAAGCTTTGGGGACCGTTTATTCGAAGAATAAGGAGCGTTAAAGGTAACGGTGAAAGGTTACTCGACAAAATGTCAAAACTCCGTCTTTTATGTCGTTTTATATGCTCTGGTTTGGTAAAGGTCGTTCCTTTGTTTCTTTTTTTCGCACTCATATGTTAAGTTCCATCTCATCTTTGCTTCAAATTCCGTCTTGACGCCAAACTGAAACGGGGTTACTGGGTTTTGGGTTTTAGAACCGTGACAGTGATGAACATGGCCTTTTCGAGTATGGTTAGGACGATTTAAAAGGGGTAGTAACCATGGTTTTGTCGCGTTTTGCCTACGTCTTCATTTGGTCTTCTTTTCCATCTTAAAATTTGAGTCTTTGGGTCTGTCTGCTGCTCTGTCTTTTGCCGTGGAATGATGGCAGTTGGATGGCGTTTATGGGCGGCCGTCAGACCGTGGTGAACTGCCCAAGGTGGCTCCTTTGAGCCGTGGGTTGGGAGTTGAATTGACTCGGGTGTGGAGCCGTTTTACAGTCTTTGGAAGCCGCATAATGGCTTTAGATGGACTGCTTTAGGCGGTCATGGGACGATAGTTAAGTGTTGAAATGGGATACGTTGGTTTTGATGGTAGTTAGGGAGATTTTGGTAATTGGTTGAGGATCATGTAGGAGTGTTGCCAAGGACCACCTTGAATCGTATGTATGGATAATTTTGGAACTAGTTTGGTTTATTTGAAATAATTAATTTCCGTCTCGTATTTTATAAAACGTAATTCGTTAATATCGTGCCTCCACATAATTATTTTGTGGGACTCATTTGATTTAGTTTGTTGGGCTCATTTGATTTTAGTAATTGGACTAGTTAGGTTTGATAAATTGGGCTAATTATACTTAGTAAGTGTTGTTTGTCATATCTTTTCATTCGGGTTTGACCCGTTAACTTAATTGAACTCGTCATAATTATTTAGTTGGGTTTGAATGATTAAGTTATTGGACCACATTTAAATTATAGGTATTCTCATTGTCAAGACTGCTTCATTCGAATAGTTTAATGATCGTCTCGTGTTTTAAATGGCCTAATCCGTCAAAGATCGTTCTTTATATATATATATATATTTCTCTTACATGAGTAAATAGTTGGACTTCACATGATTAGTTTGTTGTGCTTTACATGTTTAACTTGTTGGACATCATATGGTTCATTTGTTGGGTTTCAAGTGAGGCAATTGTTGGGCTTTACATGTTTTAGTTGTTGGACTCATCATGTTTTGATTGTTGGGCCAACCTTATATTCTGAAGTGGGCTCATTAATGAGTCACATAAGCTGGTTCACATTTTATTCCGTAATTTCATATAACGTAAATTATTCATTTTCACTCATTATATTTTACTTAACCGGCATGTTAAATTATAAAATGGAATGTTTAGTGATATAACACAAGTATGAGATATTCACTATAAATAAGGAATTGTGAGAGTCATATTCTTGATAATGCCTTATCTTTGTTTCCGTTGTGAGAGTCTTGGTCCTATCGGATACTAGGGGTGAGCTACAAGCCCTCTAGTTGCGATATGATCGTTGGGATTAATGTTCCCATTTGTACTCATGGTGAGATGCAAGCCATGAGTATGAATGTGACATTAATAGTCCCGTGTCATATGATGTTTGCATGATCATTCTTACTCTTATTGTGACTCAAGTGTGACGTTTTACATTGTGTGACGACTTGACTTTCCTTTTTACCCCTTTCGGACCTTTGGTTACGAGTGTGTGCCATGTTTCCGGATTGGGTTATCTTTCCTCTTTCGGACCTTTGGTTACGAGTGTGTGCCATGTTTCCGGATTGGGTTATCTTTCCTCTTTCGGACCTTTGGTTACGAGTGTGTGCCATGTTTCCGGATTAGTCTATCTTTCCTCTTTCGGACCTTTGGTTACGAGTGTGTGCCATGTTTCCGGATTAGGATATCCTTCCGCCTTTTTTCGGACCTTTGGTTACTAGTGTGTGCCATGTTTCCGATTAGAGGTTACTCGACCTTTGGTTACGAGTGTGTGCCATGTTTCGAGTCTTGGATACGATTGGTATATCGTATGTCGAATCGGGTGACGTCCATCCCGAGAGTCTGGATCCAGGTTTAGATTAGGACCGTATTATGATCGTCGTCCTACCAGGAGGTTGGAGTTTAGGATGTAGTCTTGTGTGTGGTATCTCGGACATGCTTTAAAGGTAGCCTCTGAGTCGGATACTCCGTCTATACTTTGTGTCGGTTTTACACTTGTTGAGTCGTGTCAATATGAGTTGGTTGACTTGATTATTCTATTTCCTTGATTTCATATCTATCATATATCATGCCCATTACATTAAGAAAGCATTATGCCTGTCTCATCATGATTGTTCATTATATCTCCTTGTTCTTTATTGTTCACATGTGATGCATGATTAATATGTTCAATTAAGTGTTTGTTACTTGCATTTCGACATATTGTTGGAAGAACTTGAGTTACTCCCCATCGATTTGTGGCGTTCATGTTTACATGAATGACAGGTTGTGAAGATGCTTACGTGGGGAAGACGTGTGGGCTAGCGAGAACTAAACCCTTGGACCTTAGTTGCTAGTTTAGAAACCCATCATATGTTTATTCGTGGGATATCTTTTCCCCGCTTTCTAGACTTGGGTTGTAATAACCTAAGTTGCCTATTATTGTATTTGTTTCATCTTATTTTGGCACCCACGTGTTGATATTTAGCTAGTAATTTAAAAGTTTTTAAAATCTCATAAATTTCCGCCTTAATTTATTAGTTATATTTTACGCTTTATCGCGGGGTGTCACAATCATCCTTTGAATGTTTACAACTCATTACTCATTAGGAATGACGAACTAATATCTTCTTTCACAAAGAAGTATTTGAGTTTTCAATTCTGGATGAATATGGACTATGATGAATCCAATTACATCAAGAGATATTGGATTAGTATTAAGAGATACACATCGTATCAACATACACATAGGTTATTCATGTAAATGAAAATGGAATTGCCATTAGTAGTCATGGTCGTTCATTGAACCTAAGAACGGTTGATCTCATGATTATTAGTAACTAATGTTTCCGCCATTAGAATAATCATGCACATGTCCAATGGTGAATCATATGCATGAGAGCATGATGATTCATTGGCAAGCCATACAAGAAACGTCATGAATTCTCGAGGAAAATCCGATGAGCGATTTCAGTGTTTGACAGAATACTCTGTTATGTGTCAAGAGATTGCACATATTAAAATTCAATCAACATGTGAGGATTTATGACAATCCTAAGCCTTTCAGCTAAAAGGAGAAATAAGAATTTTGGAATATTACTTAATTGAAGTAAGAAGTTACTCAAAACTAATTTTCCAAATATGCTAGGACTTGTGAGAAGTGCTAGACTGATAATCTTCACAATTGTTGCAAGATTCTACAAAACATATACCTAGTGCATTGTGTGTGAGTGGAGTACTTGATCAGTACAAGTTATATCATTCACCACAAATTCGTTCGTTATGTGATAATCGATAAGGAAGTTCTTTCAAGATAAAGAACCGAAACCAAGGTCGGAAACCTTGATGTGTACTTGGTAAGGTTCATGCTATGAGTGATAACATGAATGAAAAGGATAATACGATTAAGAAGTTTGAACACATGGACACATGACATGTTAAACTTCTATTGCAATCAACAAGTGTTTACACACTTACGATGTGCATCACAAGTTGTAATATGGTATTGACTACCCGAGTATGATGTCGACATTTGTCGTTTGAGTTATTAGTAACTCACCTTATACTTTGTTACATCCAACGGGTTGTAGAGACAATTGAACCCCGTTTAAGTGAACACGGATTAGCATTGTATTTGCCCATAGTTACATACATGAGGTGACGTCTCGAAGTGACTAGAGTGTGATGCGATTGATGGCAAGTTCAAGTGCCATAGAGTCATGTGAGATGACTAGTCGATCACATAGGGATCTGTTAGGAACATTTTGTCGGGCCTTATGACCGCTTATAGAGTTCTGGCAAATTTATATAGCCTGGTCGTGGCGAGAGCTGCTATAGTATTCAAATGAGTCGATTCTTTTGACTAAAGACTATTCGCCTAAGATGGCACAGTTTCAGATTAACTTTGATTTGTGTAACTACGACCTTCGTAAATGGGGTCAAATGGGCATATTTTGGGTTATGATGGCTGTGGCTAGTTGAAGGGAATGAGTGCGATAGGAATTGTCCACCCCTAGTCAGGGTTATAACAATATCTCAGGGCCACTCGAGGAGTAATGAACTGGAAATGCGTGGCCACGCTCGGAATGTATCCATGGTGGATAAATCCGGTCATTCAGTTATTCTCCAGATCGAGGAAACCACTCTCGATATGATCACTTGCAAGTACGACCTGAAAGACACCTTGCATTGAGTGGGAGATAGTAATAGGACAAGAGAATTGGTGACACACACTTGTCGAGGACAAGTGGGAGATTGTTGGAATATGTGTCCTCCGACAATAATGCGATCACAACTGTTGATCATGATGATCACATGTTAAAGTCTCATTATAAAGAATACAATTGGGAAGTAATATTTTTACTATCAACTGGTCCACACATATCGGTAATGATTGGCTGACTAGAGTTTGACATTACTGTCGTGCGACGGTGGTGATCAGTTGATCCCCTAGGTCATACCTAAAGGGCAACACTCTTAATTGACCAATTAATTGATCGTAAAACGTTACGAGTCAATTAAATTATTTAAAATTGACGGACGATTTTGGAAGTAAAATTTACGTATTTCATTATAATCTGATTAAATGAGATACGGTCTGAGTAATCGAATTGTTTCATTACTCAGATGAAATTATTGTTTAAGGAAACAATTGAAATTGAATGAATTATTATAAATACAAGTTATTGTGATTTATAAATTGGTAAAACATTTTGGTACAAGTAATTATGAATTGCTAAGTCAATTTTTGTATATGACGTATTTTTATTAATACGTTGATTTTTAATATGTTAAAAATACATAACAAATTTATGTTACATATGACATGTAACATAAGACAAATTGACATTTTGACAAAGATAATATGGAGTCCATATTATCTATGTAAACCGAAATTAAGGGAGTATTAGGGAGTTTTATTGTGTTGATTATGTGAGTGGTGAACATAATCATTCCCCTACAAAAACTAGCCATGCAAACTAGTTGTCATTGTAAAGACAAACTCAAGCATGCATTGGCTCCCCTCCCTTCCTCTTACCCGGTTTTCACAAGGAAAAACAAAGAGTTTTTGCCATATATTTTTCATATACAATACATAACATAATTGTTGTTGTGTGATATTCATTCATTCATCATAAAATATTTTAGAGAGATAAAATATTTTCTTCTTCTTCTCCTTTCTCTTAACCGGTTTTAAGAGCCCAAAACAAAATATTTTTTGGGTCAATTTTATCACTAAATTAATATTGTTCTAGTATACATAATATTAATTTTATTAAGAGTGTGCCTTGGGTATTATACTTTGGGAGAGATCCTATACTTGGATCTTAGTTCTTCCATTGAGGAAAGCACAAGAACAAGAGAGAAGGAGATCTCTCTTGTGCCCAAATAAACCAAAATTCCAATGTAAGATAAAGATTTCTTCTTTATATTAATTATTGTTTGCATGCATAAGATCACCAATTAATTTTATGATTAAATTAACCTAGATCATATATGAATATGTTGAGTATATAGATCTACTTTTCCAACATAAGGCACTAGGGTGTCATGGGTTCATAGGGGATTCACGGTGGAGATCATACAAACATGTTTACATAGTTACACGCAAATTATTGTTGTAGTGGAATCGAGTTAGTTTATGTCTTACGATTCATAGGAAGATTTGGGCCCCGGAGCCGAGTTGTCAAGACTGTATAACACCTACAAGTCGACTTACTTTCTTCCTATTCACTTCTATGCATAGTCTAACAAGACTCGGGTTAGTTTATATCTTACAAGTCTTGTTTAATAGATAAGAGATGTACAAATGCAAGGTTTCATAGTCTAGCATTTTATCAAGCATAACATGTGCATAAGTTAACACTACAATAAGCAAGCAATCTTATGATAACATATTAGATTAAGTATGAATCTACCCCAATGTTATAGTTCCCCTAATCCCCCATTAACCCTAGCTAGGAAACTACTCACTCATGAGTATGGTAAACATGCTAATGAGGGTGTCAATCATATTAGCAAAGTTAACATGATGAATGAGTAAGCAATAATTTAAGCAAGAGTAAAAGGGATTATATCAATTTTAAGGATGATCCAAATATAAGTAAAGAATAATAGAAGAACACTTGATGAATGATGAAGAGTTGTCAATTCTTCAATAAACCCAAATAATCTTCAAATTACCCAAATAGAACTAAGAACCCTTGAAGGATTAAAGAGGAATTAAGATTTGATTAATATAGAATTAAGAGAATACAACTTGATTAATGATAAATTCTACCTTGGTAAACTTGCTTCTTGATCCCTTAACACAATGGGGTATTTATACTAAGTACAAGTATTAGGGGAACTAAGGGCTTAAATGACGATTAAGTCCCTAAAAAGATGATTGGTGATTTGTAAGTCCTAGAGAGCCGTCCGGATTGTCATTGAAGCAAACTTGTACTACCTAGGGATCCGCTCGACATGATGGCCGGTGAGACGCCCGGATCAAGTCCTAAGACGCTCGACCTAGGCTCGGGCCGCCCGAATTATGGCTTGAGACGCTCGAATCTTCGATCAGCTCTTCTTCTTCTTCTTTGACTGCCCAAGGATCCGTGGGGATCGATGGGAGGTCGTGGGCCTCTTCATCATTGCCCATTTCTACTTCATTTATTCACTTAGGCCTTTAGTAATGATCTCCTCTTTGATGCTTGGTCATTAGATGTACTCCATTTAGCTCTACTTTGCTCCATAAGTGGAAGGTTAGGAATCCTCTCCTACCAAGGACAAAAAACCTCAAAGAATATGCAAAGTAGGGAACTAAAGATAAGAAACAGCCCTAATAAGCACAAGAAAGCATAGGAACGAGGCTAGTTCGGGGACTAAATGTGCACAAATATGAGTCACATCACTTGCTTTGATTTTTTTTCATTTATTTACCTTTTGTCTAGTAGTTTAGATTGCAACTCTCAAACCCAAATTGTGACACCCAAGATATAGCATTCTACAACCGATAAATCAATACAATACCCATCCCTTGGGATGCGATCTTTACTTACTGCTCTACTAAGGGTAGTTTGTGGAGACTATAAATATTGTTTAAGGGCGTACAACAACATGTCGCATCAAAATGGCACCGTTGCCGGGGACGGTGTTCAATTGAATTGTTATCAATCATTGTTTTTAGTTGTGTCTTTCTTTGCCTTGGGGAAAAACATTTCCTCAAGGTACTTCTCACCTTTTTCTCTTAGTTTACATCGCAAGATGGACCTTATTGATTGTTGTGTAGAGGACCATGCGGGTTCTACTCTCATTAAAGATCCTTTGGAAGCATTGGAAGCCTTGGAAGTGTTGGAATATGTGTCCTCCGACAATAATGCTATCACAACTGTCGATCATGATGATCACATGTTTAAATCTCATTTTAAGAATACATGTGGGATGTAATATTTTACAGTCAACTGGTCCACACATATCGGTAATGATTGGCTGACTAGAGTTTGACATTACTGTCGTGCGACGGTGGTGATCAGTTGATCCCCTTAGGTCATACCTATAGGGAAATACTCTTAATTGATTATTTAATTAATTGTATGCCGATACGAGTTAATTAAATTACTTAAAATTGACGGATGATTTGTGAGTAAGATTAACGTGTCTTATTATAATTCGATTAAATTGGATACGGTCTAAGTAATCGAATTGTTTTATTACTTAGATTAAATTATTGTTTACGAAACAATTGAAATTGAAATTGAGTGAATAATTTATTATAAATACAAGACATTGTAATTTATAATTTGATAAACCGTTTTGGTACAAGTAATTACGAATTACTAGTCGATATTGTATATGACATATTTTATGAGTATGTTGATTTTTAATATGTTAAAAATACATTACAATTCCACATGTCAAGTAACATGTCACATATGTTACAATTGACAAATGACAAAATAAAATGGACATCCCATTTTATGTCATATGTACCGAAATTATGGAGGGAGTATAAGGTTTAAATTGTGTTAATTGTTTTAAGTGGAAAACAAAATGATTAAAGCTAACTAGTAGCCATGCAACCCTATAGCTTTTGAGAAGAGCAACTTTTGCATGCATTGGGCTTAAAATACTCCCCCCTCCAACCGGTTTTCAAGAGTGATGCCAAGGGGTTTTTCCTCCACAATTATTCACTACTTCATCTAATTTTTCTAGAGTAAGAAAATTAACTCTCTAATATTTGTGAAAATCCTAGAGAAATAAAATCCTCATAAATCTTTCCTCTCTTAGCCGAAAAATACAAGAGAGAACAAAATTTATTTTGTGTCAAATTTTAAGTAAGACTTGTATTATTTCTAGTACAAAATAATATTAGTTATTAAGAGTTTTCCTTGGGTATATGCTTTTGGGAGAGGTTCTATTTTGAACCTTGTTCATCCATTGTTGGAAAGCTCAAGAACTAACAAGAATGAGATCTTGTTGGTGCCCTAATATCCGAAACACAAATGTAAGAAGTGGTGATTTCTTCTCTAATTTGTTTTATGTTTGCATGCATAAGATCTAGCATTTATTTTATGACTAAATAAATTATCACATATGTGAATATGTATATTAATGAGATTAATGATTTATAACAAGTGGTATCAGAGCATTAGGTTGTTTGCATGCAAATCGGTTTATAGTTTTTCCGAGTTATAAGATTAACATACAAAACTAATTAATTTGGATTTATAAAGATAAACCTAAAAATAACCTTGCATGTTAAAAGTTTCTGGTCCTAAGTGATTTTTAGGACATTTTGGTTTATTTATGGATTTTATTGTTCATTTTATATATTATTGGCATTAAAATGTGATTTTTATGATAAAAATGTCATTTTTGGACGAAAAATAGCTAAATTTCGATTTTTCCAGTGGTTTTTGGATAGGTTTTCACATATATTATCTACTGATGACCTATAAATTTGCATGTTAAAATGAGTTGTTTTGCTCGAAATATGAATTTTAAAGCTAAAATCGTATTTAAATGGGTAAATAGGTTAATATGAGTTATATTTCGAATCTGGTTATGGAAATTTAGTATGTTATCAAATGCAATTTTATAAGATGAGTGTAAAATATTTGGCTATAATGGAGTGTTTTTGCATGATTTATGAATTTTTGATGAAAAATCACATAAATAGTGACTATAATTAGTAATAATGCTAAAACATACTTCATGACTAAAGGAAAAACGTCACATGTTGCATTTTATTATTTATTTCAGATCTAAAAGTGAAAAGTTGTTGAATATAATTTTTCTCATATTTTTATGGTCATATTTGTTAAAACCGATAAACCGCAACATTGTTTTTCTCGATAAATTTTCGAAATTTTTAACCTAAGTTTTGAACATTATGAGTGTCATGGTATTTTTCCAGAATGTTCATGAGTTTAAATTTCAAATTTCGAAATTATTTGAAATTTTTATAACTTAATTTGAAGTTTATAGCATGATTTTGCATTTTTGGGTCCATTTATGAATAATATTAAGAAATAAAGGTTAATTATTGTCAAAATGTTAGTGGAGACTAATTTTTGAGTCCTAATATGGTTAGGGTAATTAACTTGTATATAAATATGAATTTATGTAATTATTGTGATTTTAATAAGTTAGATCACGCAAATCCGTAAAAATCGATAAATATACGATATTGGCTCTTTAAAGGCGATTTAGCATAAAATTGAGCATGTTCATACATATTATAATGCTGCATTTTATTCATACATGTTCATAAATATACCCGAAATGTATGGGAATATCGATTCGGTTGTAATTATTGTGATCTCGTATCACCGTTTTGTAATTTAATAGATTTATTTTTATTTTATTTTAATTACAAATGTATAATAGGCAATTATGTAATTTATATTGTAATTTAATTATTCCGGAGTTCCTTGAAGACGGTGCCATTCGAGAAGGCGATCCATCAAAGAAAGTGTTGCCTTAAAATGCGTACCAAGACCGAAGTTCAAGGGACCAAAGGAGTTGGTTTCCGAATTTGTAATAGTTTATTAGATTTACTATTTTAAGAAGGCCATACTAGGATTTCTTTTTATGCTTTGCATTTTATTTATATGTTGCATGCATTGCTAAATCGCCATAACTAAACATTCATTTTAAATTGAGTTTATCGACCGTGTCAATTACAATTATCATAGTTCACCGCTTTAGTTCACTTAAAACGTGATAGATAATAAATTGACATGACCTCTCGCTAAAATAAACAATTGCGACTAAGCCTTACCAAAAAGTAGAAACCATGAAAACTTATTTCATGAGGGAGTGCTCTCGGCCCTACCGGGGTACAAACCTTGTTACATAGGGGAAGTGGGTGATAAATGTCTATCTACCGAATTCATGTTGATAAGGGATGAATCGGCCCTACCGTGCCCAAGTTGATGTGGATTTGGATCATGGACACATTTATTCGAAATTTGGGTTGAACTCAACAAAAGTATTCTCGACCATTGTCGGGTGTGTTTTGGGCTAAAGATAAATATTAATGTAATTTTATCGACCAAGAGTTCTAAAAGTAGAATCGATTAAAGAGTTAATCCACCGAGTTATATTGATAAGGGATGAATCGGCCCTACCGTGCCCAAGTTAATATGAATTTGGATCTTGGAATCATTTATCATAGTTGGGTAGAGGTCACTATGTAAATGCTTTACTTGTTATTATATTTACAAGTATTATTATAACGATAAATGTTTTGTTTTCATTATTCCGTTATCATATTGTTCTATTTCTTTACCTCAAATTATATACGATATCATTTCGATTTTAGTTCAAATCTCCATTAAAACATCGTAACTAAAGACAAAATTTGAATTTTTCTTCTAAAAACCTCGCATTATCCATTGTAAGGATCTCTTGTGAAGAGTATAAATAAAAGTTATTCGTGATCAAAAGGGTTTTTGATTCTTGACTAACATATCTACTTACAATGAATTGTTTCTCATATGCTTAATTGAGTTAAGTACTTTGAAACGTTACATCATTTTGGTAACTAGATTTGTTTGAAATCAAAATTGACCAAAATACCGCAACCACTTCAATGAAAGTTTTAAGACTAAACAAATGAATTGAAGAGTAGTCTTCATGAAATTCAATTTTGCTTCTCTAAGCAAAGACTCATTGAAATGAGTGGGAGCATTCTCTTAAACTGTTAAGAAAAGGACGAAGTTCAAAGAAGTAAAATTAGAATGGAATTGATACAAGATAATGTTAAAAGTAAAGTTATTGAGAATAACGATACTAAACCTATCAATCCCGACCGATAAAGTTTCCATTGTCTTAATTGTTGGACGCTAGAAAGGAAACTACCCCAAATTATTGAAGAATCAACAAGTTAGTTGTGGGACATCTAATAGGACCTTCTTCTTTAAATGTTTATTCGATTGACATAAATTTTGCTAATACTACTTCGTCAATATTAGAAACCGATGGTGGTTTTCATCATTGTATTTGATACATAGGATGATTAGAATATGACAACTAGCAACAATGATGTTGAGAGATAGAGTCATTGTGTACTGAATCTATTTTTGGGTTTAGAGTTTTACTTAATTTTGACTATTAAGTGCATAAACTCTAAATAAGAATATAAACTTGTTAAGATACAAAAGAGGTTTCACTTTTGTGACCCTATACACCATGATTTGATGTATGGCTAGCCCATTATCAAGGTGATTATATTCTAAACCAAACTAGAATGATATATCATGAATATGATGCAAGACTCAAATTGGTAACCCAAGATTAAACCTTAGATTCTGGAATGATGAACGCAAAGAGTTATCGAGTACTCTTGAAACCATTAGATCTTATGGTATATGCGTATCTTGTATTCAAAGCAAGATGTCTCGTGCCTTTTGGTTGAAAAGGAGATCGAGGTTGTAAATCATTGATCCAAAATAGGTTGATCATTTTCTTTTACCAACGATTTAAGTTGACGCTAATGTGTTCACTTAATAAGGTAAATAGAGAAATCTTTGAAGAAGTTCAAAGAGTTCAAAGAATCACGATTTAGTCGTGATGGGATTATCAAAGTGAAGACTTTGATATAAGCCAAAGGAAATGTGATATAGTATCACAAATTAATCTCTCTTAGCACGCATCATGGGATAATGTGTGGTTGGATAAAGAAATCAAACGCTATTCGATATGGTTTGGACTTCAATCAAGTTACTTTGAGTTACTTGATCCTTTTGGGGATTTTACCATTTTGTCTAACTTATGTTTCCACTAAATCTAAAACGAATCATATGAGATATGAAATGGTAGGGTACCATGTTTGTAAGTTTTCAAAAGAAACAAATGCTCATTTTTCCTTACTATAATCACGAGTACAACAGGTTTGTGGCTCGTGAAGCTGTCTTTCTAGAATACAAGTTTATTTCTAGAAGACAGAGTGGGAGAAAATATACAAGAGCCACAAAGGATGAGCCACAAAGGATGTTATGTCGCAAGAAAGGATGAGCCACAAAGGATGTTATGTCGCAAGAAACTGGTCTTTCTTGGCTACATGAGACGTTTTGTGTAAGACGTTGTTTCTTCAAAACCTAGGAGGTTAAAGTCATCACTTGTTGAAGATGATGAATTAGTGTTACTTTTAGAAAGTAAAGAGCTTGCAACTTACAAAGAAATTGTTTGATTCAAGTTTATTACTTCTGGAAAGTAATGAACACATGACTTACATGAGAGTGTTTAAGTCACAACTCAATACAAGGCTTAGAGCCATGAAAATCCGAAATAAATTCCAAGTGGAATTATTGGATATCAAAGAGAGATATCAAAGCTTGATTAGTTGCAAAGTGTTTTGCACTATTCAGGTCTTCTTAGGGATTGTATTTCATTATGATGATATATAGAGAGTGAACCTAAAAACCACTTCTTCAATTAGAAGGAATGTATTCAATACATGTCATAAGTTTTGTAGATTCTTGCAATCCTAAAATAATGTGCAACTTAAGAGATTGTCTTAAGTAGGACATCAATGAGTTGGAGTCAACATTTTGATCATGTTATAAAACCTTTTTCGATAGGTTGAAAAGTTGTGTTTATACATGAAGTTTAGTGGGAGTTACGGAAATTTTAATTAGTCTTATATGTGGATGACATATTGATCATTGGGAATGATTTAAGACTTTTGGAGTAATTTAATACATCTTTAATATCTAGATTTATGGAGATAAATCCACATGATATTAGCGCCAAATAAGAAGTCTTATGTTGATAAGATTCATGATTAGTTCAATCGAAAGTCTTATGTTGATAAGATTCATGATTAGTTCAATAGAGTTGAACATATTTGATTGATTCCAATTGCTTCCGCTGCCGGATCAATTAAATGAGTAATGATGTATTACACTTCATATACTTTGAGTATGATGAATTGTTCAAATCGAATTTAAGTAATAGTTACCTAGTAGCCATATAGATTATCCTTAAGTGCTTGAGAAAGCAATAAGGATGTAAAGTTAAGTGTTTTTGATGCAATTCACAAATTTGTGTAAGGGCTTACACTAATGACTGTTGACATTATATAAGGTTTCAGACAAAAACCATATTCAAAATACCTAAAGATTGTTAAGGAACCATTGTGGCTATGTTATTTAAGAAATGGATTTGCTAGAATCGCTCTAGGCAATAAAGGACAATGAGAGATATTTACAACGAAAATTGAGTACACTTCCAATCATGAGATGTGCAAGAAGGATGGGTCCCGCACACTGTGAAAACAGTGGGAGCTATTCTAAGGCTAGAGGGCCTATGTCTAGATTAGATCTAGACACGTACTCAGAAATTTTTGTAATGCAAATGTATACATTACAAAGGAAAACGAGTATGTAGTATGGTTGAGTAAGGTACAAGAAGTTGATAAAACCTACTAACCAAAGCCTTCTCATGGGCTTAACATGATGAGTTATGTCATATGTCATTTCAATTGCATTGAGATGAACTATAAAAATATGTAGTAATCAGGTATTGACTATTCATATGTGATAATCACATTTGTCGTTCGAGTTTTTAAAAATCTAAAAACTCCTTTTATACTTTGTTACATCCAAACGGGTTGTAGAGACAATATTCAACCCCGTTAAAGTGAACCTGGATTAACATTTTATTCGCCCATAGTCAATTGAATGAGGTGACGTCTCAAAGTGACTAGAGTGTGATGCGATTCATGGCAAGTTCAAGTGTCATAGAGTCATGTGAGATGACTAGTCGATCACATATACAGACTGTTAAGAACACTTTGTCGGGCTAATGACCGCTTATAGAGTTCTGGCAAATTTATATAGCCTGGTCATGGCGAGAGCTACTATAGTATTCTAATGAGTCGATTCTTTTGCCTAAAGACTGTTCGCCTAAGGTGGCACAGTTTCAGATTAACTTTAATTTATGTTACTACGACCTTCGTAAATGGAGTCAAATGGGCATATTTTGGGTTATGATGGCTGTGGCTAGTCGAAGGGAATAAGTGCGATAGGAATTGTCCACCCCTTGTCAGGGTTATAACAATATCTCAAGGCCACTCGAGGAGTAATGAACTGGAAAAGCGTGGACACGCTCAGAAGGTATCTATAGTAGATAATTCTGGTCAATTAGTTATTCTCCAGATCGAGGAAACCACTTTCGATATGATCACTTGCAAGTACGACCTGAAAGACACCTTGCATTGAGTGGGAGATAGTAATAGGACAAGAGAATTGGTGACGCACATCAAGGACAAGTGGGAGATTATTGGAATATGTGTCCTCCGACAATAATGCGATCACAACTGTCGATCGTGATGATCACATGTTTAAATCTCTTTTTAAGAATACATGTGGGATGTAATATTTTACAGTCAACTGGTCCACACATATCGGTAATGATTGGCTGACTAGAGTTTGACATTACTGTCGTGCGATGGTGGTGATCAGTTGATCCCCTTAGGTCATACCTATAGGGAAATACTCTTAATTGATTATTTAATTAATTAATCGTATGCCGATACGAGTTAATTAAATTACTTAAAATTGACGGATGATTTGTGAGTAAGATTAACGTGTCTTATTATAATTCAATTAAATTGGATACATTCTAAGTAATCGAATTGTTTTATTACGTAGATAAAATTATTGTTTACGAAACAATTGAAATTGAAATTGAGTGAATAATTTATTATAAATACAAGACATTGTAATTTATAATTTGATAAACCTTTTTGGTACAAGTAATTACGAATTACTAGTCGATATTGTATATGACATATTTTATGAGTATGTTGATTTTTAATATGTTAAAAATACATTACAATTTCACATGTCAAGTAACATGTCACATATGTTACAATTGACAAGTGACAAAATAAAATGGACCTCCCATTTTATGTCATATGCACCGAAATTATAGAGGGAGTATAAGGTTTAAATTGTGTTAATTGTTTTAAGTGGAAAACACAATGATTAAAGCTAACTAGTAGCCATGCAACCCTATAGCTTTTGAGAAGAGCAACTTTTGCATGCATTGGGCTTAAAATACTCTCCCCCTCCAACCGGTTTTCAAGAGTGATGCCAACGGGTTTTTCCTCCACAATTATTCACTACTTCATCTAATTTTTCTAGAGTAAGAAAATTAACTCTCTACTATTTGTGAAAATCCTAGAGAAATAAAATCCTCATAAATCTTTCCTCTCTTGGTCGAAAAATACAAGAGAGAACAAAATTTATTTTGTGTCAAATTTTAAGTAAGACTTGTATTATTTCTAGTACAAAATAATATTAGTTATTAAGATTTTTCTTTGGGTATATGCTTTTGGGAGAAGTTCTATTTTGAACCTTGTTCATCCATTGTTGGAAAGCTCAAGAACTAACAAGAAGATCTTGTTGGTGCCCTAATATTCGAAACACAAATGTAAGAAGTGGTGATTTCTTCTCTAATTTGTTTTATGTTTACATGCATAAGATCTAGCATTTATTTTATGACTATATAAATTATCACATATGTGAATATGTAAATTAATGAGATTAATGATTTCTAACAGGAAGCAAATGAGGCATTGGCATTAGAAGTAGATCTCCTTGAGGCCGCTCTAGCCAACAAAGAGCTCACCTATGAGCAATCCATGAGGATAGATGGCATCCTCAAAGAATCATCATAATCCGTCAAGGTGGAACACGCAATGAGGGTAGAAAGTGTAATAGAGGTGGAAAGCGTAATGGAGATGGAAAGTGTTCTCAGTGAACCATCAAAGGTAGAAATTGAGGTACAAACACCATCTTTAAAACCCCTTCCCCCAAATTTGAAGTATGCTTACCTTGATGAGTCTAAAACCAAACCCGTGATTATCAATGAAAAACTTGATGAAAGTCAATTGGAAAGTTTGCTTGGTGTGTTAAGAGAGCATGAAAAGGATATAGGTTATAGTCTAGATGACCTTAAGGGAATAAGCCCCGACTCTTGCATGCATAGGATACATTTAGAAGAACACCATAAACCTACTATTCAAGGACAAAGGAGACTAAACCCCCATATGCAAGAGATTTTAAAAGCGGAGGTTATGAAATTGATTGATGCGGGAATCATTTACCCCATATCGGATTCCTTGTGGGTTAGCCCCGTTCAAGTGGTACCCAAGAAAGGAGGTACCACGGTAGTGAAAAATGACAAGAACGAGCTAATACCCACAAGGAAAATCACCGGTTGGCGAATGTGTATTGATTATCGTAAGTTGAATTCCGCAACAAGAAAGGATCATTTCCCTCTTCCATTCATTGATCAAATGCTTGAGAGGCTTGCCTCTAACAAATTCTTTTGCTACCTTGACGGGTATTTGGGATTCTTCCAAATCCCGATACACCCGGATGACCAACACAAGACCACTTTCACATGCCCTTATGGTACTTTTGCCTATAGGAGAATGCCCTTAAGGCTATGTAATGCTCCCGCCACATTTCAACGTTGCATGATGATTGTATTTTTCGACTACCTAGAAACCATAATGGAAGTTTTTATGAATGATTTTAGTGTCTATGGGAAAGATTTTGAATCATGTTTGTATAATTTGTCACTTATCTTGTAAAAGTGTGAAGATGTTAGTCTTGTGTTAAATTGGGAGAAGTGTCATTTTATGATCAATGAAGGCATTGTCCTAGGTCATTTGATTTCGGAAAAGGGCATCGAGGTTGATAAAGCTAAAGTTGAGGTGATAGAGAAATTGCCACAACTCGTGAATGTCAAAGAGGTGCGGAGTTTTCTCGGTCATGCAGGGTTTTACCAACGACTTATAAAAGATTTTCGAAAATTGCAAAACCCCTCACTCAACTTTTGCTTAAAGATGCCCAATTCCAATTTACTCATGAGTGTGTTAAGGCTTTTTATAGGATCAAGGAAGCTCTAATTTCGGCACCGATCATTCAACCGCCAAATTGGGAGTTGTCTTTCAAGATAATGTGTGATTCAAGCAACTATGTCGTTGGCACGGTTCTTGGCCAATGGGTTGGGAAAGCTTTACATGCTATATATTATATAAACAAGACCCTTGATGCCACACAAGTCAACTATGACACAACGGAAAAGGAACTTCTTGCTATAGTGTATGCTTTGGACAAGTTCCGCTCCTACTTACTTGGATTGAAGGTGATAGTATTCTCGGACCACCGTGCTCTTAGATATCTCTTGGTGAAGAAAGAATCAAAGCCACGCTTGTTGAGGTGTATATTGTTGCTCCAAGAATTTGACCTAGTTATAAGAGACAGTTAGAAAGGAGCCGAGAATGTAGTTGCGGATCACTTGTCAAGGATTCGATTTGACAACAATGAAGAAGATACACCAATCAATGATTCCTTTCCCGATGATGTTCTAATGGCCATCCACACATAACTTGAAAGAGTTACAACACCATGGTTTGCCGATTTTGGAAACTAAATTGTGGGAGGAGTTCTTCCCCCGAATTTGAACTACAATCAACGAAAAAATTCTTATTTTAAGTGAAGCGGTACTTTTGGGATGATCCCAATCTCTACAAAGCATATAGTGATGGTCTTTACCGTAAGTGTGTGCCACAATGGGAAGTTCAAAGCATTTTGAAAGGTTGCCACTCATCCCCATATGGAGAACACCATGGATCAAGAAGGACGGTTGCCAAAGTTCTATAATCGGGCTTCTATTGGCCTACCATGTTTGAAGATGCTAGAGAGTTTATCCTTCATTGTGATCCTTGCCAAAGAACCAGGAACATATCTTGGAGAAATGAGATGCCACAACGAGGCATATTGGAGGTTGAAATCTTTGATGTTTTGGGAATTGCTTACCAAGGACCCGTTGTATCATCCCAACGCAACAAGTACATACTAGTTGCCGTTGATTACGTGTCAAAGTAGGTAGAATCAATTGCTACTCCAACCGACGATGCAAAGACGGTGACCAAGCTCCTAAGAAAAGTGATCTTCCCAAGGTTTGGAGTGCCTAGAGCAATTATTAATGATGGTGGAACACACTTCCATGAGAAGAAACTTGCATCTCGCATGACAAAGTATGGTGTTCTAACATAGAACCGGCTTGGGATACAATCCACAAACAAGCGGTCAAGTTGAAGTTTCCAATACAGAGATCAAGCAAATTCTTGAGAAGGTTGTTAACAAGACTCATAAGGATTGGAGCATGAAACTTGATGACACTCTTTGGGCTCATAGGACGGCCTATAAGACCCCCATAGGAGGTTCACCTTACAAGTTAGTCTATGGAAAGGCTTGTCACTTGCCACTTGAATTGGAATATAAAGCCTTTTGGACAATCAAAGCCCTCAATCTTGATCTCAAGCTAAGTGGAGAGAAGAGGATCTTGCAAATTGAAGAGTTGGAAGAGTTTCGACTTCACTCATATGAAAATGCAAAGATCTACAAAGAATGCACCAAATTGATTCATGATAAGAGAATCAAGCAAAAATTATTGCACAAGTGAGACAAAGTCCTTCTATTCAACTCTTGATATCGGCTCTTCCCCGGAAAGTTGAATTCATGATGGATGGGTCCCTTCGTGATCACAAATGTCGGAAAGTATGGAGACTTTGAGATAATGTCGGAAGATGGGAATCGGTTCAAAGTCAATGGTCAATGGATCAAACCTTACTATGAAGGAGCTTTTGTAGGAGAAGTTGAGGCCATCCGCCTTGAGCCTCTCCCACCATGATAGAAGCATTGAAATGGAGGAGAGTTTGGTGGAGTCCTCCCTAAACCACCACTTATAAATATACTAACTTACTTTCTTTCACATTATCTTCATTGCATTGCATTTTAATTCCTTGTTTTAAGTAAAAATTTTGACATGAGAGCAAGTGAGGGAGGGTTACTAATCAAGTTTTATGTGCGAAGGTTATGAAATTCGAATGTGGGGAAGCTTTTGCCTAGGCTAAGAGAGAGCCTATGTCACTCAATGAAATAAGAGGAAGCCATAGAAGAGCTAAAAGGAGGATCCCCACGAGTTGGCCTCAACTCGTGGGAGTTGGAGCCAAGAAGATTGAAAGAATTTTAGCTGAAGCAAAATTCGGGCATCCTAGTATCGGCCCGGGCGTCCCGAATGCTCAGGACGGGCGTACCATCCTTGGGGACGCACGTCCCTATCTGCTTGTCAAAGAAAAATTTTAAGTTGTTGCAAAACTCGGGCGTCTCAGTACTCAGGACGGGCGTCCTAGTACCCAGGACGGGCAGACCGACTTGAGGACGCGCGTCCCCCTCTGTGCATACAAAAATATTCTGAAGCAAGAAACGCCCGGCTCCCTCGTCGAACCGCGCGCTCCCTCCCGTGCTCCCCTTCTATTGACTATAAACCTTCCTTTATTTTCCTCATTTCCACCACACATATTAAGACACATCAACTTCTCTCTTCTAGTAAACCCAAATCTCCCTCACAAATATTCACAATCACCCAACCTCATCTCAAATCAAAAAATCAACCTCTCTAAACTTTAGCTCACTCAAATATAGGGTTTGAGATTTTCCACAAAACAAAGAGAACTAATTTAGGAGGTTTGATTTCACTCTTAGACAAACAAAATTCTTGACTCAAAATAAAATAAATACACCAAGAAGGTTCATGACAAAGGAGCAAAGAAGAACAAGGATAATTGGGAGTTCTTCTACCTCACATCTCAACATAAGAAGAAGGGAAAATGAGGAGATAATTGATCTTTCAAGACTTGATCGTTTTCGTAACATCGAGTTTGTCAATGATGCACAAAGAATCGTCTTCCACCGACTAATGAGTAAGAACATCCTTCCCACTAAGTTCGTTTGTCATGATACCTTAAGGAAGTTAGCAGTTTATCATCAAACCGAGGCATTATTTGATTTGTTCGGACTGTCAACTATATTTCATATGCATGAACTTAGATATCAATAACTTGTACTCGAATTCCTAAGCTTCCTAAAGATTTCCACTCATAACAACACAATATGCATTGAATTTCGGTTGGAAAATGTCACAAGGATGATGATATTAGTTGAATTCGCGGATGTATTAGGCTTAGATGGGTCGACCACCCGGTCATCCAAGCCTAGAAACTATAGTGTGGAACCTATTTGGAGAGCCCTAACGGGCCGTGATATGACAAAGATAAAAGATTGTTCGGCTTCCTACATCCAAAACCCCATTATACAATTCACTTACCGTTTCATCACGAGCAACCTACTAGCTCGACGTGACTCGGTCATAGTTAATGAGCTTGACCTTACCTTCATGGAATCATATTTAAAATTCAAGGTAAAAGTGGCTATAATTTCAATGCTCCTTTGGTATTTCATGAAAGATGGGCACGATTTCGGAACGGATGTGACAATGGGATGAGGCACATTGTCATTGGAGGCTTAATAACAAAAATTGCAAAGTGGTTCAACCCGAAATTCAACAATCATAACTCTTATGTGCATCGTCTGGGCAACACTAGACTTAATGAAAGGCTTCTATTCCAACAACACCATTGGATAGCCTACGAATGTTATGAAAGGAAAATCAAATGGTTAACAAAAGGAAGGGCCCCATTAAACCTTCCAATGGAAGGATTGAGAAGATTTTCACCGAGGAGGGGTCCTCCTTCCCGGCTAACCTTCCTACCTAGTGCCCGGAAATACAAGAGAAGAAGACCAAATCCCACCTCCTACTCAACAACAATAAGAGAATGAGCAAAAGAATGAAAGGGAAAAGATCACTATTCCTCCATACCCCTTCCCTTACCAACCCTACAACCTCCCTAACCGGTTCATCTCCCAAAGGATGACTTTGCTACGAGTCTACTTCAAGCAATGTGATGCGTGTATTTTACATAAGGTTTTTACCTCATATTCACACGCATTTCTATGTTATCTACGTGGCATCTAGCTACAAAATGCCCCCGAATAGTCTACTTTGGTTTGCCTTGTATTAATTGCAGGTATGAACCGGAAAGTAGCAAAACCGAGCCTAAACCTGTCCCAATATCATGCATTTTGGAGAAGGAGGAATCGAAACTTGGAATTTGTCACTAAGAGATGCGTGAAGTGGCTTCGGAAGGTGTCATGGAGTCCACCCGTGCTAATATAGCTCGATCGACCAAGTTGGTTGCTTAAACTGGACGATCGAATGCTTTATTCTGCTTAAGTTCCTCGATCGAGTTCCCTCTTTACTCGATCGAAATAGTCGTTTGTTGAAGTCCTCGATCGAGTATTTAAGTTATTCGATCGAGAGGTTTGCCGGGTTTTATCCTCGATCGAGTGGTTTCATTTTGAAACCACTCGATCGAGAGGATTGGTCTTTAAGGCGGATTCTGAGTTTATTTCAAGATTTCCTTTTGTAATTAGGAATAAAAAAGAATGACGGTAGTCATTATGGGGGATCTCTTTTTTTCTTCGACTTCTCTCTCTCTTATTCTCTCTTAGAATTTCACACTTAAAAACCTAATTCTCATTTTGCTCTTACCTTGTAATTGGTAGTCTCTACTCTTAATTAATTACTTTGCCTTATTGTTTTCATTCCATTAATCTCTATTCTTTTTATTCTCTTCTTAGACTTTTACTATGTTGAATTCTTCGAGTTTATGTGTTGTTGTTGTTTACTCAATAATTATGCATAGCTAAACCCTTTTGCTAGGACATTGGGGAGCCATGCTTTTAAGGGAATTATGAATAGGTGATCAGGATTCAGTGCGAATTAGATCTATGTTGTTAATCACTGCATTTAATTGTTCTTGTCTGCTTGAGTCGACGCAATTAGATGATTAACCTTGGTACACCTTGACCTGGATCGGGAGATTGGAATGGGTAAGACCTGCAGTGAACATTAGAGCATTTTAACGAGGGCGGAAGCTAAGTTAGTAATGTTTTAGGGCGAATAGCGGACCGGAAGGACCTTTTCACTACCCTGTAGATCGAATTTGCATTGACCTAAGATCCTAAACTAGATTTCTTAAGAATCATGGTGAACCGATTGTCTTAGCTGTTTTTCTCTACCTGATAAACTCACCTTATTTCTACTTAACTTCTCTTTACTTTATTTCTCTTTTAGTCTCCGTAGTTTACAACAAATCAATTAAAACACCCAAGAAACAGTTACTCAGATGAACTAAGTTTAGCAGACATTTTCCCATCTCCCTGTGGAGATCGACCCTACTTCCACCAGCTTCTGTTAATAGTTTTAGGTATTTATTTTTGGTACTAAACGACGGTATCAAATTTTGGCGCCGTTGGTGGGGAGGTGGTGTAATTTTGTTGCTTTATCTTAAGTCTGTCTCTCGTCTCAAGGAATATATTCCTTGAGATTGATCTCATATTTTTCTAGTGTTTTATTAGTGTTGCAGGAAATCTGTTCTAGAAGAGAACAATTTCTTCCCTTCTATTCTATCAACTCTACTTGCTAAGATGCCGAACATCGCCAGTCACTCAGAACCTACGGTGGATTCTTAGCCTAAAGGTTTCTTGCTTCCCACTACAGACGCAGGCACCTTTGGGATTCATCAATCTTATATACAGTTAGTTGAGAGAAATCTCTTCAAGGGAGTACCTGGCGAAGATCCATGTAAGCATATAGAGCTGTTTATGGAGTATTGTTCTACCATTCCCTTAGCTGCTGGGGTGACACAGAATAGGGTCAAGGGAGTCGTTTTTCCTTTTTCTTTGACTGATGACGCCCGGGAATGGTTGAGAGACCTGGACAGGGAAGCTGCCGGTGTTACTGACTGGAATTCCCTAGCTTTAGCCTTTTACAGACGGTACTTTCCACCACAGCGCACTAATGCATTGAGAGGCCAAATAACTGCATTCACACAAATGCCCACTGAACATCTGAATGGGGCTTGGACTAGGCTCAAGAAACTTGTTCGTTCTGTGCCTCATCATGGCTTCAAACGTTGGTTCTTATGTACCCAACTTTACAATGGGTTGTATCCTGACCAAAGAGCCATATTAGATAACGCAGCCAGAGGGAGGTTCCAGAAAAATGTTGAAGATGATAAAGGATGGCATCTTATTGAGGAAATGGCCCTTCATGTTGCTGAATATGGGAATCCCAGAGGAGGTAGACGGGCAAGTGAACTGTTATTGGCTGAAGTGGAAAGTCCCAGTGGAAGGTTTGATAATACGGAGATTTTGTAAGCTTCGGGTGCACATGTGCAAGTCCATGCTATGATTGAGCAAGAGGTAATTTGTGGTAGATGCGGTACAGAAGGAAAAGATCCTATTACTTGCATGGCAGATGTAGAGCGAGTCCGTGCTTACCAACAATTCAAGCAAGGAGTCCCGTTTTCCCAACTCTATGAAAACTTGACCATGCCGAGTACCTCTAATCCTTCTAAACCAATGTCGCAACAAGTTGATTCACCTTCTACAATTGTAGAAATTGCAGAGTTGAAGTCCTTGGTGTTATCTTTAGCACTTCAACTTGAAAGAAAGTCGGATAAAGTTGACAACTCTATAGAACAGTTGCAAGACCAAGTCGCGCAACTTACATCCGAGCAAGGTCAAGTGAATCACCCACCTCAATGTGACCCGATCAATGCAATAAATCTCCGAAGCGGTCTTACCTACGATGGACCGACAATGCCGGAAAATGATGATACTACCGCTGACGAAATTCCAGAAATTGTGTTGGAGGAATTAATCGAAGATACCCCTGCTGAGCATCATCATATTACTCGATCGAGTGACAATTCTCCTCGATCGAATGATCTGCCATCCGAAAATACTCGATCGAGCATTCCCATCATTCGATCGAAAGCTTCTCTTTCTGATATGCCCGATCGAGGTGATTGTTGTCCTCGATCGAGTGACTTGCCCACCAAAAACGTTCGATCGAGTGGTCCAAGTTTTCGATCAAACTGTACCAAATATGATGGTCTCGATCGAGGGGTGTGTATTACTCGATCGAGTGTTTTACCTGAAGAAAAGGCTCGATCGAGTATAAGAAGCGCTCGATCGAGTGCTTGTACAAGCGGCGATTCTATTTCAAAGCTTATTCCCGCTGCTGTGTCGTCTTTCCCTGCTGCGAAGATGCCACGTTTTGATAAAGGTAAATAGAAATTCGCAGGCCCGCTTATTGGTACCAGAATTCCTTATCCGGGACATATGAAAGATGCTAAGGTCGAGCGACAGTACGATAAATTCGTGGATGTGGTCCTGAACCTTCAGGTAACAGTCCCTTTTACTGAACTAATTACCCAGGTACCCACTTACGCAAAATTTATGAAAGATATTTTGACGCGTAAGAGAGAGCTTAGTGAATTCGAGATTGTTGCATTTATGGAAGAGTCTAGTAATTTACTTCTCAATAAAGCCCTTCCTAAAATGAAAGACCCAGGTAGTTTCTCTATTTTTCTCCTCGATCGAACACCTTCTCTTCTCGATCGAGTGCCAGCAAAATCCGCCTTTTCGATCGAGAGCCTCATCTCTTCGATCGAGAATTTTTGACACCTACTCTACTCGATCGTGCTCTTCTGCCATTTCGATCGAGTACACTTGATATTTTTCACATGTTGTGACGTTAATGGACCATTTGTGACCTCATATGTTCATGGTCGATTTGGGGAGGTCCTTACTTCACGCCCATATTATAAGTTTTTCGAGTCCCATTCTCCTTTTCTCTTCATTTTGCATTCCTTTCCCTATTTTTGGTACAATGAGGGCATTGTATGGTTTGGTTTGGGGAGGCATGCATCCATATCTATGTCTGCATGTTGTTTATTGCATTTCAGTTTGCACGTTTATTTATTTTCGCACGTTTATTTATTTTCGCACGTATTGCTGTTTTAATTATTAAAATCGTATAAATTTAAAAAAATTCACGTTTATTTTTGCATTAGGTTGAGTTGGAATGTTGAACTTTATGCTACCTTGAGTCTTTTACCCTTGCCTTGCATTTTCTAAACATTTTGTTGGCTTGGTAATGTGCATAATCTACCAGTTTTTGGTTTAAACTTATCTGAACGAATAGACTTGACTCTTTTATTGGCAAGTTACATTTACATTCTAAGGTTTAGAGCTTGATAAACTGGTGACATCCATGACCAGTTTCATATAGGATGCAAGTAGTACTCTCTATAAGGCATGTAACATCAAATTGCATAAGCATGAATTCAGTCTACTTAATACCTATATCCATTCGGGTCTATGGTTGGTGACACATGTTAGGAGAGCTAATTCCCTTTATTTAATTTTACCCATGAGCTCCACATAGCCAAATTGCCTATTTTGTCCCATATAGCTACAATCTATAATTCCGCCTACCCTAGCCGAGCTAGTAATGGTAGCCTGTTGGGAATGTTTCATTGCAATGTGGTTATATCTGCCTCGAGAAGTTGGTGGAAATGTTGAGGGGAATAAAAAGAAAAATTGTGAAAGAGTTGAAAAAAAAAAAGAGAAATGTATAAAAAAAAAGGGGAAAGATTATGAAAAAATCATGAGCTGAAAAACATTACGTTGTGATTTTCGCTCCCATGTTACATTTGTATTTTATGGGGAGTTGACGATATTATGGTGATTAGTGAGTTTGTGTGCTACAAATTGGCACTGTTTTACATTGTTATAAATTGAGTATGAAGTTGGGAAGATTCTAAATTTGGATCCGTTGTTGTTAGGTTGGCTATTAGCTCCGCATCTCCAAATTCATTTTAGCCCCTTCTTACCCATTACCTCACTTACCCAAATGTAAGTCCTCGGCATGTGTCTTGGTCATTAGTTGGTTGGAATGCATATGTAGGATTGTAGAGACTTTATTCATGTTAGATTGCATGCATGTTCTTATAGGTCGAGTTAGGTGAGTGTCTCTATTTCTTTCTATCTCGTACCAATATACTCACCTTGTGTTTAATTTGTGTGATGAGCGACTCATGAGAGTCCGATATATATGAGTCTTGCAAGTTCGACGGTTCAATAGTTTAAAGCATTGATTTAACTCGTTTGCACTTGCTTATCGCCACTTTGTTAGTTGTTGCATTAAATTGGCTTGGGTGGACGATTTGTAGCTGATAAGTTGGTCCCATTCTATTAGTTGTCTTTGGTTGCATTCATAGTTTGCTTGGGGACAAGCAAAGGTTTGGTTTGGGGAGATTTGATGCGTGTATTTTATATAAGGTTTTTTACCTCATATTCACACGTATTTCTATGTTATCTACGTGGCATCTAGCTACAAAATGCCTCCGGATAGTCTACTTTGGTTTGCCTTGTATTAATTGCGGGTATGAACCGGAAAGGAGCGAAACCATGCCTGAACCTGTCCCAATCTCATGCATTTTGGAGCAGGAGGAATCAGAACTTGGAATTTGTCACTTAGAGATGTGTGAAGTGGCTTCGGAAGGTGTCAAGGAGTCCACCCGTGCTAATATAGCTCGATCGACCAAGTTGGTTGCTTAAACTGGACGATCGAATGCTTTATCCTGCTTAAGTTCCTCGATTGAGTTCCCTCTTTACTCGATCGAAATAGTCGTTTGTTGAAGCCCTCTATCGAGTACTTAAGTTACTCGATCGAGAGGTTTGCTGGGTTTTATCCTCGATCGAGTGGTTTCATTTCACTCGATCGAGAGGATTGGTCTTTTAGGCGGATTCTGAGTTTATTTCAAGATTTCCTTTGGTAATTAGGAATAAATAAGAATGACGGCAGTCATTATGGGGGATCTCTTTTTTTCTTCGACTTCTCTCTCTCTTATTCTCTCTTAGAATTTCACACTTAAAAACCTAATTCTCACTTTGCTCTTACCTTGTAATTGGTAGTCTCTACTCTTAATTAATTACTTTGCCTTATTGTTTTCATTCCATTAATCTCTATTCTTTTTATTCTCTTCTTAGACTTTTACTATGTTGAATTCTTCGAGTTTATGTGTTGTTGTTGTTTACTCAATAATTATGCATAGCTAAACCCTTTTGCTAGGGCATTGGGGAGCCATGATTTTAAGGGAGTTATGAATAGGTGATCAGGATTCAGTGCGAATTAGATCTATGTTGTTAATCACTGCATTTAATTGTTCTTGTCTGCTTGAGTCGACGCAATTAGATGATTAAACTTGGTACACCTTGACCTGGATCGGGAGATTGGAATGGGTAAGACCTGCAGTGAACATTAGAGCATTTTAACGAGGGCGGAAGCTAAGTTAGTAATATTTTAGGGCGAATAGCGGACCGGAAGGACCTTTTCACTACCCTGTAGATCGAATTTGCATTGACCTAAGATCCTAAACTAGATTTCTTAAGAATTATGGTGAACCGATTGTCTTAGCTGTTTTTCTCTACCTGATAAACTCGCCTTATTTCTACTTAACTTCTCTTTACTTTATTTATCTTTTAGTCTCCGTAGTTTACAACAAATCAATTAAAACACCCAAGAAACAGTTACTCAGACGAACTAAGTTTAGCAGACATTTTCCCATCTCCCTGTGGAGATCGACCCTACTTCCACTAGCTTCTTTTTATAGTTTTAGGTATTTATTTTTGGTACTAAACGACGGTATCACAATGCATAGACAAGAATACGACGATAGGGTGGATGCCTACTATACTCTCTATCCTAGTTTCCATCAAATGGCTCGCCAAGTGCGGATTAATGAAGAAGGAGCACTTCCCTCTTAGGCTCAAGTTGACATACTATTCCCAAATTCGGCCCATGGGAATGACAGAGCAAGTGGCAATGGTAACGGAAGGGAGGAAATCTCAAGTGACGGTGGCAACATGGAAGTGAATAGCGATGGGGATGAGTTTATAAACTTTTATGAGAGTGATGAGTCAAAGGTGAATTAGAGTGATGAGCTTGGAGGAGATGATGATGATGATGATGATAAGGGAAGAGTTCTTCGGCTTGGTGGAGTGGGCAAGGGGAACTCACCATGGCTTTTGTGAGCTTTTTCTTCCTCTCTCATTTCTTTTTCAAAAATTGATTTGCATAATAACTTAGTTTGAATAATTCTTGTTGTTTTGGCTTTTGCCTAGTGAGTGTCCTAGCAACACCAAAGGACGTTTTCCACCTTAGCAACATCGAGGTGATGACAATTTTTACTCCCACTAGAAAAATCCAAAACGATAATTTGCATAACATAGCATGCATGGCCTTGTGGCCAAACTCCCTCCATAACTTTAACCGGTTTGGGGAAGTTTAGTCACAAGCATCCCGAGTTAATCTAAATTAGCTCTCCTAACAATCGAAAGCATGCATCACTTAGAGTAGTTTAGATTGCATCATTTGTAATATACTTCATGTAGTATGCATTTAATATAGCATTCATGCATCTCTTATAATTTCATGCATTTGCATAATTCCCTATCGTTTTGTCCATTGAGGACAATGTCCATACTAGTGTGGGGATGGAGAATTCTAACATCTAACCTATTTCAAAAATGGAAAAAAAAATTCAAAATTCAAAATTTCAAAAACATGTTCGTTCCTTTGTAGTGTAGAATTGTATATATTTGTTTGTTTATATGTCACTCTTATCACATTGGGACGACAATGCCACATTCGAAGCATGAGGTAAATTGAAGACCGAATGGTATGATCTTTCCAAATCTCCTTCCTCCTTCTATATGTTAATGACAATGTGGCTATATTTTGATTGATGCGGTATGAACCTATGAGTTATTAAGAGTTTGCATTTAGTGTACATGGTATATTAGTTGATAGAAGCATATGTATTAGAGTTGTATATATGTTAGTTGCATCATGACATGTAGTTGCATTTTAGAAAATTTTTGTTAAAATGCCTATTTGGGAAGCTTGACAAGTGTATATAAGGCCCTTGTAGATAATTTTTCTCCTTGAAACTTTGTTTACTAGAATAATCTCAAGACACCCTAGGATGTGTCATACTAGTATCTTTTGTCCCATGGTCTAAGGCCTAGTCAAGGGTTTGCATGTGTGTCACCTATTCAACCTTATGATGTGATATGGACTTGATACACTTATCTAGGGGACCTTGATTGACTTCGTGATTTGGCAACCCAAAAATACTTTCCATTAATAAGTTTGAAGTGCTCATTTCAAAAGTTTTTGTGATGTGGAATCGTTTTTAATCGTCAAGGAAACCTTAAATGTTTTGAATTATTGAAATGCCGAGAAATTTGATGGAGGAGTACCACTTCAATGTGCTTTGGTGCGGGATCCATCGAATTGGGCCCCCACACGGTTGTGAATTCGGCCGGCCAAAGACAAAGTGACTATCACCCCAAGAGCTATTGTCCAGAGGTTAACCGGTTGCCTAATAAGCGATTGGCGAAAGCAAAGGACACTAGAAAATGAGGGACAAACCCCATCTCAAAGTTTTGAAATGTGAAATGCAGAAGTTGAATTGAGATCAAGTTTTGAAAGTTAGTCAACTCCACTAGTTTTGTTTTGATTGACTTGAGCACTTCATTCCCAAAAAATCATTTTTGTTATGCCACCTTGTTGGGCTTCGGACGATCCTTGGCCTTTACAGTTGTAGAGAATCCGAAATTTGTCATGTCATATGCCACTAACGTTATAAGGATCATCATTCCACCCCCATCCGATCGCCCTTGACAAAAGAATTTAGTAACTATGGACGAAATTAGCCTAGTTTAGAACCACTTGGAGGTGACTTGTTTGTATGCTCTTGAACTTAGTAACTAGGAGAACTAATATCTATGGTGGAGTGTGTATCCTTAAATTGCTTCCCTTATAGATGATTTCCGCCACTTAGATGAGGAAAGTGGCTATTCTTTTTTTAAATGCATCCTTTTTACTTGCTTTTGTATGCTTAATTGTTAGGATGCATCGCCATTTTGGCAAGCGCCACCTTGCCTTGCAAGAAGTCATCTTACATCATAGATGTCTTGTTGTGAGTTGAAGGGGCGGAGTGAGACCCGCTAATTGTCTCACATCGGCTATGTTATGAATAAGGGTCATAGTTTTAGTCACCTCTTTACTCGGGATGAGCAAAGGTTCGGTTTGGGGATATTTGATGTGACTCGTATTTACGCACATTTAGTCCCTTAACTAGCCTCGTTCCTATGCTTCCTAGCATGTATTAGGGTCGTTTCTATCTTAAGTTTCCTACTTTGCATATTCTATAAGGTTTTGTGCCCTTGGTAGGGAAGGAGCGCTAGCCTTGTGTGTATGGAGTAAAACGGAGCTAAATTGATCGCATCTAACAACCAAGCATCAAAGAGGAGACCGATACTAAAGGCCAAATTAGATAGAACAAATAAATGGGCAATGATGAAGGACCCCCCACAGCTCCTCAATGATCCCCACAGATCATGAGGCAGCCAAATGAAGAAGAAGAAAAGCTGCAGGGAAGGATGGGCGACCAAGAGCCGGACCAGGCATCCCAACGAACAGCCCGGGCGTTCTGAAGACAGGTCGAGCTTCCGTTAAAGCAGCATGAGCGGGCAACAGCAGCAGGTCGAGTGTCCCAAAGTAAGACTTGCAAGACGTTAATCTTCATTTTAGGGACTTAATCGTCATTTAAGCCCTTAGTTTACCTAATGCTTGTACTTAGTATAAATACTCTCTTGTAATAGAAGATTGGCATCAAGATAATAGAGTAGATTTGAGATCAATTAGCTTAATTACATCTCAATCCTTCCTTAATTATTGTTCAAGAATTCTTAAATCTAGTTGGGTAATTTGAAGATTATTTGGGATTTATTGAAGAATTGACAACTCTTCATCATCAATCAAGTTCTCTTCTATTATTCTTTCCTTTACATTTGTTCATCATAAGTTTGGTACAATTTCTTTACCCTTTTCTTAATTATTATTTTTGCTCATCCATCATGTTTACATTTGTAAGATGATTGACACCATTATTAACATGTTTTCCATGATCATGAGTGAGTAGTCTCCTAGCTAGGCTTAGTAGGGGATTAGGGGAGTTAATCATAGGGTATATCTTTACTTAATAAGTTCATATGATTGCTTGCTTGTTGTAGTTTCAACTTATGCACATATTATGCTTGATGAAATGCTTGATTAACAACCTAGAATTATTCTCTTATCCATTCAACAAGACTTGTAAGACATAAACTAACTCAAGGCCTGTTAGACCATGCATATAGTTGAATTGGGAGAATTAAGTCGACTTGTAGGGGTTGTAAAGTCTTGACCGACTCGGCTTAGAGAACCAAAACTTCCTAGGAATTGTAAGATATAAACTAACTCGATTCCACTAAAACAATAATTTGTTTGCATCTATGAAACTTGTTTATGTGATCTCACCATGATTCCCCTATGAACCCATGACAACCTAGTGCCTTAATCAATTACTTACAAACCCCATTTGCTTGCTTTGCTTTATTTTCATTTATTTACCTTTTGTCTAGTAGTTTAGATTGCAACTCTCAAACTCAAACTGTGACACCCAAGACATAGCTTTCTACAACCGATAAATAAATATAATACCCGTCCCTTAGATCCGACCTTTACTTACCGCTCTACTAAGAGTAGTTTGTGGAGACTATAAATATTGTTTGAGGGCGTACAACAACACGTCGCATCACATACGAATCTTGGACAAAGAAAACAACAATAAAAACACAATACCAAACCTTTAATTATACACTTAACCCAAATAATCTCGATCAAATAACCACAAGTAAATATGTATCAATCAACATCATTACCTAGCAAAGCCAGAAGATTACACCACTGTAGTTACTAGTACAAATAATATTACACCATTTCAGTTAACCACTTTTACAATCTAATGATAAATAATTGCACATAAACATACAGCCTTAAACAATAATATTAATAATGGAATCGGTGGAATCGTGTTACCTTAAAACCATGTCGAAGACGAATCCTTAGACACTAAGAAACCCAACTGATAATAATAAGACGTATGGTCGAACTAGAGGAAGGCACAGGATGCAGCAAGTTAAGAATTATCATTTGCGAACAAAAGAGGATCAAAAGCTTACGCATTATTAAATCTAGCGGAAAACGGATGATTGTCATTGGAATACCTCTTGATTGTGTATTATAAGTAAACAATGAGAAAAACAATGATAGTGGGAGTTTATGAAGAGATGGCCCAATACAGAAGAACAAAAGAATTAGGGAAAAGGGATATTTTATAGGATGAGAAAAAGTGACTGACTAAACTAAGGAACCAAATTTTGACTTCATTTTCCTTTCTTTTAGAAATTCTTTTATAAATTTCTATTTTTTTTTATATATAATTTGCTATCAAGATTGAAATTGGAAGGAGAAATTATGAAACTTATAAGAAACGAAATATATCGGGATATTAAAATCTTTCCTCCTTAAAAGGAACTTCGACCTCGAAGTTCGAATTTAAAATAAAACAAAAATTTCAAAATGTGAGCGGTGTTAAAACTATGTTGCTGATCATGATTGGCAACCAACTCTTTCCTATCAAAAAAGAATAAGTTCCTGCATGATGTCAAGTTCTACATTTGGGATGATCCTTACTTGTTCAAGCAATGCTCCGATGGACTATACCAGAGATGTATCCAACAATGGGAATTAAAAGGAGGTGTGTTAGAAGGGTGTTAATCTTCTCCTTATGGTGGTCATCATTGACCCTCCAAGACCGTTTCTAAGATTATTCAATCCGGTTTCTATTGGTTCACTATGTTTCAGGATGCCAAGTATTTTTTTGATGGCATGTGATACTTGCCAGAGAACGAGTTCAATATCCAGGAGGCACAATACTAAGAAAACGCGGGAAAATGACGGAAAAAATCTGTCAGTAACAGCCTTTTTTCCGTCAGTAATTCGCTTTCCTGACGAAAAATCAGGAACGCGCGTCACTAAAAACGTGATCCTGGCGGAAATTCCGTCAGTAATTAGGAATAGTGACGGAGGAGTGACGGTTAAACAATTATACTTAGTAGCGCATTACTGACAGATTTTTCGTCAGGAACACGTGTTACTGACGGAATTTCCGTTAGGAAGTTGACACATGGTATCTTAAGTGGTTCCAAAAAAAATTGAAAATTGTGGTGTCTGACTGAAATTCCGTCAGTAAAGTCAATACGTAAAGTCAACAAAATATTGGCTTTACTGACGGAATTTCCGTCAGCAAAAAGACACATGGCAATATTTCTGACGGAATTTCCTTCAGTAAAGTCAACTAAGGTTTGACTTTCCTGGCGGAATTTCCGTCAGGACTATTTAAGGCAGGGGTTGGAAATATCAGCTTGTTGCCCAGCCACGATGCCTATTTGGATCGTTTCAAATCAACATATACAACCAAAACCTGCAAAACACATACAATCGTCGACCACGAAGCGGAAATCCATTTTCATGTTGACCGCAAGTGGGGGAATCAAGAGTAGCCAACAAAAAAATATTGAACGTGATTGGAAAAACAAAGTTATTTACATAAAAAGTTTGTCAAATTCGTACAATGTTTTACTAATGAAACACAAATAAGCAATGTTTTTTACATAGTAACATAGACGACAATACTGACCTAAAGGCTGAATGGGACCACTACCTCTAAACTCATGCACATCGTCCGCATAGTCGTCTCTACGATATAGAGGAAAACATGAGCACGAGTTTGGGGGTTAAGATACATGCATATCAGCCAAAGCCTTTTGCATGGCTGCCATCTATTCGGCCTGTTGGCGATTAATTTCTTGAGTGTTGCGAAACTGTTCTTCAAGAGCTATTTAAGCGGCTCGCTCATTGTTCATTTGGGTGGCAATTTGAGAAACCATGCTAGGAGCGTAAGAGAAAGATCGTCGAGCACCAATGTTACAAGGAGGTTCATACCACACTTCGGCCCTCTTGTCTCGGGTCCCAAATAGTCTTGACTTCTTGTCGAAGCCCTTGACAGCCTTGTAGTACACCCGGTACTCGTATGGAACTTGTCCATCTGGAAATGGTTGACTCATCTCCTCCTTGTTAGCAGTCTGAAAAAAAAAATCAGAAATGATATATATATATATACATATATATGTGTGTATATATGTATATATATATGTATATATATATATATATATATATATGTATATATATATATGTATACATATATATATATGTATATATAGATTTGGGATCCTATGAGAACCACTAATATAATGAGAACCGTGAGAACGAATCAAATCCGTTAGATCTCAATCAATAGAAGGGCTGAGATTAAGTCAACAAAATTTAGTAAACCTTCTTATCCCGTCATTTTACAAATTTCCCAATCTCACTCCTCTTTTTTTCACACCGATAGCTTTCATACTGTCTCTCCTTTTGATCTTCACATTCCCGACGCTTCTGAATATCTGATTGAACTAATTCATCAAAATCGGATTGCCAACAATCTCGCTCTTCATATTCGCTTCCATCGCCATAACTGGGTGTTATTACTGCAAATTCAGGTAATTTTATCAAATTAATAACAATTATAGTTCATTTTTTCCCTAATTTGTCCATGCTTGTAATTATTTTCAGATACATTGTGCGATTAACCCTAATTTGTAGTAGTTTCTTTAATTTAAGCTAATTGATTGTTACTTTTTGACAAATTCTTAGTTTAATGTAAATTACTTGAGAATTATGTTTGCCTCTAAGCTTAGTAAGAAGAGGAGACAAATTCATGCTTTTATGTAATTAATGACGATTGTGTATCTAGTGTTTTGTTAATTTGGGACAAACAAAGTGTGATACAGTTTCGCGCCAATTGCGACTGTTTGGTTCATAATGAATGCCGAAATTGGTCTCTACAATTTCATTAAATGTAATCCTACCGTTATTGAAGCGGTTAATCCATGGCTTATTATTGAGTACTTCAGAAGAAATGGAAAGGATGCTTGGATCTCCATTGGTTGCGTTGTCCTTTATATCACCATAGGTTATCCTTCCTTATCCTTCTAGCTGTCTCTACACTAAACTAGACTCGAAAAACAGTCTAATTTGATAACGATGGGTCATTTCAGGTCATGTTTAAGTTTATCGTTCCATTTTCAGGCTGGATTACTCTAATTTCCTCTATCATATATCTCAATTATGAAGCTTAGGGTAAAATAGGGGTGGTTTCATATCATTGATATAGTTAGGCCCTTAGGCTTTTGCAAAAGTTAGTATTTATTTGGGAGAAGAGGACTTATTTCGCTTTACTTCGCGAGACTATTGATGCTATATCTCTGCTGATTCTATTCTGCTATTCACAATTTTAGTTGTAATTGAAGTGTCGTTTCCTTGTTTTCTTGATTGTACTTTTCTTTCTTTTGTTGACATCTAATACAAGAACTGCTTCAGTATAATTCTTTATTGAGACAATCTTGTGCATGGCCCTGCTTCTCCAGATGTCGCTTGATATGTTTCCAAGGCGTGTGCACTAACGTATGTGTTTCAAACAGGTGGCTTATATGGCGACAGTTGGATCATTCCCATTCAATTCTTTCTTGTCTGGCGTGCTTTTTTGTGTTGGGACAGATGTTCTTGCTAGTGTATGTAAGTCTATCATTTCACTATTAATTGTTGTTTTTTGGACTATTTCTAAACAGTTTGGAAACGTTGTTTTGTAAACCATGCCTCAGTGTGTCTCCACATTCAAGTTAAAAAGTAGAACAAAGAATTCAAGGTATGGTTCGCTAACCTGAAGTTCTGTAGTTAAGTGAAATTGATATGCTGTGTTAGCTTAAAGGTCGAACATATGTGACTAATTGCTATTCATATTGAAGTTGAGCTGGTCAGACTCTTGCCTACAAAATGTTATCTAGCTCAAAGCTATCTGACTTCTAAGTTCTAACTCTTAGAATTAGCCATTGATTATTAGGACTGAAGTAGCATTATTTGATTGAGATCAGTGATATTATTAGCTATTGCCTATCAAAAACTGTAAAAGAGAAATTTGACTGTCAATTTGCACGGTTGTCTGCTAGTTGAGAAGAATGTGCAGTGCTATGTTTGGAATAGTAAAGTTGTTGATGTATAAAATAAACACATGAAATAAGGTTCTATGTGCATGAAATATGTGTTAAATGTGCATAAAATAAGGTTCTATGTGCATGAAATAAGGCTCTATGTGCATGAAATAAGGTTCTATCTGCATTAAAAAGTTTTTCAGTTGCATCAGTTGGTTATATTCTGATACTAATTACTGTTGGCTAAGGACACGTTAATTTTATATGGCCATGAAATAAGATTATATGTGCATGGAATAAGGTTTTATGTGCATGAAATAAGGTTCTATGTGCATAAAAAAGTTCTTCAGTTGCATCAGTTAGTTATACTATGATACTAATTACTTTTGGCTAAGGACGCGTTAATTTTATATGGCCATGAAATAAGATTATATGTGCATGAAATAAGGTTCTATGTGCATGAAATAAGATTCTATGTGCATTAAAAAGTTCTTCAGTTGCATCAGTTGGTTATACTAATTACTGTTGGCTAAGGACGCGTTAATTTTATATGGGCATGAAATAAGGTTTTATGTGCATGAAATAAGGTTCTATGTACATGGAATAAGGGAAATGACTGCGGAGGAGATTTAATGTATTTAACGGCCTTTATATGTAATTACAAGGCATTTTAGTGTATCTATTACATATCTTACTAATATGTGAGAAACATTTCAGTGTACTTATTTCAGTTATTTTGTACTTGTATTTGTTTAGCGTACTTTAAAGGCTATTAGCTCAATGGTAGAGCAATGTGCAAATTTTGCACAAAGGTATGGGTTCGAGTCCCATATAGCCTATTAAATCTCAAAATATCATGATAGGAACGTGTCATGAACTCATGATGCGAGCACTACAATACAACTATGATTAAGGAGGTCATAATCATATTCGGGCAATGACGTGCAGACCATGATCAGACTCAAGCGAGAAGACAACAACAAGGAGAATGATCAGCGAGTGTAATAGCTTTTTTAGCTTTGCAGCGACTAGAAGTTTAAGACAAGCATACAAGCATTTCACAGACTAGCCTATGTACCAAAACTATTATCATACATGCCATACTTGAAATAGTATTACCAATTTCATACATAATTTTTTATTAAAAGAAAGAATGGTGTATTTCATAGCCAATATGGGAGTCGAACCCATGTGCATAGCACAATGCTCTACCATTTGAGCTAATTGGCTTTCGAATGAGTAAAATGTATATATTCGTAATGTTTAAACAGTAATGACTATATCAAAGATATTATAAACGGTAATGTAGCTTCTACCCAAACCTATCTGCCGACAAGTACCATATATTAACTTCATCAATCAGAGCTTTGGGCATGTTAAGCCCTTTTCCTTCTGTCATATCCACTTCTTTTTCACTGACCCTTTTCCAGTCAAAGTACTGAATCAGTGACCCTAAAGCCAACCCGACTATTCGAGTGCCCAAGCTCGCTCCAGGACAACTTCTTCTTCCTAACCCAAATGGCAGTAATTGCAATTTGTACTATTCAGGGTCTGAACAGTCAAAAACGTTCTGGCTTAAACTTTTCAGGCTCATTCCACATGTTAGGGACGGGTCCCTGTAAACTGCCCATATGTTAGTCAGTAACACATGGCACATTGAACTCGCCTACCGTGCATTTCTGGGAATCTGGGATGACATATGAGGTAGCAGAAGCGGTACATCAGGGAACATCCTCATCCCCTCAGAGATTATATTTTGAAGGTACGGTAGTTTAAGAAGATCCAATTCAGTTGCTATTACAATTACCTCACAACAGTTGTATTGCAAAATTGCAATTCCGGAAAACGTAAAATTAATCTATACATAAATTGTAAACACCTCTCACTAGTCCCTTTAATTTGTAACCTTTAAAGTCAATCTGTACATATATTTTAAACACCTCACAACGGCATAGGCCCAAAACAACCGTTAGAACTAACAATGCAACCGATATAGAAGCAATAATTGTTACAATGATTGACACTTCATCATTATTTTCTTGCTTGTCTCCGAAACTAAAGGTAATGGTGATTTTAAAGTTAGAAAATTGTACGAGTCGTCTTAAAATCACAAATACAACGAAATTAAGTAACCGTGATCCATGGATGGAGGATCTGGCGGAGAATGAACTGAAGGATTGACTGGAGGATAAGCCGGAGGAAAAGCTGAAAACGGCTGCTTATTCAAAAACGAACCAATCGTGTTGAATCTCAATTACAAGAATGATACACAAAAGCGTACTGTGCTCCTATTTCAATCGAAGTAATTTACTGATATTACAATCAAAGTAATTCCGGATTGTACAGTTTATGAACCATAATTTACTTCTATTCAAGTCAAACTAATTCAAAATTGCGTCAGTTTAGGTAAAAATCGAATCAATCATAGAAATTTTACATAAATTCATCATGATATTGTTATAACACGGAAATAATATCATCAAGTTACAAAATTGAATAAATTTATTAGGAAACTTACCTTTGTCGATGATGGTGAAGGAGGAGTGCGACGGTGCTCAATGACTGTAAAGAAGGAGAAACGCGCTGGTCGGCGATGGAGAATCCGGTGATGTGCGGTGGTCGGCGACGGAGAATCTGGGGAGATACGGTGGTCGGCGTCGGAGAAACTGGTGATGTGCGGTTATGGAGTGAGGAGCCAGAGAGGGAGAAGAGAGAGAAATTTTTGGTTTGTAATGGACTAGAGAGTTTTATATGTTCACTACAAATATGATCCAGCGGTTTTGATAGGTTCTCATGGTTCTCAATATATGAGTGGTTCTCACCGGATCTCGACCCTGTATATATATATATATATATATATATATATATATATATATATATATATATATATATATATATATATATATATATATATATATATATATATATATATATATATATATATATATATATATATATATAGAGAGAGAGAGAGAGAGAGAGAGAGAGAGAGAGAAGGGATCAACTAAGGCCACCTTATATATTTGAGTCCATAAGTCCTTCTAAGGGCCATTGGATCAAGGCAATGGAAGGCTAGGATTTGATGTCAATATGTGGCTACAAATTAATCCCTCCATCTTTTATCTAATTAACTCATCAATTCAATAAACCAACCTCACTAATCATTCATCATCTCATTATCACAACTTCTTTTCATTTCTCTACATCTCAATTCTCTTTCCTCTCTAAAAAACCCAAAAAAATCAAAAACCCCAAAAAATCAAAAACCCAAAAAAATCATTCATTCATCTCTTCCTCATTCACCACCACCCTACCCGACACCACCCCACCACCCGCCGCCGCCGCCAACCCCACCGCCGCTGAATTTTTTTTTTTTTTTCGTGTTAGGTTTTATGTTTTGAGTTGTTTTTTTTCCATTCGTTATTTTTGTTATCTTGTATTTTATTTATTTATTTTTCATTTGTTATTTTTTACTTATTTTCTCAATTTTCGCTTTTTTATAAAAACAAAACTCAGATTTGAAATAACACAAACAATAACACTCCTAAAAAAAAATATAAAAAGTGTAACTTTAATTGTAAATTGTATAACTTTAATGTTTTACGAGTATAACTTTAGTCGTAAATTGTATAACTTTAATGGTTTAGCGGTACAACTTTTGTATAACTTTTGGTTGGAGTTGTTTTTTTTTTCTATTTGTTATTATTAATCTTAGACATATTAAAGTTATTATAATGCATATTTTGACATTTCAAATATCGTCTTGTTTTTTATTTTTACAAATGTCGTTTCTTTAAAATTCGTCTTGTTTTTTTTATTTTTACAAATATCGTTTTTTTAAAGTTATTATAAATTTTTCAGTTATGGGCAAAAGTTATACTTTTATGGACTAAAGTTATACACAAATGGACTAAAGTTATACAAAAATTGCCTAAAGTTATACTGTTATGGACTAAAGTTATACAAAAATAGACTAAAGTTATACAAAAATTGCCTAAAGTTATACAAATATGGACTGAAGTTATACAAATAAGGACTAAAGTTATAAAAAAACTGACTAAAGTTATACGAATATGGACTAAAGTTATACAAATAAGGACTAAAGTTACACAAAAATGGACTAAAGTTATACAAAAATGGACCAAAGATATACAAATACATTAGGAATGTGTTGAACTTCTACTCAATGAATGTATAACTCTAGTAACGATATGAAGAACTTCTACTCAACGGATGTATAACTCCAGTAGAAGTGTGTATAATTTCAATGACTTTAGTCAATTTTTGTATATCTTTAGTCAATTTTTGTATAACCTTAACCCATTTTTGTATAACTTTACTCCTTATTTAAATAACTTTAGCCCATTTTTGTATAACTTTAGTCCATTTTTGTATAACTTTAGTCCATTTTCGATGAATTAATTGGAATTTATATAAGTTCTTTTTGTATGACTTTAGTCCATATTTGTATAACTTTAGTCCTTATTTGTATAACTTTAGTCCATTTTTGTATAACTTTAGTCCTTATTTGTATAACTTTAGTCCATTTTTGTATAACTTTTGTCCATATTTGTATAACTTTGGTCAATTTTTGTATAACTCTAGTCCTTATTTGTATAACTTTAGTCCTTCATATGTATAACTTTAGTCCAAAAGCGTGTAACTTTAGTCCAAAATCCTATAACTTTAATCCATCAAACTTATAACTTTTGTCCAAACGTATAACTTTAGTTCAAAATTGTATAACTTTAGTCCAAAATTGTATAACTTTAGTCCAAAATTGTATAACTTTAGTCCAAAAATAAAAAACCAACAAAATCGAAAAATAAAAACCAAATAGATATAAAAAATAAAAACCATCTAGATCTAAAAAAGAAAAATCAACAAATCTGAAAAAATAAACAAGATGTATATCGTGTGTATAACTTTAAAAAAAGAAAAGAAGTATAACTTTAATGCACGCAGTATATAACTTTAATAGACAAGATGTATAACTTTAATGCACACAGTGTATAACTTTAATAGACAAGATGTAGAACTTTAGTCCAAAATTTTTGTAACTTCAATTTATACAATGTATAACATTAGTAGTTAATAGTATAACTTTATTTTGATTATTGTATAACTTCAGCCCAAAATATGAAACTTGAAAAATAATAAATTAGAAATTTAAAACAACAAAGATCAAAAATTAGAAAACAATAACCAAATACCAAATTCCAAATACCAATAATAATAATAATAACAATAACCAAATACCAAATAACAAAAAAATATAGTGGACTGAAAAAAGTAGATCTGAAAAAAAAAATAATAACAATAACCAAATACCAAATTCCAAATACCAATAATAAAAACCAAATAACAATAATAACAATAACAAAACAAAAAACCAAATAACAATAAAAAAAAAAACACCCACAGAAAAATAACATAAAACCAAACGAAAATAAAAAAAAAATGAAAAAAAAGAACGAAAAAAAGGAGAAAGGAAGAGCAGGGAGGGGATATTGGTGGTGTTTTGTTTTTGTTTGGTTTTTTTTTGTATAACTTTAGTCATAAAAATTGTAACTTTAATATGTATAACTTTAGTCATAAAAATTGTAACTTTAATGTTTCAAGGGTAAAACTTTAGTCGTAAATTGTATAACTTTAATTTTTGAAGAATATAACTTTTGTCGTAAATAGTATAACTTTAATGTTTAAAGCGTATAACTTTAGTCGTAAATAGTATAACTTTAATGTTTTAAGTGTATAACTTTAGTCGTAAATAGTATAACTTTTATAAAAACCAAATAAATATGAAAAATCGTAATTAATCAACAAATATTAAATCTGAACAAATTAAATAACAACCCATCAATAACCAACAAAAATTAAAAAACCAAATAACAATAACAAAATAAAGTAAATCTGACCAAAACACTAAAAAAACGAGACAAACACAAGCTAATTAAAGAATTAAAAAACCAAATAACAGAAACACAAAAATTAAAAAACCAGATCTAAAAATACCAAAAAAAAAAACGAGAAAACCAAAAAATGTGAATGTTGTGAGGTGGCCGTGGTGTTTAAAGCAGAAAACCAAAAAAAAAAAAAAAGAGAAAACCAAAAAAACGAAAAAAACGACAAAACAAAAACGAAAATAAAACAGAAAAAACAAAAAAACAAACACAAAAAACAATATATACAAAATCTTAAATAAATAAAAATAAAAAATAAAGCCAAAAACCAAATGAAAACAAAAGAACAACCCAACGGTGGCCGTGGTGTTTAGGCGGCAGCAGGGAGGGAGAAAGGTGATACGGCAGTGAGTGTGGTTGTTGATGTCGGTTGTTGCGGTGGCCGTGAAGGAGGGAGGATGGTCAGATCTGGTGTTTAGGGTGTCGGGTTTTGGGTTGTGGAGGGCGAGAGTGAATGAGGCGCGATGGTGTCAGGGTGTGCGAGTCAATGAGGTGGTAGGTGGCCGTGGGGTTGTCGGAGGCAGTGGGGTTGTCGGCTGGCCGTGGGGTTGTCGGCAGGAGGAAGGACTGAGGGGATATTGGTGGTGTTTGGTTTTTGTTTGGTTTTTTTTGTATGGTTTTTTTTTGTTTATGAAATGAGAGAAGTGAGATAGAGAGAAGGAGTGTGGCTGTGATAATGAGAAGGGAGGAATGATTAATGAGGGGAATAATTGAGTTGTGGAGGAAATTAGAGTAATAAGCATTTTGTTTAGTGAGATTAGTTTGTAGCCTTTCATTTTGATTGAATCTCATCCCTCCATCCACTATATCCAAAGGCTTCTATAAAGACTTAGGGACTCATTATATATGAGGGCCTTACAAGAACCCCCCCTCTCTCTCTCTCTCTCTCTCTCTCTCTCTCTCTCTCTCTCTCTCTCTCTCTCTCTCTCTCTCTCTCTCTCTATATATATATATAGAGAGAAACTCTGTATAGAAATAGGATCCTATAAGTCCACCATTTTAGGTTGAGTCCATGAGTCCTCATCTAAGCCATTGAATCTTAAAAAATGGATGGTTGAGATTAAAAGATAAAAGACACACAATTCGCACTACCTATGCATAATTAATTGTTTGTCTCTTTTACACCAATTTCCCATACACTAATTAATTCTTTCTCTTATAATTTCATTTTCCTCTCATTTTTATTTCATTTTCAAACCAAATCAAAAAATTTATTTCCGCATAAAATGAAAGCCACTTCATAAAAAGCTCCGTAAATCTTCAATCGGACTCCGATTAGGGCGAAATAAAAGCCTAAATTTATTATTTTTTCGAGCCCGTCGTAATGGTGATATTTTTATATACCATTGAGTTTTCAAAATATTCAGTATTGATCGATTGTGCTCGAAATATAATGGTTTGTGTTTGTTTCTTATTAATTTTTGTTGGATTTTGTTTAAATCGTTGCTTAGGTATTTAAAATGGTTTGATAATTTTAAATATAGTTATTTGTATGATTGTTTTTTTGATGAATTATATCTAAATTTTTTAATTATTAATTGTAATTTTTTTATGAAGACGGAGATGATGATGATAAGTCGTTGGCGATATTGATTGATGATGAAGATGTTGATATGTCTTTGGTGTTATAGATTGATCGGTTGTGCTTGGAATATAATGGTTTGTGTTTGTTTCTTATTAATTTTTGTTGGATTTTGTTAAAATCAGTTCTTAGGTATTTAAAATGGCTTGATAATTTTAAATATAGTGATTTGTATGATTGTTTTTTTGATGAATTATATCTAAATTTTTTAACTATTAATTGTAGTTTTTTTATGAAGATGGAGATGATGATGATGATGATGATGATAAGTCGTTGGCGATATTGATTGATGATGAAGATCTTGATATGTCTTTGGTGTTATAGATTGACGATGAAGATGTGAGATTTAGATTGATTGATTTAGATTGATGATTGTTGATGAATGTTGTAACTTCAATTATATAGTGTGTAACTTTATTCTTGTAAGGGTGTAACTTCAAGTAGTGTGTAACTTCAGTTGTATATCATGTAACTTCAGTTTTGTAAGGGTGTAACTTTAGTACTTTACGAGTGTAACTTTAATCTTGTAAAGTCATTTTGTATATACAAGTTTGAATATTACTAATTTGAATGTTTGTAATTTTAGAGTTATGTAACTTTAGTGCTTCATGAGTGTAACTTTAGTGCTTTATGAGTATAACTTTAATTTTTCACGAGTGTAACTTTAATCTTTTAGGGTCATTTTGTATATAAAATTTGGAATTTATTAATTTGAATTTTTGTAATTTTAGCACAAGTAGAAATAGTGTAACTTCAAGTGGGCATGGTGTAACTTCAAGCAAATGAGATAATTTCAAGCAAATAGGGTGTAACTTCCGAGTAATTAGCAGTACTCAAAATTTTGAGAACTCAATTGTATACGAAAATATTACCATTACGTCGGTCTCGAAAAAATAATAAATTTAGCATTTTGTTTCGCCTAAATCGGAGTCCGGATGAAGATTTACGGAATATTTTACGAACTCACTTTTATTTTACGCGGGTATGAAATTTCGTTTTATAAATCTAATATTTTGATAATTGAAATATAAATGATAGTATATTAATTTAATAAATTAGTTGATAGGAAAGAGAAAGTAATTGATTATAAAATTGGTAATTGAAATTAGGAGAGACAAAGCATTAATTGCATGTTGGGTGAGTGTTTTTTTTTTTGTTTTAATCTCAACCATTCATTTTGTAGGATCAAATGGTAGAGATGTGGACTTATGGACTCAATCAAATTTGTGGACTCACCTGAACCTAACTCTTTCTCTCTCTCTCTCTCTCTTTCTCTCTCTCTCTCTCTCTCTCTATATATATATATATATATATATTTATATATATATATATATATATATATATATATATATATAAATATATATATATATATATATATATATATATATATATATATATATATATATATATATATATATATATATATATATATATATATATATATATATCGTGGACTTGATCAACCCGTATCAAATACATTTGATCGGAAATTATTTGGGTTCCATCCTATAGGTGTGACCTTAAGGGATCAACTGATCACCACCGTCAAACGACAGTAATGTCAAACTCTAGTTAGCCAATCATTACCGATTAATGTTAATCAGTTGACTATATAATTGAATCATCCCTTACATATTCTTATTATTATGAGATTTAATTATGATGTTTAATCATGTGATCGCACTATTGTTGAGGACACTTACTCCAACACTTCCTTGCTCCATGGACATGACGAACCAGCATGGGCTTCAGATTGATCCATGTCCAAACAATAAGCAAGGGAATCATCAATAGTGGGAGCAAGAGCATTAATCATATGACAAGTAGCTTCTAAATTAGGATGTTTTAAGGGTGTATCAAGAATAAAAGTAATTTTATCATCCCCAACTCGTAGTGTAAGACTGCCATCTCTAACATCTATGACCGCCCCCGCTGTGTGTAGGAATGGTCTACCTAGAATAATAGGGACTTGGGAGTCCTCAGCCATATTGATGTGACTCATATTTGTGCACATTTAGTCCCCGAACTAGCCTCGTTCCTATGCTTTCAAGCGCTTATTAGGATCGTTTCTTATCTTTAGTTCCCCACTTTGCATATTCTTTGAGGTTTTGCGTCCTTGGTAGGAAAGGATTGCTAACCTTGTATCTATGGAGCAAAGTGGAGCTAAATGGAGTGCATCTAATGACCGAGCATCAAAGAGGAGATCATTACTAAAGACCTAAGTGAATAAATGAAGTAGAAATGGACAATGATGAAGAGCCCCATGACCTCTCATCGATCCCCAGGGATCCTTGGGCAGTCAAAGAAGAAGAAGAGGAGCTGATCAAAGATCCGGGCGTCCCGAGCCCAGGTCGAGCGACTCCACCATCAATCCGGGCGTCTCAGGCCACGATCCGAGCGTCTCAAGCTCAGGTCGAGCGGATCCTTGGGCAGCACAAGTTTGCTTCAATGACAATCCGGACGGCTCTCTCTAGGACTTGCAAAGCACTAATCATCTTCGTAGGGACTTAATCGTCATTTAAGCCCTTAGTTACCCTAATACTTGTACTTAGTATAAATACCCCATTGTGTTAGGGGATTAAAACCCAAGTTTACCAAGTTAGAATTTAGCATTAATCAAGTTGTATTCTCTTAATTCAATATTAATCAAATCTTAATTCCTCTTTACTCCTTCAAGTGTTCTTAGTTTTATTTGGGTAATTTGAAGATTATTTGGGTTTATTGAAGACTTGACAACTCTTCATCATTCATCAAGTGTTCTTCTATTATTCTTAGCTTATTATTTGGATCATCCTCAAAGTAGGTATAATCCCTTTTACCCTTGCTTATTTATTTAGCTTACTCATTCATCATGTTTAACTTTGCTAATATAATCAACATCTTTAGCATATTTACCATAATCATGAGTGAGTAGTCTCCTAGCTAGGGTTAATGGAGGATTAGGGGAACTATAACATGGGAGTAGATTCATACTTAATCTAATATGTTATCATAAGATTGCTTGCTTGTTGTAGTGTTAACCTATGCACATGTTATGCTTGATAAAATGCTAGACTATGAAACCTTGCATTTGTTCATCTCTTATCTATTCAACAAGACTTGTAAGATATAAACTAACTCGAGTCTTGTTAGACCATGAATAGAAGTGAATAGGAAGAAAGTAAGTCGACTTGTAGGTGTTGTACAGTCTAGACGACTCGGCTCGGGGACCCAAATCTTTCTATGAATCGTAAGACATAAACTAACTCGATTCTACTACAACAATAATTTGCTTACAACTATGTAAACATGTTTGTATGATCTCCACCATGAATCCCGTATGAACTCATGACACCCTAGTGCTTTAATCTATTGTTTACAAACCTCCACTTTACTTGCTTGTTTTACTTTCATTTCTTTACATTTCGTTGTTATAGTAGTATAGCTTGATACCTCGAATCTCAACACAATTTGTGACACCCGAAGACATAGCTTTTTACAACCGATAACTTAATTCAATACCCATCCTTTGGGATCCGACCTTTACTTACCACTCTACTAAGAGTAGTTTGTTCAGTTATAAATTGTGTTTTGGTTGGTTGACTTAGACGACAAAGTTTCGAACCGCACCAAAAATGGCGCCGTTGCCGAGGACGGTGTTCAATTGAATTGTTATCTTTTGTTATTTTTAGTTGTGTCTTTCTTAACCTTGGGGAAGTCAAACTCCTCGAGGTAGTTTTAATTGTTTTCTAGTTGTTTGCTTTTTGCATGTCTAAGAGATCACAAGGTAGACCTTTGCCTATTGATCCCGAAATTGAAAGAACCTTGACCAATCTTAGAAGAACCGCTAGAGGGGCTTCAACAAGTTTGGGTATTGGAGAACTTGTGGATATCGGTGTTATCCAATCGGATAGTGTTGTTTTTACCAACCCTTTTGCAAGAGAAGGAGAGGAGAACCCAATTCAAAACCAACCACAAAATCAACCCACAATGCCTAAATTTTCATCTCACTCCATACCAACCGAGGAGAACCTACCAAATGGTACTCCAACACCACCTCACTTAACCAGTAATTTCATTGCCAAATCCGCATTCATACAACTAGTTGAGAGAAGCCAATTTGGAGGGATACCTAGTGAAGATCCTCATCTACACATGGAAACTTTTTGTGACTATTGTGATGCAATATCTTAAACCGGAGTAACCCAAGACCAAATTTGATGGGTGTTGTTTCATTGTTCCTTAATAGGATCCGCAAAGCAATGGTTGAAGAGCCTAGACAAAGCTACTCTTGGTATTGATTAATGGAAGAAGTTAGCACTTGCCTTTTACAAGAAGTTCTATCCTCCGGAAAAGACCAACATGTTGAGAGCCCAAATCACCGGGTTCAAGCAAAGGGATCAGGAATCATTATATGAAGCATGGGAGAGATTTAAGGACAATTGTCGCTCTTGTCCACACCATGGACTTAGTGAGTGGTTCCTTGTTCAACAATTTTGGAACGGCTTATATGAAGACTCAAGAAATGTGCTTAATATGGGGTCCAATGGGAGGTTCACCGAGGTTGATCACATCCAAACATGGGCTAAAATCGAAGAGATGGCGGTTCATAATTCCCAATATAGTAGACCACGAAAGGCCACTAGAGGAGGAAAGCATGAGGTAGATTCCATCACACAATTGGGTGCTCAACTAAGTGCTCATATCGACACCATCAACTTGAAGTTTGAGAAGGCTATGGCTAAGCTTGATGAAGCTTCCAAATCACCCAAACAACATGTCAATGCTATGATGGCATCATCCTCAATCCCTAATAGAGTATGTGAAAGTTGTGGAACCTTGGGGCATGACCAAAACGAATGTAGGGGAACAAATGAACAAGTAAATGCTTTTCAATCATACAAGAATGGCACCCCTTACTCCAACTACTATAATGAGAATACAAAATTCCATCCAAACCTTTCATATAAAATCCAAAATGTTCAAAACCCTCAACCCACATACACACCACCTCCAATGAGAAATCCTACTCAAAGATCATACTACAATCAACCCAATGACCAAGCCTTTGATGTCCAAAAAGCGGTCCTCCAAATGCAAAAGAGCCAATAAGATTTTTTTCCTTAAATGCAAAGGGATAGCCAAGCCAAAGAAACCACCATCAACAATATCCTTGCTCACACCAACATGTTGGAGACTCAATTGTCTCAATTAGCATCCTCTAGCTCCCAAAGACAAAAGGGACAATTACCTCCTCAAGGTAATCCTCCCACAAGACATGAGACCATCAATGCTATCCACTTGAGGAGAGGTACTAGATATGAGGGACCAAAGATGCAAATTGAAGAAGGTATTGTTGAAAAGAATGACAAGCAAAGTGATGTGATTGAGCCACTAAGGAGAAATCCTAAGGTGGTAGAGACAACAAACAATGACTCATCAAAGAAGAGAAATGAAGAGAAGGCTGAAGAAATTGAGAAAGAGCCTATTGTGATTAGACTTCCATTCCCAAGTCGCCAATCTAAGCCCAAGTTTGATGAGCAACTTGGAAAGTTCATGGAGATTGTGAAGAACTTAGAGGTTTCTATACCATTCATGGAGCTAATCCATCATGTCTCGGCCTATGCAAAGTACATGAAAGATATCCTTACCAAGAAGAAGTCCATCCGAAAGTTGGAGACCATTGCCTTTACAAAGGTGAGTAGTGCAATTCTACAAGGGAATTCCCCTCCAAAGCTCAAAGATCCGGGGAGTTTCTCCATTCCATGTACCATTGGTGATACCACAATCAACAAGGCACTATGTGATCTAGGTGCAAGTGTGAGTGTCATGCCATACTCGGTATGTGAAAGACTAGGAGTGGGAGAGCTCAAGTGCACCAACATGACCTTACAAATGGCGGATCGTTCAACAAAGAAACCACTAGGAGTATGGGAATATGTACCCGTGAGAGTTGGAAAGTTTTTTATACCGGTGGACTTTGTCATTGTTGATATGGAGGGGAATTCTAACATTCCAATCATTCTAGGAAGACCATTCCTACACACCGCCGGAGCGGTGATCGATGTGAAACATGGAGAGCTCACACTTGAAGTAGGTGATGAAACAATCACCTTCAACCTTGATAAGACTATGAGAGCTCCCAATTTGTTTGAGCCATGTTTTATGGTTAATCACTATACTCGGAAGGGTGACAAGAAGAAGATGGAATCTCCATTCAAAGAACAAGGGAAAGATGGGAATCTCAAAGAGAAGGGCAAAGACACACCGCCCAATTGGAATAAAGATATTGATGATGTTGAAATAGCTCTATTTGGAGAGCATGAAATTTTTCACAACAAGAAAGAGAGCTTGTAGAGCTCACCCATGACAAGTTTTGATGAAGGCCTCATTGGCCGTGATAACAAGGAAGGAGAGTTGCTCTTGTCAACTCATGATCCACCCTACATAGGAGAGAAAGCAAATGAAGTTTACGGTCTATGGGACGATGAATTTGAGGGATTGGTTAATCCCTACATTGGACTATGACTCTAGACCAAGGCTTGATGGATCCTTGTCAACACTTTTACTCGGACTACCACAATGAAGACAACAATGTAAAAAGGTCTATGAAAGACCTTTACCATGAGAATGAACAAGCATTTGACTACTTCTACAAGGTGTTGAGCAACATCAACAACACCTTGGGTTTGCCTCCTTGACACCTCTCAAAAGATGGAGAGTTTGGTGGAGTCCTCCCTAAACCACCATTTTTAAATATTCTAACCTCTTAACTTGCATTTCATTTAACTTGTACATTACTCATTTTTGCATTGCATTTTACATGCTTTGTTTAACGAATTTGTGTAACATGAGAGAAATTGAGGGAGGAATTTTAATGTGTTTCAAATGTGTAGTGTTTGATGATCAAGTGTGGGGAAGCACATGCCTAGGCTAGCCAAGCCTTTGTAATGCTACACAAGAAGAATTGAAGAAGAAAAAGAAGAAGAAATTACACGGGGTGAACACCCCCACAAGCAGACCTGAGCTCGTGGGGATTGGGAAAGGGCTGCAAAATGAAAATCTGCTCTGTGAAAGAATCTACCCGAGAGCCTTCCAGAAAATTGATTTTCCACTGCCCAAAAATCCGCCCGACTCCACCCCGAGTCGCCCGTCTTGACCTGTTATATCACCAAATACGGACCAAAACCCCTCTTCTTCGTTTCATTTCATTACATTTAAACACAAACACCATTATTTCCCTCACTTCAACCTTCAAACCCTCATCCAAAAACAACAATCTCTCAACCAAATTCACCCAAATCAAGTCCAAACTTGCTCAAAACAAAAACAAATCACTCCTTCATCAACATAAGACCATTCAAACAACAATTTCTTCAAAAAATCAATCAATTTATCTAGGGTTTGGTGAAATTTAGAAAAACCCCAAATTGATTGGGCATTCCATTGAAACTTGAATAAAGAAGCATTCAAGCATTTACTTGGTGTGTTGATACAAGAAGAAAAGCAATGGGAAGGACCAAGGAAGGAATCAAGGCAACAAAAACATCAACATTGTCTAAAAGATAACAAGCTCTAGCATCCAAAGCAATGGTCTTGGTACAATGGGAGCAAGCTACTACTTCAACCAACCATGCTATTGAGGAAGCTACTAATTCTATCCCGGAAGTGGAACAATTGAAGAACTATTCGGAGCACTAGTAGAAAAAACACCTATTGCGTCAGTTGATTTACGTCGGTTCTACAAAAACTGACGCAAAAAGTACTTAGTTTTGGCGGGAATCCATTTTCGCCCTATAGTCAAGCTTTTTGCGTCGGTTCTTGGAAAAAACTGACGTATATAATGCGTCGGTTTTCAGCAAAACCGATGTATTTGATCAAATACGTCAGTTATGTTACTAAACTGACTTATTTGATATTACGTTTTTGCATTAGATGTACCTAAAGCCGATGCAAATGATATTAATTAAAAAAAACCAATAATTAAACCCTCAAATTATATACTGAGAACAATTGACTTCCCACATCAACCTAGTGCTTCCCTCGCCTCTCATGGCTTCTCCCTAATTCTACTCCGTCACCACCACACGACTGCCTCCCTACACCAACACCTCCCTCCCTCAAATATTCATCACCACCACACGACTGCACAAAAAATTCAAGAATAATATGGTTCGATTGGTGCAAAAGGGAAAGTGACGATGCCGATAAAGATGGCCGCATTTCAGTTTCAAGTAAGATCTTCTAATTTGGGATTAATTGTAATTTCTTGCATTATTTTTTTAACATGATAAGAATTGGGGGTTAGGGTTTTGTTTTTTTTGTTTTGATTGATTCAATCAAGATATAGATCTGATACAATATTTTTTTGTCCTCAGATGTAATGGTGTAATTTTTATCCAAAATGCTTGGATTTTGTTTCTAGGTAAATGGTATACGCGTATATCGGTCCTCGACTCCTCGCCGCACTCCACCATTGAAGGTTTGTTGCTTCTTACTTATTTAAGTTACTATTTTTTTATTCTTTGAGCCACTAGTAATGTGGTATATGTCTTTCCTTGTTATTTTACTCTCCCTTACATTCAGTTTTAGTTGTTCATATTTCCCAATTCTCAATTCTGAGTTCTCAATATTTTGAGAACTCATATTTCCCACTAGTAATCTGGTATATGTCCCAGAAATTGCTGCTTTCATGAAGGTTATAGTTTCTACATTACCTGTTTTGTTTTTGCCGTAGAGACAGTACAGTTGATGTATTTTTTGCCTTTATATTATGTAGGTTCACACTTTTTAACTTTTTTTTCATTTCCTTTCATTTGTCTCGTCTCTTAATCTGACTAAATTGAGGAGCTTGATGTGTTACCTACAAGCATGTAACATGGAATGTATGCCCATATTTTTTTATATCATAAGGTAATTTATTTGTTGTGGTGGACGACAGGGATTACGTCTCATCTATTAAGGCACTAATTTTGTCAATATTAAGGGTTTACACAGTGTTCCTATACCACACGAATTTGTGGGGTAATGATATTTTTTCTTGATATTTATAAGTTAATTGTCGGTGTAGTTTTCGTTATCGTTTATGCTGGCTCATTGGTGTGAATTAATGAATGTTATAGGTTCCGGTGAGTTTGCTGCATTACGGAGGTGCTTGGGTGAATGACGTGTTAGTTGTGCTATCTGTCTATCTTATTGTTTAATAATGATAATGGATATCAAGTTCTTTATCTATTTATTGAATTGTATATGTATTTGTACTTGTGTCATTGTCTACCTTAATGACCGTGATATGAGAGACGTACACTACTCCCTTCATTTTGGTAATGGCATGTAAGTTGTGCGTCTAAATTGGCATTTCACAACAAATTACCCGAGTGTCCGAGAGGAACGAATTTTAAGACTATAATTCATGCTCAAGACTCAAGAGTTTGGAATTCTGTTTCGGAATCACTCTATACTTTGTGGAAAACTTTTAAAGTTCATATCTTTTGCATACAGTAATTCTTAGGATTGAGGCTGGGGAGATTAGGGTCTTGTTTGCTGATTCTCAATATGGGATTGAGGTAGTCTCGGGGTTGTATAATGTTGGTGTTGACAAATTCATCTCATTTTAAGTTTTAGCACGTCTAGGGTAGTAATGTATGCCTGAATTTGAAGATTATAATATATACCAACTTAACTGAAGCATGAGGTTAAAATATAGCACAATGAAGGAGCGGTAGTTTTTAATAGGATTGATTATAATAGATGACTGAATTGAAGATTATAATCTATGTTACTTCTACAGTTCGGCTCGGTTTTAGTTGGACACGCTTATTTTTTGCAAAGTTTTCACGATTTTGGTTTAAAATGAAGTGATGCGTCGTGTCGTGTTGGACACTTCAAGTATCCAACTCGTGATACGCGACCAAAGTGGAGCGTCAGAGTAACATTGATTATAATAGATGCCAACTTGCTGAAACATGGGTGAGAATATTGTACAAGGAAGTACAGAAGTAGAAGCAGTTTTTAATAGGTTTGACTTTAGGTTGCTTTTTTTGGTTAGCAAAACTATCGAGGAGATATTGGCAATGAAAGCAAAGATTCATATAATTGGATTTCAAGCATACTGTAATATGGAGTGTTACCAATTAATTCACGCAAATATTTGTGCTACTTATATTATGGATGTGAAGTACTAATAGTCGCCGCTGAACTGCAGTTAAATTTGTAAACCTTCATTACGATCCACGGCTGACGGGTTGCTAACTAGCTATTAGCCACCGATAAGGCCATTTTATGCCAATCTTAATTCAAACTTGACACACTCCAAGCAAAGATATGTTAATTCTCAGTGTGATGTATGTATCCATTTTGTACTGGTATAAACTCTCATTTCCTTTTTGTTCAGTCGTTCGAGTTTCAAACAGTAAAGAGAAATCACCAAAATCCTCATGTCGAGCTTTTCAGCAAGGTATCTCATCACCTTCTTCCTGGTGTTTTCTTCTTTTATTTGGTTATTAAAGCATTTTCTTATTGGTCGTTCCCAGCTTACTTATCAATAGTATTCTTAAAATTAAGAATTTGATGTCAATGAGTGTAATTGATACAGGAGTACAAGGTGAAGGACTTATTACTATGACGCGCTGTCAGGTTCGCTTCTAGACATTCGTAAATTATTCTCCGAACATTTTTAGGTAGATGCAATTGAGCTTTAGCTGAAATGTTCCTTATAAAGTTAGCCTTCTTGCTATGTTCTGGTTTTAGTAATAAAATGAGGAATTTAATTTGATCTTTGTAGAGCAGAATCTATTGTCTGGATGCTATAATTCCCCAGTAACTGTACATGAAGTTCCCGCTGATCTGTTTTTAATACTTCAATTATTATTTGTTACATTAAAAGTCTGGTTATTACCTCTCTACATATCCTCTTAGCTCCTCTTCTAATGTGTTTATCATGAAGTTTGAAAATTGTTTGGTGGTGTTTTCTGATTTTCCTAAAGTAGTTGAGTTAGCCGAAATTTTGACCAAATCAAAATTCAATTACAGTTTGATTGAATCGTCTATTTAATTTACCAAAATTAGGATTTATGATGGAAGTCGCTTTGACAGATTAATAGCACACAAGGAATGTTTGTAATCTCTGAAAATACATTGTTATACACTATCTTAGTAGTAGTTTATTTTTTTTAAGCAGTTTGTTTTTGGTTTGCATCGATTGATTTTGCATTAGGAGGTCGTCTGATGTTATTTTTGCCATTTAATTATAAATGCATTTCTACTTTTGATTTTCCTGCACATAGTTCTTTCTGATATATTGTATTTGTTGGCAGTATGAAACCACTGGCGCTACCTTGGTCGAGGATGACAACTTATCTTCCATAGTATTTTCTGACCCACATCCTTCAGCTCCTGTTGTGCAACACCCTACTCAAACTCAATCCCCATTGATGGGGCAGGGCAGGTATGGCAATATACTCTCTTCTCAGAATGTGCACATTATTGTTTACAATACTTTGCCCAGAAGTCTCTTGTAATAGAGCCATTTTCTTCAAGTACAATGCTTATGGCGAGTGTTAACTTTCAGGTGAGGAAGAACCATTGAACGAATGAGTTTGAATATGGCGAAAGGAAGTGAAAGAGGTAAGATGAGATGAAAAATAGGACCATTCGCAGGTGGCCGGAGTGGTACACTTATAAAGCACGGGGGTTGACATAATATGTTCGTTTGCACAAAGCAAGCACTGATACTACATTGAAAGAGATGTCGACTTTAGCTTCTAAAAATTCCCGGTCAACTGAAGAGGTGTGTGTGAACAAGGGTTTTGTATTATTGATCTACATAATACATCACGTCCACACATTCATTTTTCAACAATGTCAATCAACGATATGAATTTGGCTAGTAGATGTTTAGAGAACATTTAGTATATAGATTAGCTTAGTAACTAAGATGTTTGTGAGATTTTGTATACATTGGATTGTGTAACGTTGTTGGGTTGAATGAAATATAATGTTGCTTTACATGTGATGTATTGGTGGTTTGTTGAATTTCTTGTTGCAGGTTTTGAAAATTTTGTATTCGAATTGTCAGTTTTACGGGAGGTGTTGCCGAAATTTCGGTAGCAAATTATTATATATAAAAAGAAAAAATTAATTGCATCCTGATAACAAATGACGCAAATGGTTAAATAAATTGGCTCTAAAACAAAATATCAATTGCATCAGTTTCTGATAGAAATGACGCAAAAAATAAAGCAAATACATCAGTTATTTGAGAACTGACGCAAATAACAACTATTTGCGTCAGTTGTAACACTCTATTGTGTCCATTCTATTGATACAACTAACGCAAATGGTAACTTTTTGCGTCGGTTTTTAAAACAAAACTGACGCAAATGGTAACTTTTTGCGTCAGTTCCACAACTGACGCATATCAAATACGACCCCTCGATATACGTCAGTCGAAAACAGACGCAAAATGTCTTTTACAACTGACGCAATAGGGGTTTTTTCCATTAGTGGAGGTAACTTTCTTATCCGATAAGCATAGGCTTACATTCGAATCTCTTGCCAAGAAAAATATTCTAGCTACAAAATTTGTATGTCAAGATGCTTTGAGAAAATTGGGTGTCCTTGAATAAATAAAGGCATTTTTCGAGTTCATGGGGTTAGCAACCCTCTTTGAAATGAATGAATTGACATACCCCTCCTTGACTTTGGAGTTCATTAGCTCCTTGAGGGAGTATAAGATTGAGACTCGAAATTATGTAGAATTCCGTCTCGAAAACAAGACTAGAACATTGCTCAAAGATGAATTTGGTGAAGTATTTGGGCATACGTACTATGACCGGTTCACAAAGAAACCATTGGAATTTTATGCCGAACCAATTTGGCTAGCTATCTCCGGTCGTAAGTTCACTCCTTTCAAAGAGTTTGCCACGAACTTGTGCCAATACCATTAGTAGGAAAGAAGCCAATCACTTGACGGAATTAGACTTTGTTTACCTTGAGTCTTTCTTGAATGTTGGTGGGAAACCCAAGATTATAATGTTCTTCAACTATTGATAAAAAGATGGTTGGATATTGAGAATGGGAAGGATGGTGCGGCCTTTATTGTTAATGGAGGCTTGGTGACGAGGTTGGCAAAACATTTTAACCCGGAGTTCAACAAATATAACACCTATAAATCGGTTAAAGGGAGCCACCTTCTTGACATGAGCAACATGATTCACAAGTTTCAATGGATCAAGCATGATAACTTGGACCATAAATATGAGTGGCTCATCAAGGATTCCAAGTCCATTTTCTTACCAAGTAAGATTTGTCGCATCTCCACCCACTGAACCAACTACCTCATCCCCATTTCCGAGAAAGCCTAGACCATCATCAAATGACAACAACAACCAAGAGAAGAACCCTCCTCCTCCATTGTTGCACCGCCTTATCCCTTTGCCTACCAAGAATTCAAAGCTAATGGTGCTATGACGGGAAATGACTACTTGACCCAATTAATGCAACACATGCATAAAGAAGCTCACAATGACCGGGTGAATGCATATTACGCTCAATATCCACCCCTCTACCATCTTGCTAGGCAAGGACTCTTTGATCCTACGAGTTCTTTGCCGGATTGGGTGGATAGGAAAGTGTTATTTCCTAATGCTTCTCAAGATGAAGAAAGGGATACAAGAAGAGAGGAGGAAGTTGATAATGAGAGCGGGGAAGATAGTGGGTCTTGCCAAGATGATGAGGAAGAAGAGCAAAGTTCAAGTGAAGAGAATGATGGTGAAACCTCCGGTTCCATGGAGGTAGATGATGATGATGATGTCACGATGAGTGACAATTGATGGATGATAAAGCATGAAGGAGGGCACTACAATGCGGGGTTGATCACTTATGCTAGTACCAACCTATTCCATTGTAAGTCTTCTACCCCTCTTTTTGCTTTGTTTTTATCTCATGTTTCCATGACTTGTATAATATTTAATTTCTAGATGTTGTATTGCATGCATATAAATAACAACATCGAGTAATAAATGACTTCCCTGATCATTAGTAGAGGCCGCTATCGAGGCGGACGGGATTAGGTGTTCAAATAAAGAGCTTCCTAATACGTACCATCACCTCTTACTCCGATATATCCAAGCATCCGTGTTCATTGGCATTGCGAGAGTCATTCTAAACATAGAATACTAAGGGTAACGAATTTCTTAGTGTTCATGTCACTACTTTGTGTCTTGACATGGCATGAAGTATTCGAACGGTTCTAATTTTCCATAAAAATTGATGGTTGTGGACGCGGGGCCACGGGGGCGCTTGGGAACAAGCGTTTACATTTGTAGAGTCGCCACCAATTTATTGTGGAAAATTGGAAACCGTTCGAATACCTCGTGCCATGTCAATACACAAAGTAGTGACATGAACACCAAGAACTCGTTACCCTTAGCATTCTATATCTAGAATGACTCTCGTGGATGCCAATGAACACGGATGTTCACAGAGATATGGAGTAAGGGGTGAGGGTACGTATTAGGAAGCTCTTTTGATCGAACACCTAATCTCGCCCGCCTCGATAGCGGCCTCTACTAATGATTAGGGAAATTGTCTATACTCGATATGTTGTCGATTATATGCATGCAATACAACATCCAACGTTTTAATCCTAGCATATGAGAATTAACTAATTCGGTTATCACGTAATTTAATCATACAAGTGGGTCGAAGTAGAGATTTAAATCGATTACATGTGAAAACATACAAACAATAATAAAAGAAATACAATAATTACAATAATTACATCGGATTAATTGATTTATGTCGAAAATACTTTTAAAACGGATAATTTGAGAAAGAAAGAATAAATGAATAAACAAACAGAAATTAGGGTTATAATACGATTAATAGTTAATTAATGCGTAATTAATAAACTAGGTCAAGGCAGAAACGGGAATTCAGAGACAGAAATCAACCAGGAACAGGCGCGGCAGAGCTGCGTCCCTTGGAAGAGGCGCAGCAGACGCTGCGTATGTTCCTGAGCTCAGTTCTGGCTGTGAAGCCGGAAGTGCAAATCGTTAATGTTCGTTGGTTAATTTAATGATTGATTATGAACAATTGACTCAGGTGGAAGTGATTAACATATTATTTACATGTGATTAAAGGTCATAAAAGCAATAAACATGGATGAAATTAATTAGAACTAATTAATTATAATATACGAGGTTATTTAACGAATTAACAAACTAAACAAATTAATTATGTCAAACAGATTATTAAAGATGAATCAATGATGGTGACGGTGAATAAAAGATGCAAATTTATCAAAGAATAAATTCCAGAGATCCAATATGGATGAATCGAACCTCTAAAAATCCGGATTGATTTTAATGACGAAAACCCGCAAATATGAATTACTTGGGATTTAAGTCGGGATTTAATAATGAATTAATTAACAAAGACGAACTATTTACATGTTAAAAATTATTGTGTTTAAATTATTATGTCAAAGAACAATGAACGATTGAAAACAAAAGAAAAACAAACGGATTAACAAAAGACGAAGGAAGAAGAAAGGAAGCAGGAACTGCGGCAGCCTCACGGAGAGGCGCAGCAGGTGCTGCGTCCCTTTGAAGAGGCGCAGCAGTTGCTGCGTCCTTTCTCGCCGGTTGTCCTCTGATAATCCGTAAAAAGGGTTTAAAACAATGGTTTTACAAATCGGTTTTAAGAATACTTTCGACATAAATCTTACAATATGATTACAAAAATAAAGAACGATAAATAAAAGAAGGATTTACACCCTCAGACTTACATGTTTGACGAAGCGAGATTGACTAAGTTTACGTTTAGTGATGCTGGACTCGAATGTACGACGAAAGTGCCCTCTAGGTGGAAAACGAATAAGATTGATTAAGTTGATTGATGTGGAGTTGGTCAAATTGGTCGGTCATGCAAAACGAGGCTGGTACTCAGAAAGATCCGAGCTTACGTGGTCGAAAGTTCAAGCACGTAGGCGCCAAAAAGTAAGAACGTGGTCTTCGAATGCAAAGGGAGAAGAGAAGGGCGGACACTCGCGTGAGAAATATGTGAGACCGAAGGTCTCTATTTATACTAATCACGCGGAGGAAGTAGGGTTTTTCGGAGAAACTTTGGAAGTGAATCTCGAAAAGATATGAAAAGATACGAAAAATACGCAAAAAAAGACTTGGGAAGAGGCGCAGCAGGCACTGCGTCTCTTGGAAGAGGCGCAGCACTTGCTGCGTCCTTTCTCAAGTGGTTTCCTCCTGCGGAAGAAAGATTTCCGTGTTTTGGTTATGGAATAACGGATTAATCTTGTATTCCTTAATATTTTGTGTGAATATTACGGGAAATTCTTTGCCAAAGATTAAAAGATTGCAAAATATGGAATAGAAATATCCGGAACATTCCAGAACATTCTGACTCGGTTTTAGAAAATGAAGACGGTTTTTTTTACCCGAACTCCAAATGAACTCTAATTACTGCCAAAACGACCGTATCGGCACGTAGATGACAATTAAGATGTAGACACAAGTGTTTGAGCGATCACTTGACGATAAACTTACGAACTGTCACAAATCGTTCCGCGTACCAAACATGCGGCCCAATCATCACCGGGTGGTTTGCGGGAGGTGCAGAAATGAGGTATCTACAGAGCCCCCACTTTGACCGAGGCTTAGACAAGGCGAAAGTCAAAGTATAGCCATCAGGTCAATCGAAGATTACAACCTGACGACTATGGCGACGCGAGGCGGCTCAAGGGGTCTGAACCAAGAACCTGTCGTCGGGAACATTTTAGAGTATGTCGACTATCGGGGAGGGTCGTTTAAAGTACGTTAGACTACGTAAGGAAGCTCGCCAGCCATAAGAAGAGACCATACCTGAAATTCCTTGAAACTCCAGGGGAAACAAAACGCGATATTGGGAGAAGACAGCAGGATATAGTCTGGAACTGCTGGGAGAAATCTGCTTGTGGTCGGCTTCAAATAAACTTCGGAAGAGCTTAGGGTCAATGTTGATCTCCATATCTCAAGAGGGAATGACTGCCTGTCATGAACTCTCGCTGAGGGAACATAATCAGGAACTGATCTCCATGTCTCGAGAGGGAATTTCTATCCGTGTACTCTCGCTGGGGGAACATAATAAAGGCGTGTCAAAACACCTGTCAAAGAAGAACCGCTCGTTGTGACAAGCTAGGTCTTGGCACAACGTGGCAACAGTTTGCTGTTGGCTTAGAAATACGGATCCGGGCGAAGAATATACGTCGAACGGACCAAATATGTGATATGGCATCGAGGAAGAGGCGCACCAAAGATGGGCCCACAAAATAACGAACTTATAACGAATATTCGAAAATTCATATGGAGGGAAACTGAGGAAGAGGCGCAGCAAGAGTTGCATCCCTTGGAAGAGGCACAGCACCTGCTGCGTCTTTTCCTGGGCGTGTCAATCCTGCGTAAAAACCCGATGAAACAGAGGGGTTTGTTTCATTATTTCGAAATATAAATCCTTAATTTCTCTCTCAAATTCCAACCATTTCCGTCAAAATTTAATCCAAAAGCTTGCATTTTCCATGACTAATCGAGGTATGTGTATCAATCTTGCATTTATCTTCCGTATTTGATCAAATGGGACCGAAAAAATTAGGGTTTTCGACCCTAGTTAGTCGAAAATTTGGGGCTTTTCCCCCAAATGATTTTGCCTTGCAAAATTGAATTTTTAAATGGCTAATTGGTAGTATAAGGATCATAACCATGTATTTGTTTCGAATTTTCATTGAGTTTTGAGCGTTTGAGTGAAATTGTGACGGTTTCACAGCTAAACCGTAAATCGCTTCGAAAATAGCCTTAGGATTGCCCATTTGTGACGAAACTTGGTATTTGGAATCCTGGCATGATGGGTAAACTTCATACCATCTTGGAATTTTGATTTGTGACGGCTTCTTCAGGACACTTCCTAGGGCATAATCGCCGTTATAACGAAATACTGTCGAAATTCCGATTCGAACCCATGACTAGGCTTCAACTTAGGCTTGACTTGACCCAAATTACCACATGAGCGGTCGGGTTTGTGGGAAAATTGCCAAGGATGGCTAGAAAAGAGCAATTTCGGAGCTCCGAAAACTCGAAAATCCCCTAATTAAGGCTTGTCGTCGCTTGACGCGGCCTAAATTCACTTTAATTCTGCAAGCGACGAGGCTTATACATCCGAGAGGGGTCCCATGGATGTGGACACTGCTATTGACCCTTCTCAGATGCTTGAGGAGGTGTTAGAGGAGGCTTTCACCGCTGCGGTGACAGCTGCTGAGGACGAGGTCCTCGAGGAGGAGGTTGTTGAGGAGGAGGAGGAGGCCCCGAGACGGGCCAATGTTGGACGGGGTGGTCGCCAGCTGAGGGGAGCACCTGCGTGGGCTGAGACCTGGGACAGTAGGCACCTGCTTTGGGCTGCGGAGGGTCACCTGTCCTACAGGACGGTGAATAGCTTGGTAAATCGAATTCATCGCTCTTAATTCATCTTCTTTCATTTCTGTTTATCATTCCTTTTCTTCTTCATCTGAGCTAAAGATAGCTTTTGTTTCAAACCAACATAGGAGGCCGGGAATATCAGATCGTTCTCGGGCTATACGACGGCGATGGGGTGCTACGAGAGGCTGTCGGCTGAGGAGCGAGGCATGATCGAGCGGGGAGCATTCGGTGCTTTGGTGCAGGCTTGGAGGGATATCGCGAGGAGGAAGCTTCGGGCTAACCTCAGTCTCGTCCGAGCTTTCTTGGACCGGTTTTGGACTCGACCTCCACGTTTCACATGCCTTTTAGCGAGGTGGGGGTCACGTTAGAGGACTACGGCATGATTTCTAGTCTGTCGTGTGGGACTGAGGTGGTGGAGTGGCCGGAGACAGCCATGAGGGTTGACTCGGCTGGAACTTGGCGCCGAAGGCGGCTGCGGTACCTGGTTTGGTGCCTAATTCTTACGTTCGGGACTACTTTGCGGGGAAGACCCCGGCGTCAGTGGTGATCGAGGGGAGGGAGACGACTCCTCCTCCCTGCACTGCAGAGCAGAGGGTCCGTTTGTGGCTCTGGTGGTTTATGTCTTGGATCTACCTCGGAGACAAGGGAGAGAGGCTTTCGACGAAGCTCCTTCCCTTTCTTTCTGACCTGAGCTCCCTAGGCCGTTGATTGGGGTCAGGTCCTGCTATTTTGCGGTCCTCATCCGCTTTATGAGGGCCATGGTTCGTCCGGAGTTGATGGAGAAGGGGACTTCTCCTGCTGCTGTCGACCCTGGACTGTTGTTGGAGGTATGAACCTTCATTTCATTTCGTGAAAGATCATTTCCTTTTCTGTCAAATCACGAAAGATCGTTATTGACTATCTTGTTTTACAGGCGTGGGTGTACTCCTACTTTCCGGGCCTCGCGGCCAAGAGGACGGAGCCGGTGGAGAAGGCATATCCCGTTGTGCGGGATTGGGTTGATGTGTCGTACGAGGAGCCGGCGTTCCTTCCACGACGTCTGTCGGCGGGAGGTGAACGCTCTTCAGTTGGACGGCGTGAGTTCGCCTTCATTCGTTTTTCATTACCTTTTTCAGAACTGATCATAAGAATGACTCCCTGTTTACGTTTCTCAGTGGGTGCCCAGGCCTTGGGTGGAGTACGCTGGCGCTCCTCCCTTTGTGTCTGAGGTCTTTCGACCTAGGAGCTCGAGCCGGTTTCTGCTGAGGACGTCGATAGGTCCTGTGTGGTACTTGGGTGAGCGCTTGGCTCGTCAGTGCTCTCGGGATGTCTTGACGGTTCCCATCGATCCTCCTCGGATGATGTTTAGGGAGCCTTCTGAGGCTGAGAGGGAGGCTGACCTGGCTGGCGTCGGTGGTGATGCCCTCCTTCTTCCTAGTGAGGACTACTCGGCGTTCCTCTACGGGAGGTTGGCGTACTGGCCGGTTGTGGTAAGTGCTTTATCTTCTTTTATTTTTGATTATTTTAAGAACACGATGAATGATCATCGGTTAATGGAAATCACTTGACCTTGCAGGAGGTCGAGGCGGCGGGCATCGAGCCCCTAGAGTACCCCGAGACCCTTGAGTACACTGACGCGACGGGGATGACGACGATCTCCGAGCTATGTGACTTTGACGTGGCAATGAGAGATGCTGGCTTTGATGAGTGGCAGCATCTGATTCGGAGGGTGAGTCTCCTAACTTGTATAATTTTGTGTAAGAACACATTTGCCTGAGTTTGTCCAATCATTAAGAATCTTTTCTATTGAAATGCAGGTTGCGCCATCCCGGTTCGTGGCTTTGTGGAGGGTAGCCAACCAGCTGCGGGCTACTGCCGTCGAGGCACTTGTTGGCGGCCGAGGACGTCAGGTATGAACCTTCCGTTTACTTCATTTTCGGATTTTTCTAATCTTCCTTATGTTTGAAATGATTGACATGAGCCAATTCTTGTTGTTTGCAGAGGGAGCGCGAGCTGGAGTGAGAGCTTGCCCAGTCCTGGGAGGAGATAGCTCGCCTGCTGAGGGAGCTCGAGGTCTGCGACGCCGAGGTTGCTGCTCTCGAGGCGAGAGTTGCTAAGTTAGACGGTGACCAGCAGTAGCTTTTTTTTTTGTTTCTTGTTTTTTTGCTGTGTTTTGTACATTTGTACATTTTTGGGACTTACATTTTGGACATTTAGACTTTGTTTTGGGGCTCAATCCCCCAGTTTGGTATACATGTCCTCTCTTGGTTGTATATATGATGGCCTGAGTGCCTTTGCTGCTGGGTTGCTTTGTTTGTACCTGCAGGTTAGCTTTGAACGGGTTTGGTAGATGATGGTTTGCGCCGTCACACTGCCGAAATTTACATAGAAATCACATAGAACATGAATGTGTACACATGGCCTAAATTAGCGCAAAACCATGACTCGGAAACGCGAAAAATGCAAAAATTTTGCCGGAAATGACCGGACGGTAGGGAGGGCTACCCCCTAAAAAAAAGAAAAAAATAGAAACATATAAGTGTGGAACGGGAGTGAAATGATTCCCCAAAAAGAAAATGAAAAAAAGAAATGTATAAGTTTGAAAATGAATAAATTGGTGAAATGATTCACCAAAAGAAAATGTAAAAAAGAAATGGATAAGCGTGCTAAGATGATGAAAATGTCAATATCGCCTCGAAATGCGTGCCCGTGAAATTAGGAAATACGAAATATGGCAACTTGACGTATTTACCAAAATAATAACCCGTATGAATAGGAAATTATTCGTTGAGGAATTTAGGAAAGATCCAACGCGGAAAATCACAGAAAGAAGGCTGAGGAAGAGGTGCAGCAAGAGCTGCGTCCCTTGAAGAGAGGCGCGGCCAGTCTTGCGCTTTGTTCCCTGATGCATCCGTCTGACGGATTTTAAGAAAACTTGACTTTTAGTATAAATAGAGACGTCGAGGGAGGTTTTATTCACATAATTCTTCCGTCTCTCTTCGTCTTATTACATAAAGCTCCCAAAATAAGCATACATCATGAATACTCTCGAAATTCGTCTAAAAGAATGGACAAATGAATTCTCTAATGTGGAGAAACACGACATGGGTGCTTATAATTTTGGATCGCTTTTGAGCTTGAAGCTGATCAAGGTAGTCAAACCATTTCTAGATGCTTGTCTTGATTATTGGGACCCGAATTATCACGTATTTGTCTTCCCTGGAGGCGACATTTGCCCATTTCCCGAAGAAATTGCTGCGATTGGTGGTTGGGACTCGGAACACACGCCTGCTATTCCCTCTACTTCTCAAGGGTATAAGAATATGTTTAGAGACTTGCTTGGGTTGGCAAGAGCTTATGTGGATCGTCTTGTGACTTCTAAAGGAGTGCGAATGTTGGATTTCGTCGATCGATTCATCAATAGGGCAGATCCCACTATCTCTTATGTTGCGAGGCGAAGGGCGTTCGGGTTTTGCCTATTACATGTATATGTCCTTCAAGGGCATGTTGATGAGGATTTTAGAGGCGATCTTCGTTACTTGAGCGTGATTGAGCAAATGGAGCTGCGCAGGAGCCCAGCTTGTCTGTGTTTAGGAGAGATCCTATTGGGTTTAGATAACAGGAAAGCCAATCGCGACCTTCCTTATTTGGGAAGTCCCATTATATTGCAGGTAAAAGAATTTTTTTCTTTTTTTTTCTTCGTTTTTTTTCTTTTTTTTTTCGTTTTTTTTTTTTTTTAATTCCTGCTTCTGGTAGGTCTGGCTTATGGAGCGTCTTCGATTGATCGAGCCCCCAGTTAATGTTCCTGCTTATCATGCTCGCTCGATTGCAATGAGGACCAGGCTTTACATGGTGGACTTCACTCGAGTTTGGAATTACTGGGAAAACAAATTGAAGAGTGAAGATGGTCCCTTAATTAGATGGATCGTACCATGGTGGCATCTCAAATCTGTCACTGGAGTATCTTCTTTGGATCCAACCCGATCTGTTCGCATTCCCGGCTTGGAGTTTATGATATGCATTTTCCCGGAGAGGTTGATGAGGCAGGCCGGATTGAAGCAGATGATTCCGAAGCTTGACACTGTCCCGCAGACTGCCGTGGCGCTTACTACTGAGAGTCGAAGAGAATGGGCCATCAAATGGGTGCAGAGGAACATTTGGTTCTTGAATTCTTCTGTTAGTGCTCTATGGGTGTCGGATTCTTATCTACGGTGGAGGAAAGCTACTACTCCGGAGGAGCGCGAGAGATTGAGGAAATGCGAGCCTGTTGACTATAAGGTTCGTGAGGTAGAAAAGGAGAACGAGAAGCATCTGACCGAGGGAGAGGAAGAAGCCGGATTTCGAGTTGTTCATCCTTCGAAGAAACCGAAGACTTCTCCTGCCGTCAAGATGGTGGTTGACAAGAATGGCAAAGCAAGACCACGAGAGAGACCATTGGTTATTAGGTCTGAAGTGGCGCAAGAGCGTCCGGCTCGAGGTCGGGACAAGAAATGTGACAAAAATGACAAAGGCAAAGGGAAAATGGAAGAGTAGCCTAAGTCTTTATTATTATTATTTATTATTATTATTATTATAAGAAGAAGTTGGGGTTTTTAGAATCCTAGTCTATTTATTTTTATTATGTAATGTACTATTATTATTAAAGAAATGAAATAAAGAGGTTAAGTGGTTATGAAACCGTTATGATTTTCTATGATTATTCTTGTCGAATTTCAAATTCAATTGCAAATGTCCTTCTATTTACATTTAAGACACTTCAATGGGTTGTATCCCATGAGGGATTGCCTACGTATTCATTTAGAAAATGAAATCAAACCCTTGCGCGTAGTTCGAGTAAACGTAAAAGAGTAATTGTTCTAAGCAAAAGCTTGTAATGAACTTAGAAAATAAGAATGAGCTTTACTTACTCCTAAAATGCAATTTAGTTTTTTTTTGGTGATATGAGAATGACATATTGTCAAAATGCAAGAGCAAGATGACATTAGTTTAATCCAGCTTGGCCAGGGGCCGTTTATTTCGTGCCACAGGAGCGACACGTGAGGTTACGCGAGGCACGTTTTTTGCTCCTATTCTAGGCATAGTAACGTTTCAGTTGGTCGAGGTTTGTTGGGTTGTCAAATTCATTCCCATCTAGGTCTGTGATTCTAACCACACCCCCTGGAAGTATGGACTTGACTAGGAATGGCCCGGCCCAATTGGGTTTGAATTTTCCTCGTGGATCGACAGGTAAAAGAGCCCTAATTGATTTGAGGACCAAGTCTCCTTCTTTAATGTTCCTTGGCTTAACCCTTTTGTTGAAGGCTCATTTGATACGTGCTTGGTATGTTTGCACATTGTGTAATGCACATAACCTTCTTTCATCCAGGAGGATGAGTTCCTCATATCTATCCCTTTTCCACTCGGCTTCTAGGATTTGACTTTCGAGTAAAATACGCAAGGATGGTACTTCTAGCTCGACTGGTTGTACAGCCTCCATGCCATAGGTCAAATAGAAAGGGGTGGCCCCAATAGGCATCCTAAAATATGTACGATATCCTCATAAAGCAAAGGGTATCTTGCTTGTCCAATCTCTATAGTTGTCAATCATTTTCTTGAGAATCGTGACAACATTTTTGTTTGTTGCCTCTACCGCGCCATTGGTTTGTGGTCTATATGGCGAGGAGTGGTGATGCTTAATTTTGTACTTGGCTAGCAATTGTTCAGTCTCAGCTTGAAAATTTGATCCATTGTCACTGATGATCTCATGTGGGCAACCATATCGACAGATAATGTTAGTTTGTATGAACTTTGCCACGTTCTTGGCTGTAAGACTGATGTAGGAAGCCGCTTTTACCCACTTGGTGAAATAATCGATTGCTACTAGGATGAAACAGTAACCTCCTATTCCGGCTGGAGTGATCTTGCCGATGATGTAAATTCCCCAAGCAGAAAATGGCCAGGGAGATGTCATGGTGTAAAGCAATTAAGGAGGGACATGTTGCACATTCCCGAAAATTTTGCAATTATGGCAATGTCTTACATATTTGATGCAATCAGATTCCATCGTGGTCAAGTAATACCCTAAACGTGTGATTTTCTTTGCCATCATGGGTCCACTCATGTAAGGGCCACATTCTCCATCATGGACTTCTTCCATCACTTTCCGTGCCTGTGAATGATCAAGACAACGCAGGATTACACCAAGAGGTGTTCTTTTGTATAGTTCTCCTTGCATGAGAACGTATTGGGATGCTAGCAAGAGGATAGCGCGTTGTCCCCTTTTGTCCATTTCTGGTGGGTAGGTGCCATTGAGCTTGAAGTTTAGGATCGCTTGGCACCAAGGTTCCTCCGCAATTTCCTCTTCATCGGTGATTTGGTGCACATAAGCTGGCTCTAATCGTCGTTTGATGCATAAAGGCATTTCTACCATGCTATCCGGCATATTAATCAAAGATGCAAGTTTTGCAAGAGCATCTACAAATTGATTTTCTTCTCGAGGTAGATGTAGGTAGGTCACTTGATCGAAGAATTGGGAAACTTGGTCTATTCTGGCTTGATAAGGTACTAAGCTTTCACTTCGGATTTTCCAAGATCCCGTAATTTGATTGATGATCAAAGATGAATCCCTATGTACTCGAAGATTCTTGATGCCTAAACTAACTGCCGCTTACAATCCAATAAGACAGGCTTCGTATTCTGCAGCGTTATTTGTCACCTCGAAGTCGAGTTTGACAGAAATTGGTGTATCCTCGCCTTCAGGAGAAATGAGCAACACTCCTATTCCAAATCCTCTTAAGTTCGATGCCCCATCAAAATAGAGGTCCCAGGAATCTACATCCGTTTGGAGTATATCCTCATCCGGAAACGACCAGGTGTCTATCGTTTGTGTATCATTGATGGTATTTTCTGCGAAGAATTCAGCAACGGCGCGCCCCTTTACAACTTTCAAAGGTTTATACTTGAGATCGAACTCTGAGAGCATCAAAGTCCATCTTGCTAAACGTCCATTGAGAACGGGTTTCTCGAAGAGGTATTTGACAGGATCCATTTTGGAGTATATTTTGACGGAGTAGCTAAGCATGTAATGGCGTAGCTTCTTCGTTGCCCACATAAGAGCGAGGCATGTCTTCTCGAGTGGTGTGTATTTGCATTCGTACTCCAAGAACATCTTACTAAGGTAGTAGATAGCTCTTTCTTCTTTTCCTACAGTTTGAGCTAGCATGGCGCCCATGGTCATTTCGATTCTCGTGAGATATAAACCAAGAGGTTGATCTCGTTGAGGTGGCATGAGCACTGGTGTTTTGGCTAGTATTTCCTTGATTCGGTCGAAAGCCTTCTGACAGTCATCATCCCACATGGTGTAATCTGTTTTCTTTAACTTCTTGAAGATAGGTTCGCAGACCATGTTGAGTTTTGATATGAATCGACTTATGTATTGCACCTTGCCTAGGAATCCTCTAACTTCTTTCTCTGTTTGAGGTTGAGGCATTTTGATTAGAGCTTTGATATTAGAAGGGTCTATTTCTATACCTCGTTGGCTAACAACGTATCCCAGGAGTTTGCCAGATGTTACTCCGAATGCGCACTTCTGAGGATTGAGCCTCATGTTGTACTTGACAATCATGTCATCCACGTATACCTCAACTTCTTTATGCATCATGTCATGTAAGAGCGTAGTTGCGGTGCGTTGGTATGTAGCTCCGATGTTGATTAACCCAAATGGCATAACCGTATAGCAATAGGTTCCCCATTAAGTGATGAAGGCGGTCTTATGTATGTCTTCTATGGCCATTTTGATCTGGTTATATCCTGCGTATCCGTTCATGAAGGATAGTAACGCGTGATCCGCCGTATTATCCACTAATATGTCGGTATGTGGTAGAGGAAAGTCATCATTAGGACTCGCTTTGTTTAAGTCTCTAAAGTCAACACAAACACGGATTCTCCCATCCTTTTTGGGTACGGGTACTATGTTAGCTACCCAGTCTGAGTATTCGGAAACTTTGATGAAACCGGCTTTGAATTGTTTATCGACTTCTTCTTTGATCTTGAGAGCCCATTCTGTCCTCATTCGATGAAGCTTCTATTTCACGGATTTGAAACCTGGTTTGATTTGGATTCTATGCTCTGCAATGTCCCTGTCGATCCCTGGCATATCTTTGTAGGACCAAACAAAAATGTCTTTGAACTCGTGCAGGAGGTCTATGAAATTAGCCCTTTCGGTGGGGCTCAAGGTTGTCCCTATCCTAAGTTCTTGGGGTTCTAGTTCGGTTCCTACGTTGATGGGTTTCGTATTTTCTATCACTGGTCCCCCTTCCCCCTCTTGTAATATTTCTTTGGCTATGTAGGGAGGTATTTCGATTGAGTCTGGGTCTGGGTCATTCTCATTATCATCGTAAACAGAATTGCATTCAAGATAACACGAAGAGTATGCAGAACCTGATTTATTCATATTAAAATTTGAGAAAAGTTGAAACAAAAAGCCATCGATCGTAGTCGGTGGTGGTAAAGGGACAGCGGTTGGGACATTTCCCGAACTACTGTTGCTATTTGACACTAAGCTAGGAGAAACGAGGGGAGTGGGAATGACGACAGGAGGAGACTCTCTAGGAGCTTCTCTAGACTCCGACTCTGACTCTGGCCCGAATTCATCGTCTTCTGGTTCTCCTTTGAACATCTCTCCTTCTCCAGTAGTGAGCTTGAAGAGTCTTCCTTGATTGTTTGTCCACTTGATCGATTTTCTCCATCCTTTTTGCTGATTGGTGTTGGTTTCTGTGATTAACGCGGTAGGGTTGATGTGATCGTCTTGAAGTATCATGGTAATGCTCTCATCCTGTGCGGCTCTCACAAATCGATCTTCTCCAAATAGTAGACTCACGGCTTGTTCGTCTAGGCAAGGTGCTTGACGAGTCTTGACGATAGGAACCGTTTCTGGAGGAATGAAATAGCAGTCGTGAAAGATCTCGATTCCGGCTAGCTTCCTTTCGAGATAGTGCAAGGCTCAGGAAATCCGTGAAAGATATCTTGACTTCCTTCCCTAACGAAGTATCCATTTAGGGTAGGGAGGTAGGGTCGCATTTGGATTCCCACGTTCTTACGGTTTTGAACTTGAGCGAGCATCTCGAGAACTTCCTCTTTAGTGGGTTTGTATCCTAGTCCAAGGGATATTCTTTGTGAGTTACCCTCTTTATAGGGTGCAAAGGTGTTTCTTCGGATAGGATTCAAAGGCATTCCCGGGAAGTATCCCTGGGTTTTGAGTATGTGGTTGACCACTAAGTTAGAGTAGGGATTGAAGTATAAGGGTGCCAACTCACTTTCTATGAAATTTATGATATGGAAGCCCCCAAGTTCATGTACTGGATCTGCAAGGACTTGATTAATTGACTTCTTTTCGATTATTGCCTTGATGGGTGACGAAGTGATCGTCGCCACTTTACCATTTAGTGGGATTTTGATTTTCTGGTGGAGTGTGGATGTTACCGCTTTGGAAGCGTGAATCCAGGGTCTTCCCAGAAGTATATTAAAGGATGCATCAATGTCCACTATTTGGAAGTTGATCTTTCACTCAATCGGCCATTTGGCTATGGTTAGGTTAACGAGTCCTACTACCTTTCACCGCGTACCATCATATGCGTGAACACCTTGGTTGGTAGGGGTCCAATCTGACTCTTTCATGCCCAATTTGTATGTCGTTTTCAAGGGTATGACATTGACTTCGGAGCCATCATCTACCAAAGTCATTGGCACATTCTTCTTTAAGCAAATGACAGTAATATAAAGAGCCAAGTTATGACTAGCACCAAAGGGTGGCAAATCTTCATCCGAGAAAGTAATAGGATTACTTGGCTTTGGTGATTCTTGGAAGACCAAGTTGACCACGTCGTCGGGTGTGGAGTTATGTGCCACATTTAGTTTGGCCAAGGCCTGCAATAAAGCTTGGCGATGTGGGAATGAGCTTGCCACTAGTTGCCAGACTGAAAGATCAGCCTTTGTCTTCTGTAGTTGCTTTAGTAAATGGTCAGTATAGCCTTCTTCATTATCATTTGGTATGACCACATTGGTTGGACTGTTTGCTATGGGACCATTTTGAGAAGTGTTTTGGTATGGGCGTCCCGAACGAGTAAGGTGGTCTACATCTTGATCTTCACAATTTTGGACTATTTCCTCACTGACTTTGACTAAGTAGTGTTCAGTGAGATATTCGTCTTTATCATCATCAGCCCATATTTCATTGACAGTAGCAAGTTCTCTCATTCTCATGATTTCAGCCTCCAATTGGATAATTTGGTCGACTAGTTCATCAACCATGGCTACTACTTCTTGCATTGTAGTGTTTTGAGAGAAGACTAGTGGTGCCCGTTCTTTAGGTGTTGCGTTGGGATCACGTAGGGTTGCCACTGCACTCTCTAATTCCATGACTTGCCTATTCACACTTTTTGATCATGCATTGAAATCAGTGATGGTTGGAGAAATGGTAGAGTAGTTCCCTTCATTTTCTATTGCATGAATTTCATCTTCACCTGGAGAAATGAGGTGTGAACAATCTATGGTAGATTCTTCACTTGTAATCACTAGAATTCCAAGAGGATTCTGAGTGTTGTTAGGCTTACCTCCAGGTGGTATTGGTAGGAGACCGTCTTCAATCATATCTTGAAGTACATTTTTCAGTTTATAGCATTTTTCTGTATCATGTCCCTTACCTCTATGGTATTCGCAGATCACAATTCTCATCCCGAACTTGGATTTCTTTTCGGTTCGGGTGTAGAGCCTATGGGTTGAAGTTTTTGACTTCATCAACCTTTTCGGAGCGTTGGAATATGTGTCCCCTAGATTTGTGAATTTCCTTGGAGGGGTACTCTTCTTAGATGGCTCGAGAAGGTTAACTTCATCAGTTTTGCTAGTAGAGCCGTAAGAACGACTTGTTGAGCCTTGATATCCACGACCTATCGTTTTGGACAAGAGCCTTTTACGGATGTCATCTTCGATCCTCGTCCCTAGTACGGTTAAATCTTTGAAGGTCTTGATGTTTTAATACCTCAAATGATTTGCATAGATGGGCTTTAGGTTGTCCACGAATTTCTCCACAAGGATAGCTTCATCCAGACGTTCAACAAGTTGAGTACTAGTCTTCCTCCACCGACCTAGGAAGTCGGTGAAACCTTCTTTGTCATTTTGGGTAAGAACCTCTAAAGTGCGCATGTTGACTTGGATTTCAGCATTATCCGCATATTGTTTAGCAAACTCGATTAAGGCATCATCCCAGGTAGCGATTTTCTTGTGCTCTAGCGAATAGAACTATTGTTTTGGGATGGTGTCAAGAGATGAAGGAAAGATCCTTAGGAACATCTCGGGTTTAATGCCTTTGATAGACATGTAATCCTTGAAAGCACGGATATGGTTCAAAGGGTTTTCGTGCCCCTTGAATTTAGGGATATCCGTTATGTTGAAGTTGGTTGGCAACTTGGAACTCACGGCCTCATATTTGCGATTGTTTTCCCTATAAATGTCATCCCCTTTGAGATACATCAATTGCTCCTCCAAGTATTGGAGTCGTTTCTCTTTGCAGTCATACCTATGGGAGGGTTTTCGTCCCCGAAGTTGTTCACAAATTCATCAGACACTTCACTTTCTCGAGGAGGCATCCTCGTTTCCACGGCTTATATTCGGCCCTCAATGGTGTCAAGGCGATCATACACTTGGTCTTGAGTAACTTGGAGACGAGCTAGCGCGGCTAGGATTTGATTATTACCATTCTGGAGTTGGTTGAAGTTCACGTCACTTGTTTCAGGCATCTTGGAAACTGGATAAGAGATCGACGATGAATCAAAATACGATCGACCATTCTAGCACACTTACTCGAAAAGAAATGTTTTGACTCGTGAAGTGGGAGTGTGCCACTTGTGTCAAGTGAGTTTTGAGTAAATGACAAAGTTTGAAAAATGTTGGTCCTAGTCAACTTTAGTGTAGTTGTAGGAGTGGAGTCGGAGTGAGGTTTTGAAATGGGTTTTAAGGCCCGGATTTTGACTCGACAATTGGACAGAGTTTCGACTGGTTTTGCGCTAATATTAGGCCCAAGTTTCGAAATTTTTACTTTTTTTTTAGAGAAGGATTTTGATTTTACAAAAATCGTCATGGTTTGTTTTAGAAATGGTGATCACATATGGTACAAACATTATACAAGCATTATAACGGGATGCTGAGTGCATTTAAAAGAGTTTTGGTTTAAAGGGGGGGATGCCATACCAAACAATCAAACCCGAAGTCTGTGGAGAGGTTCGTACCAAACAAGAGTAAGGCCGATTCCTAGTCCATTTCCTCAAGTAGTGAAAGTCCTGGATACAAACAAGAGTAAGTACCATGGTATGGATGACGTCAATCGCTATCCATCCTTAGGCCCAAATAAGAATTTGAACCGTTTAGACGGAACGATTGGTCGAATGGGTTGGGTTGTGATCCGGTCTGATGTCGTCACTCATCCAATCAAACACATTTATAATACTCAACAAACAACTAGTTAGTGGTAAGTCAAGGTCGATCCATGGGACGGTGTGCTTTGGGTTCTAAGTCTATCTATCTCGATTTATGCTAGTGTCACAATTTGTTTGGGTTTGTAGTTGTGTTCTAGACTAATAAAAGCAATAAAGTAAAACAAGCAATAAAAGGAAAGATGTAAACAAATGATTAAAAGTGCTAGGATATCATGGGGTCATAGGGGATTCATGGTGTTGATCATACAAACATGTTTACAAGGTTGCAAGCAATTAATGTTGTGGAGGAACCGAGTTGGGTTATATCTTACGGTTCTTAGGAAGAGTTGGGTCCCGGAGCCGAATCGATTAGATTGTACAACACCTACAAGTCGACTTACTTTCCTCCTAATCAACTTCTATGCATGCTCTAACAAGACTCGAGTTGGTTTATATCTTACGAGTCAAGTTGAGTAGATAAGAGATGGTAAAAATGCAAGGATTCATAGGCTTAGCATTTCATCAAACATAACATGTGCATAAAGTTGACATCACAACAAGCAAGAAATTTAATCATGTGAACATATTAGATTAAGCATGAATCAATCCCCATGTTTGTTTCCCCTAATTACCCATTAATCCTAGCTAAGAGACTACTCACTCATTATCATGGAAAATATGTCATTAATGGTGTCGATCATCACAACAAGTATAAACATGATAATAGAATGAAAAAAATGAACAATAAAGATTAAAGAGTAAAGGAATTATACCAAACTTGAGATGATTCCAAATAATAAAGCAAAGAATAATAGAAGAAACTTGATTGATTGATGGAAGGTTGTCAATCCTCCAATAATAACCCAATAATCTTCAATTACCCAAAAGTAATAAACTTGAACAATAATTAAGGAGAGATTAATGTGTGATTTGTGGAAAGATTGAAGAGTAATCTATTCTAATCTACTCCTAATCTAATCTAAAGAAGGATTTTTCTAGCTAAAAAGATGTGTTAAAGGATTATTACAAATGGGGTATTTATAGTGGAAATTAGGTGGATGCATTAGGGTTAACTAAGGGCTAAACTAGTAATTACACTTTTGAGATTGAGCAAGGAGGAGCCGGTATTTCTCGAAGGAATGGCTTCTTTCTTTGTAGGTTGGAGAAGACGAAATTATGCTGTGAAGAAATCCGTGCGTATTGGAGTCGGGACGGGCGGATTCTGTCGGTGGAAGACGAGCGGATTCGAGGGAATCCGGGCGGATTCTGGTGGGGCAATCCGAGCGTCTTTGGAGGAAACCGCTCGGATTGTGCTGTGAGGAGACGGGCGGATTGGAGACAATCCGCTCGGATTGTTCTTCAGCAATAATTCTTCGTCTTTTCTTCCCTTTTGTTCACTTCCATTTTATTCTTGTGGGATTGGTCTTTAGTCCTTGCTTCCTCTTCATACTAGTCCATCTAGTATCGTCAAGTAGCTTCCAAATATGCACGAAAGACGGGAATTTCCGCCTTATTATCTCCTTTTCTACAAAACATATGAAATGCGATAGAAAAGCAAATAGGAAGGTTTTGACGGATAAAATGGTCAAAGAATGTTATAATAGTATGCAAAATAGGCTCAATTAGGGGACTAAATGTGCGTAAATAATGTTCACATCAAATATCCCCAAACCGAACCTTTACTCGTCCCGAGGAAAGTGGTGACTAAAACTAGACCTTTATTTAAACTAACCTAATAACAAAACCGATATGAGACAATTAGCGGGTCTCACTCCGCCCCTTCAACTCACAACAAGACAACCATGAGGTAGGATGCCTTCTTGCAAGGCAAGGTGGGTCTTGCCAAAATGGCGACACATCTAATCATTAAGCACACAAAATCAAGTAATGGATGCATCTACAAAAGAATAGCCACTTTCCTCATCTAAGTGGCGGAAATTATTTACAAGGGAAGCAATTCAAGGGTACACACTCCTTCATAGATACAATTTCTTCAAACTACTAAGCCTAGAAGGATACCAATAAATCACCTCCAAGTTGTGTCAAGCTAGGGTACCTTTGTCCTCAATCGTTAAATGCTTTTGTCAAGAGTAGACTCCCTATGGCGTTAGAAACACTGGAGGATCGCGGAATTCCCCCTCTTGCCTAGACAAGAAGAAGGGTCGTCCCCTCTCTACCATGCACAAAAATGGATAAGATGGAAAAGGGATCGATAGTATTTGAGTTTCATTTTGGGAGTTTGCTTTCATTGTTGTTTTTCCCCCCAATTTCTTGTGGCATATAACATTTGAGAACACTTTCTTTTTGCCATTTCTTTTTTATTTTTGGCATTTCAACACTTGACAACTTTCAACTTTTCTTTGCATTTCTTTTTGAACATTTTAAAAGTCACCCCATATGTAGGGAGGGTGCCTTATTTTTGAAGCTTTAGGAGTCTATTTTTGCTCCTCTTTTCTTTTGATGCATTTTGCAAACCTTCTTTCACTTTTCATTTCATTGAACTCAAATTGATTTCTTTTTGTGCCCATTCCCTTTGATGACAAAATGTGTGGTAGAACATGGATGAATGATGGATGAATTCATAGTTTCAAGGGTCACCTTGGAATAAACGGTAGCCAAGGAGTTATCACACCACAAGGTACTCTTGACTAGGCCTTAATCCATGGGTCAAGGGATACTAGCATGACACATCCTAGGGTGTTTTACAAGTATTCTAACAAGCAAAGTCTTAAGAAAAAAAGGCATCTACTAGGGCCTATATACACTTGTCAAGCTTCCCAAGTAGACGGTTTCGCAAAATTTTTCTAACATGCAAACTACATGCCATGATGCAACTAACATATATACATCCTAATGCAAATGATTCTACCAACTAATATGCCATATAAACTAAATGCAAGTCCTAAGTTCACATTGTTTTTACCGCATCAATCAAAATAAAGCCACATAGTCATTAACATAAAGAGGAAAAAGGAGATTGAAAAGATCATACCATGCGGTCTTCAATATCCTCATGTCTCGGATGTGGCGTAGTCAATCAATGTGAAAAAGGATGAACAAACACAATATATACAAAACAATATATACAAGTCTACACTACAAAGGAAATGAACTTGTTTTTGGATTTTTCAATTTTTCAAATTTTTATGGTTTTTGTTTTTATGAATTAAAAGACATGTTTTTGTGATTTTTCGAAATTTTTCAATTTTTGTCATTTTTTGGAATATAAATTCCCATCCCCCACTTTATTTTGGACATTGTCCTCAATGTATATGTAGGAGTAGGAATAAAAAGGAAATACATGTTTTTGGAATTTTGATTTTATGGAAATTGAAGTACAAATGCAATGATATGATATGAATGAATGCATGGTCTAACTAAATGCAATTCTATATGACATATATGACAAATGAATGCAATCTACACTATATTATATGATGCATGATTTATAGTAGACTATGGTCACCTATGATCAAACCTCCCCAAACTGATTTAAACACTATTTCTAGTGTAGAAAAGAATAGGATTGGTCATTAGTGACTATGCATGAATTCTAGTCTATATGCAACTATCTACATGAATCATATGGGATATATTACAATGCAAACTATACTATATGAACTAACTATGCAAATGCAATATGGAATATAATACAAATGCATGCAAAAGCTACACTAAATGCAATATATATACAAAAGAGAGAGGGAAAGATGGGTATCATACAAATGGAGGTGGTGAGGTAGGCCTCTTTCACTCGTCATCCTCATCATCTTGATCATAGCCATAATGATGAGAGCTTCCGGCTTGATCATACCCTCTTGCTTGACCCCAATACCCTCCTTGGTCGAATTCTCCTCCTTGCCCCGAGTACCCTCCACCTTGGCTAGAATGCCCTCCGTCCCCTCGACCCCAAGCTTGGTCCCCTTGATTTGGGAACAAGAGCTCCGGTTGTGCCCAAGAGGGCTTAGGACCATTAGGGTCAATATACCCTTGTTAAGCCATGTTATAGTATTGGGGGTAGAGAGCTAAGTAGTTGTCTTCCCTCCCTTCATGTACCCCTAGGTCCACTCTATTCATGAGTGCCATCAAATCATTAATACCCGGGTTCTGGGATTCCGCCTAAATTCGGTATATGGAGTAGGGTATGGCAGGATAGGTACGTAGGAAGGTAGGCGAATAGGCCTTCCCGGTGCTCCACGAGGTATTTGGCAGTGCGGCTCTTCCCTTTGAGGGGGATTGTCAAGAATTTGGATATCAAGGAGGTAGCTTGGTGGAGGAGAGTATGGACTCAATCTTGGGTCAATGCCCGGTATCTTCCATCCTTCAAGGATCATTGAGGTGCATCCCTTGGTGTGCCACTCTACACTCCCATCTCGAGTGTAGTTACACCATCGGTGACTGTGGAAGATGGTGTGCTCATCAATCAAAGTCCTCCCCTCAAGAGGAATATAGGTTCCTCGGGCATTGAACCCGGGACAAAGGTGGTGGGCTAAAATGGTAATTAGACCTCCCATCACGAAGGTTTTGATTTGGGTGGTCCCTTGAGCAAAATCATGGAACCTAGTAAGTATCTCAAGTGGCGTATTAAAGTTATAACGCCTCACTGCTCGAACATTCAAATAGGACTCAAGAAAAGTTAAGTCGATGAGAGTACACCTATCTTGTTCGTACCTCCCATTGATGCAGCCGGCTACAAAGCGCTCGGTGAATCGAATCACCGGATGTTAGATGGCAAAGGTATAGCAACGCTTTATATGGGTAAAATCCCTCCCGGAAATAGCCTTCCAAAGAAAGTCCACACCAAAATTATCGGGCTTTTCGGTATAGTTGGTGGGTACTTCAAGACCGAAAACATAGGCAAATTCCTCAAGCGAAAAACTATGGTTTAGGTTGCATAACCTAAACTCCATGCCCACATTGGTGTGGGTATTTGCCACAATGCGAAGGCTACTCAAGAATTCAAGGGTGAGACTAAGGTAAGTTTCCTCATGGGCATGGAAAAGTTTTCCAATGCCAAGGCCATTAAAGAACATCTCGGTAGGGTACCTTATCTTAAGGATTTCCAACACCCTAGTGTCTACAAATTGAGTGGGTTCGTACTTCTTACCTAGTAGCTTGACAAAGGTTTCGCGGTGGTCGTCGGATTCAAAAAGCACCTCTTGAAAGTGGTTGAGTTGTTCAATCCCTCCCCTCATTAAGGGTTGGGAGCTTCTTGGTAGCACTATCTCTCGCGGCGTTGAAGAGGTTGATCCCTTGCGCTTCTTCCCGAATGAATCGACCAATTTCTTGGCCTTTCCTTTGGTGTTCATCAAAGGTGCCATTTTGATGTTGGTGATGGGGGTGTTTTTGAGGATGGGAGGGTGGTTTTTTAGGGTTGAGATGAGTGTTTTAGGGTTTGGTAAGGTGAGGAAATGAGGGAGAAAGGGGGTGATTATATAGAAGAAATAGGGAATCCGAACGGATAAGGTTGGATCAAACCCGTTTTATCCGAAGGAACAGGGCAATCCGAGCGGATTTCCATCGTGACGGGCGGATTGTGGAAGAAGAAGACGGGAGTCTTTTCTAGAATCCGCACAGATTCTAACACAGCGATCTTTCTTGACTGAGAGGTGGGAAAAGACGGGCGTCTTGTCTCTGGGACGTGCGGCTTGACTGGGACGGGCGTTTTGCTCAAAATACGCCCGTATTCAGGGGCAGCACAAAATCTCGTTTCTGGGCGACACACGGGACGGGCGTCCCGTGAAGAAGACGGACGTATTGTCCAGGACGGGCGGATTCTGCCGAATCCGCACGTCTTCCTCTGCAGCGTTAATTATTTTTCTAACGTGGGCCCTGGTCGGGCGTCTTCTTCTCGATCCGGGCGTCTTCTGCCTCTTTCCTTCTTCTTGTTTCTTTTTCGTGAAATAACACACCCCTTTTCACCGATTTTCTCTTTTTTCCTTATTTTTTTCTGAAATTTGCTCATGAAACATGTAAGATGACTCTCTCTATCTTCTCTCTCATGCAAGAAATTAAATGCAAAAGTAATAATGTACAATATTATACAAAGTAAAGGGTCCAAGAAGTATCTTACAAATGGTGGTTTAAGGTAGGACTCCACCAAACTAGTTTAATTTGTAAAAATTCTTATCCATAGAGCTCAAAGCTCTTAATAAAAGATCAAAAGCTTGTGAACAAGCTCCAAATAAGCACAAGTATGGGTTGCTCAATTTGAATATGAAATTTGGCCAAGGAAGCTTGTAGAAAGTTCTTTTCCTTGCTTTGTCCTTAGCATTAGAGCTTTCCCGGCGCTTAAAATAGGTAAACCCATGATTCTTGTCAACACTAAGCATGAAGTGTGGTTCATTTTCATCCGTGGACTTCCACTTACCAACTTCTTCTTCAATTTTGGTGATGATGATAGCATTTCGATTTTTCAATCCTTCCAAGGTAGAAGGAGAATTTTCATGACTTTGATGATTGGATACCATAGGAGTTGAGATTGCGGGTGCCAAGTCTTCACAAGTAGCCTCACGAGCAATTTTCTCTTTGAGTTTTTTCATCAAGTAGCCCTTGTACGAAACTTTGGCCTTTTGAAGAAGGTCTATCATATCCTCTTCAATGATCATTGGCTCCATGATAGGTGCCAAGTGGTCTTCATGAAGAATAAAGGAAGGACGTTCTTCTTCATGATAGGGTATCTCAAATGCCTCAAGGATAGGCTCCTCAAGCAAGATGATATTGTGAGTCCCTCCTCTAGGCTCATCATCATTGTTGCTATCTTCACATGAATCATAAATGGGGGCTTCATTTAGCTCCTTTTTCAAAATCTCAATGTTCACTTCAAAGGACACACCCTCATACTCACAAAGGTTAAGAGTATTTGGTTTGCTCAACTTCATGTCTTCCTCATCGAACACAACACTTTCATAGTCACAAGAGCACAAGGAGGTTGGCTCTTCCCATTTCTTATCTTCCATATCAAAGGTTACTACTTCAAATTCGCATTTGTGCTCAATGTCCAAAGAACGGTGGGGAGTGATTGCTTGGGAATCTTTTAATTGGGCAATTTGAATCCCCAATTCCTCTCTTTGGATAATAATGCCTTTAAGAACATTATCTTCTTTTCGGCTCTCTTCTAGCATTTGTTTGAAGAAGTTTTCTTGATCTCCCATCATTTGGAGAATCATGTTTTGAATGGGTTCATCTTTTTGTTGTGGGTAGGTGTGAAAGTGGTTGTTTTGTGGCAATTGAAGTTCATTGTGAAATGGGTATTGGGTGGGTGGTTGTTGTGGATATTGAATGTGGTGATTTTGGTGGGAAAAATTGGGGTAGTGGTTAGGATTTTCGTTGTACAAATAATAAGGTAGGTTTGTGTTGACTTGCTCCTCAAACTCCCCATACCCATAGTCATACTCAAAGAATCTATCACATACTTCATAACACATGTCTTGAGTCATCATAACTAAGACAAGGAGATAACTACAAGCATGGAAACTACACGAAAATGGTAAGAACAATCCTTGAGGAACAAGTTCCTCAAGGTGAAAGCAAAATCAAAATAGACAAACAAGTAAGAACTTAATCACATAGCACCATCCCCGGCAACGGCGCCATTTTGATCCGGTCTGATGTCGTCACTCATCCAATCAAACACATTTATAATACTCAACAAACAACTAGTTAGTGGTAAGTCGAGGTCGATCCATGGGACGGTGTGCTTTGGGTTCTAAGTCTATCTATCTCGATTTATGCTAGTGTCACAATTTGTTTGGGTTTGTAGTTGTGTTCTAGACTAATAAAAGCAATAAAGTAAAACAAGCAATAAAAGGAAAGATGTAAACAAATGATTAAAAGTGCTAGGATATCATGGGGTCATAGGGGATTCATGGTGTTGATCATACAAACATGTTTACACGGTTGCAAGCAATTAATGTTGTGGAGGAACCGAGTTGGGTTATATCTTACGGTTCTTAGGAAGAGTTGGGCCCCGGAGCCGAATCGATTAGATTGAACACCACCTACAAGTCGACTTACTTTCCTCCTAATCAACTTCTATGCATGCTCTAACAAGACTCGAGTTGGTTTATATCTTACGAGTCAAGTTGAGTAGATAAGAGATGGTAAAAATGCAAGGATTCATAGGCTTAGCATTTCATCAAACATAACATGTGTCTAAAGTTGACATCACAACAAGCAAGCAATTTAATCATGTGAACATATTAGATTAAGCATGAATCAATACCCATGTTTGTTTCCCCTAATTACCCATTAATCCTAGCTAAGAGACTACTCACTCATTATCATGAGAAATATGTCATTAATGGTGTCGATCATCACAACAAGTATAAACATGATAATAGAATGAAAAAAATGAACAATAAAGATTAAAGAGTAAAGGAATTATACCAAACTTGAGATGATTCCAAATAATAAAGCAAAGAATAATAGAAGAAACTTGATTGATTGATGGAAGGTTGTCAATCCTCCAATAATAACCCAATAATCTTCAATTACCCAAAAGTAATAAACTTGAACAATAATTAAGGAGAGATTAATGTGTGATTTGTGGAAAGATTGAAGAGTAATCTATTCTAATCTACTCCTAATCTAATCTAAAGAAGGATTTTTCTAGCTAAAAAGATGTGTTAAAGGATTATTACAAATGGGGTATTTATAGTGGAAATTAGGTGGATGCATTAGGGTTAACTAAGGGCTAAACTAGTAATTACACTTTTGAGATTGAGCAAGGAGGAGCCGGTATTTCTCGAAGGAAGGGCTTCTTTCTTTGTAGGTTGGAGAAGACGAAATTATGCTGTGAAGAAATCCATGCGGATTGGAGTCGGGACGGGCGGATTCTGTCGGTGGAAGACGAGCGGATTCGAGGGAATCCGGGCGGATTCTGGTGGGGCAATCCGAGCGTCTTTGGAGGAAACCGCTCGGATTGTGCTGTGAGGAGACGGGCGGATTGGAGACAATCCGCTCGGATTGTTCTTCAGCAATAATTCTTCGTCTTTTCTTCCCTTTTGTTCACTTCCATTTTATTCTTGTGGGATTGGTCTTTAGTCCTTGCTTCCTCTTCATACTAGTCCATCTAGTATCGTCAAGTAGCTTCCAAATATGCACGAAAGACGGGAATTTCCGCCTTATTATCTCCTTTTCTACAAAACATATAAAATGCGATAGAAAAGCAAATAGGAAAGTTTTGACGGATAAAATGGTCAAAGAATGTTATAATAGTATGTAAAATAGGCTCAATTAGGGGACTAATTGTGCGTAAATAATGTTCACATCAGGTTGGGCCTAGGAAGGCCGAATGAAACGATCTAGGAAGACCGAGTTATGAAAACAGACAATTGTCTTGTACAAACTATTCCCTAACCTTGTTCAAGTTTCACCCTTTTGGCTACACGTAAGTGTATTATTCCCAGCAGAGTCGCCAAACTGTGGACGCGGGCCCACGGGGGCGCTTGGGAACAAGCGTTTGCATTTGTGGAGTCACCACCAATTTATTGTGGAAAATTGGAAACCGTTCGAATACCTCGTGCCATGTCAAGACACAAAGTAGTGACATGAACACCAAGAACTCGTTACCCTTAGCATTCTATGTCTAGAATGACTCTCGTGGATGCCAATGAACACGGATGTTCACAGAGATATGGAGTAAGGGGTGAGGGTACGTATTAGGAAGCTCTTTTGATCGAACACCTAATCTCGCCCGCCTCGATAGCGGCCTCTACTAATGATTAGGGAAATTGTCTATACTAGATATGTTGTCGATTATATGCATGCAATGCAACATCCAACGTTTTAATCCTAGCATATGAGAATTAACTAAGTCGGTTATCACGTAATTTAATCATACAAGTGGGTCAAAGTAGAGATTTAAATAGATTACATGTGAAAACATACAACCAATAATAAAAGAAATACAATAATTACAATAATTATATCGGATTAATTGATTTATGTCGAAAATACTTTTAAAACGGATAATTTGAGAAAGAAAGAATAAATGAATAAACAAACAGAAATTAGGGTGATAATACGATTAATAGTTAATTAATGCGTAATTAATAAACTAGGTCAAGGCAGAAACGGGAATTCAGAGACAGAAATCAACCAGGAACAGGCGCAGTAGACGCTGCGTCCCTTTGAAGAGGCGCAGCAGACGCTGCGTCTGTTCTTGAGCTCAGTTCTGGTTGTGAAGCCGGAATTGCAAATCGTTAATGTTCGTTGGTTAATTTAATGATTGATTATGAACAATTGACTCGGATGGAAGTGATTAACATATTATTTACATGTGATTAAAGGTCATAAAAGCAATAAACATGGATGAAATTAATTAGAACTAATTATTTACAATATACGAGGTTATTTAACGAATTAACAAACTAAACAAATTAACTATGTCAAACAGATTATTAAAGATGAATCAATGATGGTGACGGTGAATAAAAGATACAAATTTATCAAAGAATGAATTCCAGAGATCCAATATGGATGAATCGAACCTCTAAAAATCCGGATTTATTTTAATGACGAAAACCCGCAAATATGAATTACTTGGGATTTAAGTCGGGATTTAATAATGAATTAATTAACAAAGACGAACTATTTACATGTTAAAAATTATTGTGTTTAAATTATTATGTCAAAGAACAATGAACGATTGAAAACAAAAGAAAAACAAACGGATTAACAAAAGATGAAGGAAGAAGAAAGGAAGTAGGAACTGCGGCAGCCTCACGAAGAGGCGCAGCAGGTGCTGCGTCCCTTCGAAGAGGCGCAACAGTTGTTGCGTCCTTTCTCGACGGTTGTCCTCTGTTAATCCGTAAAAAGGGTTTAAAACAATGGTTTTACAAATCGGTTTTAAGAATACTTTCGACATAAATCTTATAATATGATTACAAAAATAAAGAACGATAAATAAAAGAAGGATTTACACCCTCAGACTTACATGTTTGACGAAGCGAGATTGACTAAGTTTACGTTTAGTGATGCTCGACTCGAATGTACGACGAAAGTGCCCACTAGGAGGAAAACGAATAAGATTGATTAAGTTGATTGATGTGGAGTTGGTCAAATTAATCGGTCATGCAAAACGAGGCTGGTACTCAGAAAGATCCGAGCTTACGTGGTCGAAAGTTCAAGCACGTAGGCGTCAAAAAGTAAGAACGTGGTCTTAGAATGCAAAGGGAGAAGAGAAGGGCGGACACTCGCGTGAGAAATATGTGAGACCGAAAGTCTCTATTTATACTAATCACGCGGAGGAAGTAGGGTTTTTCGGAGAAACTTTGGAAGTGAATCTCGAAAAGATATGAAAAGATACGAAAAATACGCAAAAAAGGACTTGGGAAGAGGCGCAGCAGGCACTGCGTCTCTTGGAAGAGGCGCAGCACGTGCTGCGTCCTTTCCCAAGTGGTTTACTCCTGCGGAAGAAAGATTTCCGTGTTTTGGTTATGGAAAAACGGATTAATCTTGTTTTCCTTAATATTTTGTGTGAATATTATGGGAAATTCTTTGCCAAAGATTAAAAGATTGCAAAATATGGAATAGAAATATCCGGAACATTCCAGAACATTCTGACTCGGTTTTAGAAAATGAAGACGGTTTTTTGACCCGGACTCCAAATGTACTCTAGTTACTGCCTAAACGACCGTATCGGCTCGTAGATGACAATTAAGAGGTAGACACAAGTGTTTGAGCGATCACTAGACGATAAACTTACGAACTATCACAAATCGTTCCGCGTACCAAACATGCGGCCCAATCATCACCGGGTGGTTTGCGGGAGGTGCAGAAATGACGTATCTACAATGGCGACTCCACAAATGCAGGCTTGTTCAAACCATTCACCGGTTTCAATGTCTTTCAAATCGGTAATAGCCCATGACGTGCTTTGGATTCACCAAGGTCCCGTGGGAGAAGTGCCGCCGCCTCAAATCTCACAACGGGGAGTGCGGGTGACCTGGTCCATAAGATCCCAAAGCGAAAGCAGATATCCAAAAGGGTGTCGTAAACAAGGTTATGCCGATGTTTGATACCAACAACACTAGCACACGACACAGCATGATCCCCATAGATATCCCCATCAAAGACCCGAGAGCAAGCAGAGCACGGCCCAGGCACTGAAAACAAAGGAATGCCAAATCGATAGCTAATCACACAATGGTAGGACCTACCATTCATAGTCTGCCCCAAACTAGAAATAGGGACCTCACGCAGCCAATCAGATGCGTGTCCACCCTAATGGGACCTCCACAATGCAACATGTCGAAGAGTCAAAGAGAAAACCGATTCTGCAGTAGCAACAACCCTCGCGAAATATATGTCTGCCAATTTCTTCATAAGTTTGGGGACAGCGATCTCACTAGGGTTACGCATAAGGTCAGAACCCGTAACCTCATTAAACACACTCAAAGCCGCAACAAAAGTAGGTCCAGGAGCCATGACACCAGAGGTCTGAAGGAGCTTAGACTGCAACTCAGCAGACTGCAATCGAGATGCCAAAAAAGCATAATGTACAACATCTCCAGCAGCATACACACTAAGTACTCCGAAGGTAAATGGGATGGTGGCAAGCCTCCACTGCCAGTCATCAAAAATAGTACCAAGCGCAGTACCAATACGTACCAAATGAGAACGATGCGTGATACGCGAAATTATCGTCGTTTCCGGATCAAAAACAAACCCAATTAACTAGTATAAAAGGGGTCGGAATCCACAAGGATGGTGTGGGCTTACATAAGGTTTGTTCGAGTCTAAATTTGGTTTAAGGTCTTACTCGAATAGTAGATTACATGGTGTTTCTTGTCAACTACTTGTCCAAGAACCGCTCCCATGGCAAAATCTGAAGCATCACACATCACTTCAAAAGGAAGACTCCGATCCGGAGCCCGAATAATTGGAGCCGTGGTGAAAGCAAGCTTCAACCTACCAAAAGACTCAAGGCAAACATCATCAAATATAATGGGGGCGTCTTTGAGAAGGAGTGAAGTCAAGGGTTTTGCTATCTTTGAAAAATCCTTTATGAACCGTCTATAAAAGCCGGCATGTCCTAGAAAACTCCTCACCTCTTTCACATTTGTGGGGGGGGGGGGGGTGACAAGTTTTCTATGACCGATACCTTAGCACCATCAACTTCAATCCCTCTCCTTGAGACAATGTGATCAAGTACAACTCCCTCTTCTACCATAAAATGGCATTTTTTCCAATTGAGGACCAAGTTGTGCTCCTCACACCGTCTCAAGACATTAGAGAGGTTAATCAATCCATGTTCAAATGAGTCTCCATGGACACTAATGTCATCCATGAAAACTTCCATGCTCTTTTCAAGAAAATCCGCAAAAATATCCATCATGCACCTTTGGAAGGTGTCGGGTGCATTACACAATCCAAATGGCATCCTACGGTAAGCATAAACACCATTGGGACACGTGAAAGTTGTTTTCTCTGGGTCTTCCGGGTGTATTGGTACTTGAAAGAACCTGGAATATCCATCCAAAAATCAATAATACGCGTGTCCCGACAACCTTTCAAGCATTTGATCAATAAAAGGGATGGGGAAATGGTCTTTAAGGGTGGCAGAGTTCAATTTCTGGTAATCTATACACATACACCACCCGATAACCAGGCCTGTAGGCACACAAGTTTCGTCCGGTTTCTCCACCATGGTCACTCCACCCTTTTTGGGAACCACATGGACGGGGCTCACCCATTTACTATCGGTTATTTCATAGATGATTCCCGCCTCAAGTAGTTTCAAGACCTCATTCTTGACCACCTCGGCCATTTTGGGGTTCAACCTTCGTTGACCCTCAACCGATGGATGGCTTCCCCCTTCAAAGTTTATGTAGTGCATACACAAATTGGGACTTAATCCTTTGATATCCTCAATGCTATGTCCTAAGGAGGCTTTGTGAGTCTTAAGAACCTTTAAAAAAATTTGTTCTTGGTCCTCACTAAGATTAGCATTGATTATCACCGGATAAGTCTCTCCCTCACCTAGAAAAGCATACTTAAGTGAGGGAGGAAGGAGTTTGAGTTTTATCTTAGGAGGGAGCAATCCCTCAATCTTCTTCAAAAGCTCATTATCAACCTTATGGTCTTCCTCCATTTCTTCATCATGAAGGGAGATTTGGAAGGCTTCTTCCATATCCGACTCTTCCCGAGTCACTTCTTCAACCACTTCATCAATCACCTCAATTGTACATGCTTTTTCAACTTTGGGTCCTTTCACAATATTTGGAAGATTAAATTCGACTTTGTCTCCCTCTATCCGGAAGGTTAGCCGCCCATCTCTCACATTGATTAGCACTCCTCCGGTAGCCAAGAACGGTCTATCTAGGATGATGAGGGTATGACTATCCTCCAAGATGTCAAGGACTACATAGTCGGTCGGGATTAAATACTTTCCAACTTTGACGGGTATGTCCTCAAGTACCCCCAAAGGGCGCTTGACGGACCTATCCGCCAATTGGAGAGTCATAGTAGTAGGGACAAGATTACGAATGCCAGTTTTCTTTGCAACTTTTAGAGGAAGAACACTCACACTTACTCCCAAATCACATAGAGCCCTTGATATCGGGACACTACCAACCACACAAGGAATTGCAAAGCTCCCCGGATCACCACGTTTGTGTGGCATTTTGTTGAGAGGAAGAGCACTACACTCGTATTCCATTGCCACGATTTATTGGTCACCCAAGGTTCTTTTCTTTGTCAAGATGTTCTTTAAAAATTTGGTGTATGTTGGCATGTTTAATATTAATTCGGTGAAGGGTAGAGTTACTTCCAGTTTTTCTAACATTTTAACCTATACCTCAAAGCTCTAGTGGGATAAGGAATGTTAGTGACAAGTTGAGAATTAGGGGATACCTTGGAAGAAATGGCTTGGCTTGTTACCTTAGTAGAAGGTTGTACAAGGGCTTCCTCTCTAGCTTCTTCACCAACTTCCCTTTCGTAAGGGAGGTCTTCAACCAATATATCCTCATTATTTTCTTGTGGAGCCTTTACCTTTGATCTTTCACTTGTAGTCTTCCCCTTTTCGGCTTCACTTACCCTAGCCAATGGAGTCATTGGTGGGCTTTCCCCACCACCATTCATTTTCAACCGCTTCCTTGTGGGATCCGCATCTACTTCCATTTCAAGGTCCTTATATGGGTCTTCAAGCTCAACCCCACTCCTTAAGACTACCGCATGTGCTTGATGATTTGCGGAGGCGTCTTTTTAGCTTTGGCCTTGGGCTAAGAAACCACCCGGCGGCCTTTGAGGGTTAGCAAGAGCATGAGATGACAACCGAGCTTCCATATCTTTCTTGAAGTTCATCATGTCTTGGTGTTGAGATATTTTAATATTCTTCACCACCTTCATCAATTCACCAAATTGGGATTCCATGGATGGCTCTTGACTATAGAACAATGGTCCCTTGATGCCTCATATTCAAAAAGCTTTAAAGCACAAGAGGCTAAATTTAAATTCAAAGAAACCGCAAGATCAGACAAAGAGTTAGTATCATAGTTACCCTCCATACCAACAACAAGACTTAGGAGCTTACAAGCTTCATCATAGCAAGACGCAGCAGCTTCAAAACAATTCTGTTTGTAAAGATTATTACCCCTAGCCTTCAAATCCTGTACTTTAGGGATGGGAGATCCCTTTGTTTGCAAAATACAATTCATGAATAAAGGGAGTTAGAGGGTTATTTTTCATACAAAACAAACGTGTCAGTATAAAAGCTAGCTTTGATTTGGTTTTATACAATTTTTTTTTTTAATGAAGGATCTAAGGGTCGGGTCTGGGTCCCGTAACTCAGACCCGGACCCGGACCCGAATTAATATTAAAGGACCCATACCCATTAGGGTCTCAAAAACTCATACCCATACCCACCCATTAGGGTCCGACCCGAAGGGTCTGGGTCGGGTCCCCGACCCACTGCCATCCCTAGTTATGATTATATGGTAAGTCATATGGGATAAGATTTGGTAAAGTAAGGCAGAGATATATGTTGAGATTTCGGCCAAAAAATGTTCTAATGGAGGAATTTGGTTCGTAAATAAACATAAAATATATATATGACTAGCAAACAGAATATTCTCGTAAAATAATATAATATTTGACAGGATTATACTTGCAGCGGAAAATACGGACACAGTCATACAATCTCGTCTATTTCTAGTCAGTCATAATGATCGTAAATATTTGTGACAAGTTTAGTTGCCACCAATTAAACCAATTTCCAACCGTAAAATCTCAAAACGTTCTCTGGCCAAAGCATTTGTCAAAATATTTGCCCATTGTTTTTTTGTACTACAAAATTCAAGTTTTGTATTCCCCTTATCGACATGGTCGCGTAGAAAATGGTGTCGAATATCAATATGCTTAGTACGAGAGTGTTGTGATGGGTTTTTGGAAATAATTATAGCACTCGTATTATGACATAAAATAGGAATGCGTCCTACATCTATACCATAATCACATAGGTGGTTCTTAAGCCATAAAAGTTGAGAACATACCAAAGCGCAGCAATATATTCGGTTTCAGCAGTAGATAAGGCAACTAAATTTTGCTTCTTTGACCCCCCCCCCCCCCCCCTCCCCCCCAAGTTATAATGCATCGTCCAACAAGCGTAGCGATGCTTGAAGTACTTTTTCTGTCAAGCGAGCAACCTGCACAATCTACATCTAAATACCCTATGAGATCAAAGTTACACCCAAGAGGATACTACGGATATAATTTAGACGTACCAATTAAATACCTCAAGATTCGCTTAACTGCTATCATATGCGATTCTTTAGGGCACGATTGAAATCGAGCACACACGCATACACTAAACATAATATCAGGATGACTAGCAGTTAAATATAAGAGTGAACCAATCATACCTCGATAAGTTGTTTCATCAACAGGCTTACCGCCTTCATCTAATGTCAATTTCTTATCTATGACCATAGAAATGGACATAGAATGAGAATTTTCCATTCCAAATTTTATGATTATTTCCTTGATGTATTTTTGCTGGTAGATCATAATACCTTCACTAGTTTGTTGAATTTGAAGTCCGAGGAAGAGCTTGAGTTCTCCCATCATGCTCATTTCAAACTCTGAGGTCATCAATTCTGAAAAATACTTACACAATTTATCATTAGTTGAATCAAAGATGATATCATCAACATAAATTTGTACAACTAATAAGTCAGAATCCTCAGATTTTAGGAACAAGGTCTTGTCAATAGATCCTCTTTTAAAATAGTTATAAAGTAGAAATTTAGATAATATGTCGTACCAAGCTCTGGGAGCTTGTTTCAAACCATATAACGCTTTATCTAATTTATAAACGTGGTTTTGAAACTTGCTATAAATAAATCCAGGGAGTTGCTCTACAAAGACTTCTTCATTCAAATAACCGTTAAGAAATGTAGTCTTAACGTCCATTTGAAATAGTTTCATTCCTTTGTGAGCTGCAAAGACTATTAATAATCTGATAGCCTCTAGAAGAGCAACGGGAGCGAAGGTCTCGTCATAATCAATCCCTTCTTGTTGATTGTACCCTTGTACAACCAATGTAGCTTTGTTTCGTACAATAACTCCCGTATCATCCAGCTTGTTTCTAAATACCCATCTTGTGCCAATAACAGATCTATCTTTAGGTCTAGGAACCAAGTGCCACACTTTATTTCTTTCGAATTATTGCAACTTTTCTTGCATGGCAATGATCCAGTCTGATTCAGCAAGAGCTTCTTTGATATTGGTAGGTTCAATAGTGGAGATAAAACAATAAAAGGAGCAAAACTTGTTCAATCCTCTACGAGTTTGAACACCTCTCCTTAAATTTCCAAGAATTTTTTCCATGGGATGAGAATCTTTATATTTCCATTTCTTAGAAACTGAAGACTCGTTATTGAACTGGGCTCACCTTCTTCAAATGATTGGGATCCAAGAATTGTTCCCCCTGAGTTTAACTCTGGGGTTATAGTGGAATCAAGTATAACTCTTGATTCTATACCTTGGTTTTGATTTGAAGTTATAGCTTCATCAGGTATAACTTCAGTTTCCAAGTTCTTGTTTTGAGAGGAAGTTATAGTATCATCAACTATATCCTCAACTCTCTTTCCCTTTTTATTTGAAGGATTTCCACGTTCGTCATTCGTTCCTTCAATTTCTTTGTCTTCCTCATCTAGCTCTAATGGATCACCTCTAGATAGACGGAAATCGGGTTCGTTCATATCTTCTTCCTTGTCCTGTTCAGCTTTATCAAACGTATTATTCTCATCAAAAATAACGTGAACACTTTCCTCGATACATAAAGTTCTTTTATTAAAAACCTTATATGCTTTACTATGATTAGAATATCCAACGAAAACTGCTTCGTCGCTTCTGGGATCAAATTTGCCTAAACGGTTTTTGCCATTATTATGGACATAACATTTACTCCCGAAGCAACGAAGATGAGATATGTTTGGTTTTCGTCCTCTAAGAAGCTCATATGGAGTCTTCTTAATGATAGGTGTAATCAAAGCTTGATTATGAACATAGCATGCAGTACTAATAGCTTCAGCCTAAAAATTACGAGGTAGACCACTACACAATAGCATAGTGCGTGCCATATCCTCTAGTGTTCTATTCATACGTTCAACAACACCGTTTTGTTGTGGGGTTCGTGGTGCAGAAAAATTATGTCCTACACCATTTTCGCTACATAATTCTATAAAATCATGATTATCAAATTCGGTGCCGTGATCAGTACGTATAGAAACTAATTTTGATTTATACTTATTTTGGGCATGCTTCATTAGAACTACAAATTCATCGAAAGTTTCATCTTTTGAACTTAAAAAGAGAGGCCAAACGTACCTTGAATAGTCATGAACTAGAACAAAAATATACCTAGATCCGTCTCTACTCCTTACCTTCATTAGGCCACACAGATCCATATGTACTAGTTCTAGTGGTTCTTTGGTACTTACTACTCTCTTAGGTTTAAATGACGATTTCACATGTTTGCAACGAGCGCACAAGTCACATAGCATTTCTTGATCAAATTTGATTGACGGTAACCCTTCAACCAAATCCCATTTCTTGAGTTTATTCATTATGGTAGAGCTAATGTGAGCAAACCTTTTATGCCACAAACACGGATCATCTAAAAGTGGATTTCATGCATGATGTAAAATATTCTCACAATTTTACTTTTTAGAGATAATGTCGCAGCGGAAATAAAGTATTATAATTTTTTGTGTTTTTCTAGGTATATTAGAACGAAAATAGTAAAAGGATATGAATTAGTTGTGAAACTCTCGCAAGACATCTCAACTAAAGCTAGGATATGAAGTGAATTGCTCTCCTTCCTCGCAAGAAATTCGAAACAACACACAACTAACACTCAACCTCGCAAGGAAGAATGGTAAGTATCTCACCCTCGCAAGAATGAAATAATAATCTTATAACTCGCAAGCTATAAATAACACACAAGTATAAAACTTGAATTAAAGTCTCTCATTGATTTTAACTGAATACAAAGACCCTTATTTATAGTACTCACTATTACCATAAACTAACAAGATAATAATTTGGAAATAAAACAACTACCTTAACTAGGATTAAGAAAGTAACTGACTTTCCTAAACTTTTTAGGAAATTAAAACAACTTGATTCGAATTAGGAAACTAATAATTTAGACTCGATTTAGGAAAGTAACTTAAGATCGATTCTAATTGAGCTTGCATCTGGTAGTCACGTCATTTTTGTCACCCGCGTAAGAATTGAACAACTCAACTTAAAACGACTATATCTCCTTCGTTACTTAACCAAATAAAGTGTGTGACCACTCGTTGGAAAGCTAACCCGTTTACTTTCATCTCCAACCAAAATCACAACAAAAATAGCCATATTTTTGGAGATATTGAACTTTTAATTCAAGTGAACGAATCTGAAAGATAAAAGTGACTTGAACTTGTATTTTGAACTTATACCCATGTCCCTCGTGTATCAATGCATGTAAACGAGTTAGTAGGAATTGCATTTAAACAAATCATATAAACATTCCTTTTATTATGTCCTTCAAGAATAACACTATTTGTTCCTTCAATTATTATTCGACAAGTATCTAAATGAAAAATGACTTTATTTCCCTTGTCTCATAATTGAGAGATACTGAGTAGATTATGCTTGAGTCCTCTAACAAGATAAACATCACTAATTACATGAGAAGTAGAAATACCGACCTTAGCAACACCAACAACCTTACCTTTATTTTTATCTCCAAACGTAACCTTACCTCCATCAAATGGTTCGAGTGAAAGAGACGGGTTTATATCTCCAGTCATATGCCTTGAACAACCGCTATCAAGGTACCATAGATTATTTTCTTTCACCACAAACTGCAAGGAGATTAGATACAGTTTTTAGGTACCCAAGCAAGGTTGGGTCCTTTAATGTTAGTCACCCTAAAGATTAGATCTTTTCTAAACCAGACTTGTCTAATGGTTTTTCGTTTGATACATGAATGGGTTTGTACTGGAGGTGTCCTAGCCTTAGGGTAAGCTCTAGGTATTTCACGTGGTTGTTTTTCAGGTTGTTTCAGGGGAGCCTTATTCTTATAAGACTCTTTAGGCTTTTGTGGTTGTTTAGGTTCATTGCCCTTTTTATGGTAATCAAAACTTATATCATAGAACCAACGGAAGTTATTATTTCTTTCTTCATTCAAGTTAGGTTCATCCGTGGGAATATCATTTTCTTCAACTACTGTGTTAGACGCTTTAACAAATTGAATGCCTTTGCGTATATCTTGCAAGTGTTTAACACAGTTGTCTTGAATATGTCCCGTATGACCACAGTAATTACAAATCAAGTATTCCGGTAAATTAACATATTTTCTCTTTCTAAAATCTCGTTCGGAAGGAGTTGATTTGCATATAGAGTGATCTCTACCACCATAGCACTCATGTCCTAAACCCATTTTCATATTATTATCTGATTGCTCAGTTAGAAAATTTAGGATTTTCATGCTTCCTTCCCATTTGTCATGAACCTTCCTAGCATGTAATTAAGAGCAAATCCTTTAAAGATTGAATTTCTTTTAAACATTTGGAATGATCTAGTTCTACGTCTCTAGAGGGATTATTCTCTTTATAGTTGTCACGAAAGTCTTGGAACCTTTTGTTAAGAACTCGTACTATCTCAGAAGTGTAGCTTCTTAGTGTCGGATAGTAGAGTTTTAGATTCTTTCAATTGCTGATTCAGAGAATCTATTTCCTTCTTTTGATCTGAGACTATAGCTTCTCTAGCTGTAGCGTTAGTCGTTAGAAGCTCTTTGACTTTTCTCAGTTCTAAGGTTATAGCTTCATTAGTTATAACCTTGGCTTGGAGATGTTTAATGTTGAGTTTTATTTTTGAGGTTATAGCTTCATTAGCTATAACTTTAGACTTAAGAGCTAACTTCTCAGCATTTGTCGAATCTGAAGTTGTAGCTTTACTAGCTGTAACTTTAGATTTGAGCTTATTGGTTTTAGCTTTTTGAAGGTATTTCTCTTCATCAATATCTAGAATTTATTCTTTCAAATCTTTCAGTTTCAGATCCTGTTCGTGACATTTATCAAGAGATTACTCGAAGTATTCTATTAACGCACTCTTAGATAACTTTTTGACTTGTTTTTTAAGTTCAAGATAACTTAATTCCTCTTCTTCATCTTCTGAGTCAGATTCACTTAGAAGACAGTACTTTGAACTTGAGTTGGTGCTGTCATCGTCATTATCAGAAATCAAGTCAAGACTGGCGTTGCTTAGGCATAAATTGGAAACTTCTTCATCTTCAGACCCTTCATCATCTTCTGTGTCGAGGTCTCCCCAACACGATGCTAACATGACTTGTTTGAATTCATTTTTGGTCTTTTCACGCTTAGTCTTGTCCTTGATTTTCTCCCATGTGGGACGGTCTTTGATCATATGACCAGACTCTCCACACTTGAAGCATCCTCTATTAATGAAAGACGTTTTTGACTCAGTTGCTTTCTTATTGAAGGATTTATTATTATTATTATAGGATAGCTTTGTTTGCTTGTTTCTAAATATTTTCTTCCTGAAACGTCCGCAAACAAGACTGTCTCATCCTCAATGTCAGATTCAACATTTTCACTTTCTGATGCTAGAAGAGCCATGCTCTTATTTTTACTTAGTTCAGCATCATTGTTATCTAGGACAATCTTGTGAGCCATGAGAGCTCCTATGAGTTCCTGATAAGACAAGGAAGTTAGATCCTTTGATTCTTCCATTGATGTTACCATAGGACGCCACTTTTTGGTCAGACTCCTAAAGACTTTTCTTGCAATGTCCTCAGATTCAAACTGTTAGGTTCACATACCTATTATTAGACTCATCTAATAGTGAACTAATTATCTTTTTAATACGTGTTCTTTAGATCTTGTGCATGCATAACTAAATAAGAGATTAATAAGAAAAACCATGTCCATTACATTGTTAAGTGGCTCGAAATAAGGGCACAAATAAGGTCACCTTCCTTATTTGTTCTTGAGCTAAAATGTAATGGATGATCCTCCAAAATCCCAATGTAGAGATCTTCCTCTTGATTGCACCCAAAATAAAATCCCTTTAACTAATATATTAATTAACTAGATTAATACACTAGTATCCTTAAAATGATTCTAATAATATTCTTATTACTACACTAGTAATATAATATTGTGATTAGAATTTAGGATGAACAATCTTTTGATTTTGTAAAACTAGTTTAGAGAGAAGTGGGAGAGAAGGAGGTAAGAATGCATGTGAATGAATATTAAATGAACAAGAGAACAAATTCTCTTCAAATAAGAGGAAGGAAAACCGGTGGGGTTGAGGGCAAAATACCAAAGGATGGCATCTCCTTTTTACTTTTGTTCTTCACAAGAAATAGGATGTGTAAGACTAGTTAGAGTAGGTGTGTAAGGCTAGTAAGGAATAGCCATGATTATATGTATTTTATCACATAAAATAATATAACCCACAATCCACTATAACCCCTCCATTTTTTCGGTCACTTGTGTAAAATGGACCTCCATTTTATTTTGTCAATTTGTCACTTGTCACACAATATGTCACATGTAGTATGTTACATGTTATTAATTAATTTAATGCATATTTATCAAATAAATATCATTTTATAAATTAATTAAATAACAAACAACAAATTGACTAGTGATTCTTGATCACATAAATAAAATGGGTCATATAATTATAATTCACAACATATTGTAATTATAATTAATCATTCATTCTTATCTCAATTGTTTCATAAACAATAAACAATTTTAGTAATAAAATATTTTAGTTACTAAAATAAATCTTATTTAATCAAATTACAATAAGATATAAATATTCTCTCTCGCAAATGAATTGTTCAATTTTAAGGAATTGGTTAACTTGTATCGTCATACAATTAATCAACTTGTCTATTAAGGGAATTGTCCTATAGTTGTGACCTTAAGGGATCAACTGATCACCACCGTTAAACGACAGTAATGTCAAACTCTAGTTAGCCAATCATTACTGATTAATTGATCAGTTGACTATATAAATGAATCATCCCTTACGTATTCTTAATTTGATATTTAAACATGTGATCGCACTATTGTTGAGGACACATACTCCAACAATCTCCCACTTTTCCGAGACAAGTGTGCGTCACCAATTCTCTTGTCCTATTACAATCTCCCACTCAATGCAAGGTGTCTCGCAGGTCATACTTGCATTTGATCAAATCTTGAGTGGTTTCCTCGATCTGGAGAGTAACTGTCTGACCGGAATTATCTACCGTAGATACCTTCCGAGCGTGGCCACACATTTTCAGTTCACTGCTCCTCGAGTGGCTTTGAGATTTCAAATAACCCTGACAAGGGGGTGGACAATTCCTATCGCACTATTCCCTTCATTTAGCCACAGTTCATCATAACCCAAAATGTACTCATTTGACTTCAGTTACGACAGTCGTAGAGCATAAATCAAAGCCAATCCGAAATTTGTGCCAACTTGGGCGAATAGTCTCTAGTCAAAAGAATTGACTCATAAGAATACTATAGTAGCTCTTGCCACGACCAGGCTTTATGAATTACCAGAACTCTATAAGCGGTCACTGACCGACAGAGTGTCCCATACAGTCTGTCTATGTGATCGACTAGTCATCTCATATGACTCTATGGCACTTGAACTTGCCATCAATCGCATCACACTCTAGTTACTTTGAGACGTCACCACCTTTAAGTAACTAGGGGCGAATACTATGTCAATCCAGTTCACTTCAATGGGGTTCAATTTGTCTCAACAACCCATTTGGATTTAACAAAGTAATGGATGAGTTTAAAGAAACTCAAACGATAAATGCGATTATTATATATGAATAGTCAATACACTATTACTACTTCATATCTTATAATCTATAGTGTACCATTTACACTAGTTGAAATGCAATAAAAGCTTGGCAAGTGGATATACCATATATCCATATATTCCAACTTTATTAATTGCTATTTCCTTCTATTCAATGTTATTTCTAATAACATGAATTTATCTAAGTATATGTCTAATCTTCTTACTAGACTTGGGTTCTTAGCTTGAAAGATGCTCCCACTGTTATCATATAACTTGTGATAAAGTCTTTGGTAGAGAGATTCACTCTCATTCCCTATGTTGACCATTTTATCACAATTTACTTAGATTCCTTTTTTAGAATTTGCAATGTACGAAACTAAAACACGTCTCTAGTCTCTTACTCCTAAGTCAATAAAAACAGCCTAGAATTTCGATAAATCCTTATAGGTTTGGAAACTAGAGTTTGTGTAACCCTTCAACACACAACTTAGTATATCATCCAAACATAAAAAATGAATCCTCAATTCCTCTCAGGAATCTCAAGGATGTTCTTTAAGGCTTTCACAAGACCATCATTCGAATTAACTCGTTATTGACTTATTATGCTCTAAGCATACGATTCATCCCAGCATGTGGATGTAATGGCATACATGATCGTTCTAATGGCGGAAACATTAGCAAACGATTTCATGTGATCAACAAATTATTAGGTTCAGTGAATGACTATGACTCTATCATAGCAATTCCACTTTCATCAACATGAATACCCTACTCAACCTTGTTGATGTTAAACAGATATAAAAGATCTTATCATCATAAGACTCTCAACTCTATGCCAATATTCTCTCACATAGATTCAGAAATCTAAAATACATCGCACCTTTTCCTAGTCTCCCAATCACTCTTTCACAGAAGAGAGCATTGGTACATTATTCTCAATAAGTAATATGTTATCAACATATAAGACATGGAAAATAATTCTGGCTCCCACTTAACTTCATGTATAAATATGATTCATCAACAATGTGAATGAAAACATTCTCAATTATCACATGAACGAAAAATATAATCCTTTGATGCTTGTTTAAGACCATTCTAGGATCACTTAAGAAAGCTTTGCATAATATGTTAGTATTCTTAGATCTTTATCTAAAATTTTGTGTTCCATACACATCCTTCTCTAAATTCCCATTTTAGAAAAGCGAATTTTCAATATCATTTGCCATTCTGCAACAAAGTGAAATGTGACAATTCCTAACATGATTTATCTTGATTAACATCTTCATGTCAATATATGCACTTAGGTACTCTAAAGCTCTATTCACTTTAAGGAGACCATCACCTTAAGGTAAATTTACTCTTGAGTGACAATTTTTTGGATTGTAATGCTATGACTTGTATGCAACAAATTCGATTTGGGACAAGGTCATTATACCTTTACTTTCGAAAAGTAACATATTAACAATAAGAAACGTGTGCTTTACTCCCACTCTATCTCAATAGATTATAGTTCCATTACTTTCAAAAAGTAACACATTAACTATAAGACATGTATGCAACAAATTCGATTTGGGACAAGGTCATTATACCTTTACTTTCGAAAAGTAACATATTAACAATAAGACATGTGTACTTTACTCCCACTCTATCTCAATAGATTATAGTTCCATTACTTTCAAAAAGTAACACATTAACTATAAGATATGTTTGTGACGATCTACTCCCACTCTATCTCTTAGAAATACATCTATCTTCTTAAGAGATAGCTGTGTGAGTCACATGCATATATGGTGAAGTAATAAAGTTTGTCTAGACTGACGTGTTAGCACATACAAAGACCAACTCTATTATGGCAGCTTGATTCATGTAATATGCGTGTCTGATTCATGTCATATGTTAAATAGACTTGCTATTACAGGTATCTCCTGGTTGACCCTTCGTTTTTAATAACGTGTCCGTTTTGGATTGCAAATTCCCAAAATTGAGTTCGATCACTCAAACCGACTCATATTAGTTTGATCTTATGGGTAGTGACACAAGGTCATAATCCATATTTAATAAATTAAATTCATTACTAAGATCTTTGCCACTACGATCGGATCGTAATGCTTTAGTACTTTGTTCAATTGGTTCTCTACAGCATTTAGAAATTCTTTAAATTTCTCAAATGCTTCACTTTATATTTGATTAAGTAAACATACCCATATCTACTTGAATCATCGGTAAAAGTGACGAAGTAGTCATAATATCCCCTTGCAGTGATGCTCATAGGAACACATACATCGACATGTATTAGTCCTAACAAATCACTTGCTTGTGTCCCTTTACCACTAAAGGAGTACGAATCATTTTGCAAAGGAGATAAGATTCGCATATTTCATATGATTGAAAATCAAATGGTCCAATAAATCTAGTCGACACTACCCTTTTTATGCGTTTCTCATTTATGTGACCTAATCGAAAAAGCCAAATGTATAAATCATTTGGATCACTTGTTATGAGTCTTTTGGATTGTATGTTATAGATATCTTTAGTTGAGTTGGAAGTGTCTAAAACATGAATACCATTAATAAAAGTGACTTGGCTCATGGCCAAGTTATATACAACGATTGTTTTTTATGACAAAAGAAAAATCCTTCTATGTCTAACATAGAAATGGTAATAATGTTTTTAGACAAAGTGGGTACATAATAACAATTATATAGATAACAACTCAAGGCTATTAGCTAAAACAAGTACATAAGTCCCTCTTGAAGTGGCGGCTACCCTAGCTCCATTTCCTTGTCGGAGATCTATATCACCCTTGTTTAGCTTTTCCACATTTCCAAACCTCTGTATACGATTACAAAAGTGAAAACCACAACCATTATCCAATACCCACGTTGAGGTAGAGGTATAATTTATATAAATAACAACGATTTCGGAAGAAATAGTACCAAGTGGAATGACAAGTCCAACATTGATATCTTCCAAATACTTGGGGCAATTACGCTTCCAATGGCCCATGACATTACAATAATGACATTTGTTGTAGGATTGGGCCTCCTTCTTGGTTTTGGTTGTGGTAGTCTCACTATCTGTGGGAAATAATCTGTATACTTCCCTTAATTTAGAAGGATTATAACGATTTAACAAAGATGATCAAAGGTCATAAAATAAAATACATAAACAAAAGTAAAAGATTCAGAAATAACCTTTGGTCCTAGCAAATATGGCCTAAGAACAATATCAAAATTGATATTCGCCTATTAGTTGCACCCAAGACGATCTGAGATATGCCCTTCGATTATGCTAGAATCGATCTAAAATTTTCTGTAAAATTTAGTTGTTTTTGTGTTCTTGTGATGAGAGAGAGGAGGCAAGGTCAAGAAAAAGCATTAGGGTAGAAATAATTATCGAAATCTGGAACCAAATAGGAAAGAAAAAAACATCCTAATTTTCGGACAACCAGACCGAAAATAAGGAGTGTATTTTCCTTATTTTGGTCTTTCCAAAAATATATAATATGTGTTAAATTGTCATCTAGTGAGGATCGAACTCATGACCTCTTGGTATGTGTACCCTCACTATTACCACTATGACACATTCAGCTTGTTGATATTAAATACAACTGATTATATTTAATTACGAATTAACAGATTAATTCGTCCAAGCTAACATTACATATTTTTAATTAAATATAACTTATTATATTTAATTTACGAATTGACAGTTAATTCGTCTTAACTAATATTATTTAATTTTCATTAAATAATTATCTCATCAACACATTGACTAACTATTTAGTCATATTGGCCATCAATATGATTATATTTCTATAACCACAATTCTCAAACACATCCTATAGGTGTGACCTTTAGGGACCAGTTGATCACCGCCATCTGTATGATAATAACGTCAAACTTTCTAGCAAGCCAACCGTTATTAGGTAAACGTTAATCAACTGATTTAAATATACGAAGTATACCCTTGTGAACCTGTAAGAGATTTACAAATGTTATCACACTAATTTGTGGAGGACACAAGCTCCAACAAACTCCCACTTGTCCTCACAAGTGTATGTGCAATAACCGATTCTCATATCCTATAAAATTTCTCCCACTCAATGTAAAACAATTTGCAAATCCGAATTCACAACGGTCGTATTTTACAAGCGATCAATATCAAGAGTGGTTTCCCCGACTAGAGAGTAACTTAACTGATAAACGAATCAACATTCGAGCATGGCCATGCATTTCAGTTACAACTCCTCGAGTGGCCCTGAGAAATAACTATACCTGATAAGGGTTGGATATTTTCCTCAACTCGAATCCTGCAGATGTAAGCACAATATGAAATGACCCAGAAAAAATCTACTTAGCCTCCATTTACGGCAGACCGTGAGAAAGAAACCAAAGTCACCCAAAAACTGCCTTAATCTCAAGAGACAGTCGATAGTCAAAAGAATCGACTCTAGGAACACAATGGATGTCCTATCCACGACCTGGCACCGAATGTTGTTAAACATTTAGGACTCCATTACGTTGTCACATAAAGTTGTCCTACGAGGTATCGTCATAATCTCGTATCTGTGATCGATCAGTCAACTGTTTGACTTATGGCTCGTTGAACCCACCATCAATCGACTGCACAATATAATAGCCGGAGTTATCAGTTCACATTGACGATTACGGACCAAAACAAAATATAATGCAATCCTTGCACTTGAGTGAAACCTTTTGCCACAAGTCGTGCCTTATTGATATCTGGTTGCGCGTCTACGGAACGCTTTATTTTGTAAAGCCATTTGCACTGTAGAGGTTTTACCTTATTAGGTATATCAACTAGATCCCATACTTTATTCTCATACATGGAGTCCATCTCGGATTGCATGGCTTCGAGCCATAGCTTTGAGTCGGAACAGGCCATAGCACCTTTATAGGTTGCGGGTTCATTACTTTCTAGAAGTAAAACATACTTCTCCTCGACCTCCTAGGTTCCTCGGGAATATTAACCGTATCATCAGTTGGAGGTACAGCTTCCTCCATCTGTTCCTCGGTTGTTGGCTTTGGAATCTCCGACAGCTCGAAGGTTCTATTACTCGTCTTGTTCTCGAGAAATTCTTTCTCTAAGAACGTCGCACTAGCCGCAACAAAAACTCGATGTTCGGTAGGCGAATAGAAGTAATGACCAAATGTTCCTTTTGGATAACCTATAAAGTATGTCTTGACCGATCGCGGGCCGAGCTTATCCTCGTGTCGCCACTTGACATAAGCCTCGCAGCCCCAAACCCGAATAAAGGACAAGTTAGGTACCGTTCCTTCCACATTTCATATGGAGTCTTGTCGTGACTTTAGACGGACTTTGTTAAGTATAAGAGCGGGTGACAAAAGAGCATAACCCCATAATGATTCGGGCACTCTTGTGTGACTCATCATGGATCGAACCATATCAAGTAAGGTTCGATTTCTCCATTCGGACACACCATTTAATTGAGGTGTTCCGGTGGAGCTAATCGTAGAGCGATTCCACGTCTTTCGGTGTTGATCAAACTCATTTGAAAGATATTCGCCACCCCGATCTGAACGGAGTGCTTTAATCTTTCTACCCAGTTGGTTCTGTACCCTATTCTGGTATTCCTTGAATTTCTGAAAGGACTCACTTTTATGCTTCATTAAGTAGACATATCCGTATCTACTCAAATCGTCCGTGAAAGTGATAAAATATCTATAGCCATCTCTAGCGGTAATTGACATAGGTCCACATACGTCCGTATGTATGAGTCCTAATAGGTCACTAGCGCGCATTCCAACACCTTTGAATGAAATTCGAGTCATCTTGCCAATGAGACATGATTCACACGTGCCATATGCAGAAAATCCGAATGAGGGAATAGTCCCATTATCGACGAGTTTCTTTACGCGTTTCTCATTTATGTGTCCCATTCGACAATGCCATAGATAGGTTTGATCTTTGTCACCAACCTTTAATTTCTTATTATTAATGTGTAATACTTCCGTGGTTTGATCTAAGATATAAATTTCATTCATGGAAACTGCTTTGCCATAAATCATTTCATTAAAAGAGAAAATACAACTATTATCCTTTATTGAAAATGTAAAACCGTCTTTAGCAAGTACGGAAAAAGAAATAATGTTCTTAGATAAACTGGGTACATAGTATGTGATTATTTAAAGATAACTCAAAACCACTAGGGAGTTGGATTACATATGTTCCCTTCGAGGGCAGACTACTCGTGCTCCATTCCCGACTCGCAGTCCACATCACCTTTTTCGAGAGGTATGATGTTCTTTAGGCCCCGCAAATGATTACTGAGATGAGAACCACAACCAAGTATCTAGTACCCAAGTTCAAACTTGCATGGTTAATCTCAATCATATGAATATAAGATGACATACCAACAGAACGACGCGGCCCGCCTTGATGTCCTCACGGTAGACGAGACAGTTCCTCCTCCAATGTCCAGTCTTGTGACAATGGTGGCACTCTATGTCACCGCCCTTGCTCTTTGTCTTGCCCCGTGAGCCACTAGTCTCACCAGGCGCACTCTTACCGTTTTCCGGCTTCTTAAACTTTGGCTTACCTACAGCTAGGTCGCCATGAGCCTTGCCCTTACCTTTACCTTTGTTGTAAATTGTGAGAACATCCTGCTTCATGCTCCCACTCAATTTCATATCCTTCTCGGTCTGTACGAGAAGGGAGTGTAGCTCATGAGGACTCTTTTTCAAGTCATTCATGTAGTAGTTCGCCCCGAAAAGGGCAAAACCATCGTGAAGAGAATGAAGCATTCGGTCAATGACAATGCTCTCACCGATTTTACAATTCGGTGCCTCCACTTCTCGACATTCTCAATCATGTGAAGAATGTGTGGGCTAACCGGTTGGCCCTTTCTGGAGTTTCGCATCAAAGAAGCGACAGGTATGCTCATATGTGATGATTCTCGGTGCCTTTGAGAACTCATTAGTGAGCGTAGTGAAAATCTTGTTTGCACCTTGGGCAATGAAGCGTCTCTGCAAATTGGTTTCCATTGCAAAGATGAGTACGTTCTTTATCGCACCCGCTTCCATAACGAAATCACTATAATCGAGTGACTCGTTGACTCCTGCATTTGGGCCTGGGTTGACCGGTATTGGCTCGATTAAATACCCGAGCTTACCGTCATCGATAGCAGACATTTCGTAGTGCCGCCTCCCATCGCAAAATTTGACCCATCATTCTTGATCGAGTGGACTGATTCATTTGGTCCATGAACATTTTAAGCCGGGACGAACGATCTAGTGTGGCACTAGGCATTGGGATTGCGTTATTTCGAGCCATTTGTTGTAAAAAGTATTATTGATAATAAGGGTGTTCTACACTGCGAAAGAAGAATAAAATAATAAGCATGCATCGTTTTTATTTTAAGTCTAATGAACTAATGTCATAACGCGAAGACTCAAAAACATTTATACAATTGACCTCCCTCAAGAATTATATAAATGACCCCAAGACTCAATTCTCTGTAAATTGATAAGCTAACCTGTTAGCTAATTCTACCGTTAGAATTCTTGGTCGATAAATTTCTGTAAATACTAACTTTAATCCATCATAATCACGAGAAACTCTTCGGACTACAATGTTGAGGTAAACTAAGTCAACACAACTACTTACCCAACGTAGAAGGAGTCATATTAGGCCTACCGACGAAGAAGGGATTCATAGATGTTTGCCCTTATAAAGACTAATCTCAATTTCCGTTTTAGAGGAAGATCCCATCAACTTTTTAATTCATTTTAAGTGAACTATAATCTAGCATGCGAGAATGATTTAAACTAAGGTGATGGCTTAAAGATCGTGACATCGCATGTCCATGAAAACTAACATACAACCTATATGAGTCAATTTTCATGCATTTTAGTAGTAGGTGGTTTGGTTTTAGGCGGAATATGATGCAATTACTAACATGTGAATGAAAAGCAATAAAAATGAAAAACGTGAAAAAAAACAGTAAAAGTCCTAGTGTGGCCTATCCTATCAAAATGAACAATAAATACAAGTTTGGAATCCATCCTTGGACCCGAGAAGCTTGTCTTGATGTTCCATCTTGATCCATGTAGCGGGAGTGAGCTTGAATCTTCATCTTTAGTCTTCTTTGAAATTACAATAAATAAAATTACATAATTGACCTATTAATTACATTCTAATTTCAAAAACCCAAAACTAAAATAAAGGAGATTCGAGATCTCATAATTACATAAGAAATCATGTTTCCTTCATTACGAAAACATAATTTGACTAAGGCCACACTAAGTATTACAAATTACAACCGATTGCAAAAATTAAATACGTAAATAAAATTCATTCATTCGATTCATTCAACAAAATTAAAAGCATCAACTAAAATAAATTAAACATACATAATACAATACATTAATTATGTTGATTAATTTATCCAAACCACCTATTTAAATTAAATTAAGTGACAATTCTGCAATTTAATCACATTAATTTCATACTTAATCCATATTAAACTTGTAATATGAATTCTATCCGTCAAAATTTTAAACTGCTTTAAAATAACTCGGTATCATTAAATTGTGAACCGATTCACAATAACTAATTGGCCAAAATAAAAAATAAAAAAAAATCCAATTTTTTTTTTTAAATTGGTCTCGGCTGGGAAGAAAAAAAACATTTTTTTTTATTTATCAGCTGTCACGGCTGCTTTTTTTTTTTTAAAAAAACCCTTTCCTATTTTAATTCGGTAAATTGGAAAAACAAGAAAAAACTTTCCAAAAAAAATTTTTCTCTTTCTTTTTCGGCAAAAAGGCAAATATAAAAAAAACTTTCCTATTTTTTTTTTCTTCTCGGTTTACCAAAAAACAAAATTAAAATAAAGTTTTTTTTTTCGGTAAACCCTAAAAAAAACGCCTCCTATTTTTTTTCTATTTGCGGCAATATGCCCAAAACAAGATTTGATGACTAAATTGTTTACCTTTGCTATTAGAACATGATTAGCATATGAAATAATAAACATGATCAATTTATATGCCAAAAAACTATATAGCAAAAACAATCTTTTTATCATAAACATGACGATTCCATTTAATTTTAACTTAATCTGCATTAAATCAAAAACTACCAATTCTTCATATGATAATTTTAACTGATTATAAACTATAATATGAAAAATAGAATGGAAAAAAATCATCAAACTGAAAGAAAAAAAACGGCACAAAAAAACGGCACAAAAAAAAATTTTCGAACCACAAAAAAAATTCGAAACCCTAAGTTTTTTTTTCTCGAAAATCCTATTGTTCACATACAAATTTTATGAAAATCATCAAAATTAAAATCGTAGCCTAAAGCTCTGATACCACTTGTGGGAAATAATCTGTATACTTCCCTTAATTTAGAAGGATTATAACGATTTAACAAAGATGATCAAAGGTCATAAAATAAAATACATAAACAAAAGTAAAAGATTCAAAAATAACCTTTGGTCCTAGCAAATATGGCCTAAGAACAATATCAAAATTGATATTCGCCTATTAGTTGCACCCAAGACGATCTGAGATATGCCCTTCGATTATGCTAGAATCGATCTAAAATTTTCTGTAAAATTTAGTTGTTTTTGTGTTCTTGTGATGAGAGAGAGGAGGCAAGGTCAAGAAAAAGCATTAGGGTAGAAATAATTATCTCCCTTTCTTTTTATACAGACCGAAATCTGGAACCAATTAGGAAAGAAAAAAACATCCTAATTTTCGGCCAACCAGACCGAAAATAAGGAGTGTGTTTTCCTTATTTTGGTCTTTCCAAAAATATATAATATGTGTTAAATTGTCATCTAGTGAGGATCGAACCCATGACCTCTTGGTATGTGTACCCTCACTATTACCACTATGACACATTCAGCTTGTTGATATTAAATACAACTGATTATATTTAATTACGAATTAACAGATTAATTCGTCCAAGCTAACATTACATATATTTAATTAAATATAACTTATTATATTTAATTTACGAATTAATTGATGATTAATTCGTCTTAACTAATATTATTTAATTTTCATTAAATAATTATCTCATCAACACATTGACTAACTATTTAGTCATATTGGGCATCAATATGATTATATTTCTATAACCACATTTCTCAAACACATCCTATAGGTGTGACCTTTAGGGACCAGTTGATCACCGCCATCTGTATGATAATAACGTCAAACTTTCTAGCAAGCCAACCGTTATTAGGTAAACGTTAATCAACTGATTTAAATATACGAAGTATACCCTTGTGAACATGTAAGAGATTTACAAATGTTATCACACTAATTTGTGGAGGACACAAGCTCCAACACTATCAACTTCCAACTCAGTATCAGATTTGGGTTTCTTACCCTTCTTTGCCTTTCCTTTATTAATATCATTACTCCTTTCAGTTGCAAGGATACTCTTGCTAGAACTCCCACTCAATTTGATATTTCTCCTTGCTTCATCAAAAAAGGATACCTTGGAATTTGTGAGATTCTCCTCATATGATTCTCTTACCAAGTAGGTTGGCATGAGTATGGGAGTGGGAGGTGTAGAAGTGGTAAAATAGCAAAGATTTCCATCCTGACCAATGTCAAAGCGTAGTTCTCTAATCGGGTCATTGTCATACAAGGAGCATTTTTCATTGAATGATTGGAGCCATGAATTAATGTTAATTGGTGTAGGATTATTAGATGAATCCATTGTGGATAAATAACTACAAAAACGGAGATGAAGGAAACAATTAACATTTATCGTTTATAGTACTCGTAAAATTTAATACAAGTATTTCATTTATATAGTGACCTCTACCCAACTATTATAAATGGTCCCGAGATCCAAATTCATATCAATTCGGGCACGGTGAGCCAATTCATCCCTTATCAATATAATTCGGTGGATTAACTCTTTAATCGATTCTACTTCTAGCACTCTCGGTCGATAAAATTACTTTAATATTTATCTTTAGCCCGGAACACATGCGACTACGGTCACGAATACTTCCGTTGAGCTCAATCCAAATTTCGATGTAATAACAATTTACTACCCACTTACCCAACGTAACAAGTTTAGCACCTCGGTGAGCCGAGCCTACTTCCTTATGAAATTGGGATTCATGGTTCTACTATTTGGTAAGGCTAATTCTCAATTATTATTTAGTGAGAGGTCTTGTCAATTTATTATCTATCACATTTTAAGTGAACTAAAGCGGTGAACCACGATAATTATAATTGACACGGTCGATGACTCGATATGATATGCATGTGTTGTTATGGCGATTTGGCAATGCATGCAACATATTAAAAGAAATGCAAAACAAAAATAAATCCCTAGTATGGCCTTCCTAAAATAGAAAATCAAATAATCTATTACATATTCGGAAACCAACTCCTTTGGTCCCTTAAATCTTCAAGTGGCACGCCTCCCAAGAATACCGTCTTTGTCGGAACACCTTTCCGAATGGCACCGTCTTGAAGGAACTCCGGAATTACAAATAATAAAAATACATAGCTATTCCTATTATAAATTTGTAAAATTAAAAACTAGTAAAAATAAAAGCGATTCGAGATCACATTAAATTACAACCGAATCAATATTTCCTTTCATTACGGGTAATATCGATTAAAACTAAGGCCATACTAAGATAAAATTACATAATTCAAAATTATATAAATAAAATGACATTCAACAATTGAAATATGCAGCATTATAATATGTGTCTATCATGCCAAATTATGTGCCAAATCGCCCTATTTAACTTATATCGATTATATAACCCGGTTTTATGGAAATGCGTGATAATAACTTATTAAAATCACAAATCAATACCTAAATCAAATTTAAGCTCAATTTAATTATCCTAACACTATTAGGTCTCAAAAATTAGTCACCACTCAATTTTTGACAATAATTCAACTTGATTTAATTTTATGCTCATTCTTGACCTTAAAATCATAACATTTATGAAATGAATTCAAATTAAACTACAATAATTTCAAATTTTGAATTTTAAATTTTTGAACATTATGGAATATATCCATGACACTCATAATATCAAAAATCATGGTTAAAATTTTCGAATTTATTTCGAGAAAAATATTGTTGCAATTTATCGGTTTTATCAAATAAAACATCTAAAGTATACAAAAATTAAACCAGTCAATTTTACAACTTTAGATATGATAAGTGGGATATAAATTCAACCTAAAATAATTTTCTCATGCCATGCAATTCGTTTTAGCTATTTATGCTAAAATAGTCACTATTTATGCCATTTTTACACTAAAAATTCATAAATCATGCAAAATGAATCGAGTTCATCTCAAATTTTACACACAATGAGTAAAACATGCATGTGACAACATATTAAAATTTCATGGCCTATTTCGAAGTTTAACTATATTTAACCATTTTACCTCCATTTAATTCATTTTTATCTCATAAAAATCATAAATCATGAAATATTAATCACATTAATACAAAATTTTACATACAATACATAAATATTCATTTGAGGTCATACTAAAAAAATCACGGCCAATAATTAAGTTTAACTATTTTTAGTAAATAAAAGTTCATTTACTCATAAAAATGTAATTATTTCACTAAAAATCATTAAAATGAGCAATAAAATACCATAAATTATAAAAATGACCTAAAAATATTTTAGGACCAGAATATATAACATGCATCATGATTTCGTGACTTTATCTAATAAATCACAAATTTTTTAGTTTTAATTAAGTTACCAATAACTCGAAAAAACTATAAATCGATTATGCATGCAACATCCTATGCTCTGATACCAATTGTTAGGTTCATATACCTATTATTAGATTCGTCTAATAGTGAACTAATTATCTTTTTAATATGTGTTCTTTAGATCTAGTGCATGCATAACTAAATAAGAGATTAATAAGAAAAACAATGTCCCTTACATTGTTAAGTGGCTCGAAATAAGGGCACAAATAAGGTCACCTTCCTTATTTGTTCTTGAGCTAAAATGTAATGGATGATCCTCCAAAATCTCAATGTAGACATCCTCCTCTTGATTGCACCCAAAACAAATCCCTTTAACTAATATATTAATTAACTAGATTAATACACTAGTATCCTTAAAATGATTCTAATAATATTCTTATTACTACACTAGTAATCTAATATTGTAATTAGAATTTAGGATGAATAATCTTTTGATTTTCTAAAACTAGTTTAGAGAGAAGTGGGGGAGAAGGAGGTAAGAATGCATGTGAATGAATATTAAGTGAACAAGAGAACAAATTCTCTTCAAATAAGAGGAAGGAAAACCGGTGGGGTTGAGGGAAAAACGCCAAAGGATGGCATCTCGTTTTTACTTTTGTTCTTCACAAAAAATAGGATGTGTAAGACTAGTTAGAGTAGGTGTGTAAGGATAGTAAGGAATAGCCATAATTATATGTATTTTATCACATAAAATAATATCACCCACAATCCACTATAACCCCTCCATTTTTTCGGTCACTTGTGTAAAATGGACCTCCATTTTATTTCGTCAATTTGTCACTTGTCACACAATATGTCACATGTAGTATGTTACATGTTATTAATTAATTTAATGCATATTTATCAAATAAATATCATTTTATAAATTAATTAAATTACAAACAACAAATTGACTAGTGATTCTTGATCACATAAATAAAATGGGGCATATAATTATAATTCACACCATATTGTAATTATAATTAATCATTCATTCTTATCTCAATTATTTCATAAACAATAAACAATTTTAGTAATAAACTATTTTAATTACTAAAATAAATCTTATTTAATCAAATTACAATAAGATATAAATATTCTCTCTCACAAATGAATTGTTCAATTTTAAGGAATTGATTAACTTGTATCGTCATACAATTAATCAACTTGTCTATTAAGGGAATTGTCCTATAGCTGTGACCTTAAGGGATCAACTGATCACCACCGTCAAACGACAGTAATGTCAAACTCTAGTTAGTCAATCATTACTGATTAGTTTTGATCAGTTGACTATATAAATGAATCATCCCTTACGTATTCTTAATTTGAGATTTAAATATATGATCGCACTATTGTTGAGGACATATACTCCAACACAAACTTCCTAACAAGATTTTTCAATTCATTTATAATACTGGAAAAACGTGCAGACATGCTATCAAGAGATTCGTTTGGCTCCATTGTAAAGAGCTCATATTTTTGAATCAGCAAGTCAATACGATATCTTTACAATTGTTGTTCCCTCATAAACTAATTCAAGATCATCCCATATTTCCTTGGCCGAGGTACTAGAAGAGAAACGATCAAATTCATTTGATGTCATGCCGTTTTGCAACAGCCTTATAGCTTTCGAGTTTTTCTCAGCCTTCTTGTAATCAGCCTCCACATAATCTTCTTCCTTTTTCTCATAGGTAGTGCCTTCAGTAGATCCAACCAAAATTTTATTTGGTCCATTTTGTACGATCTTCCAGCACTCCCAATCATGTCCTTTTATGTAGTGTGTCATCATGTTCTTCCAAAGTCCATAATTCTTCCCATCAAAGACCGGACACCTAAGATACTTGGAATCCATTTCACACGTGTAAGGCAGTGGAATAATAAAAAATAAAAACAAAAAGAGATAGACGGATCAGCCTCTTTGCGGTTAGGCAACCAAGAGCACGAGGCTCTGATACCAATTGAAGAGTCTATCGATCCGAAATACTCAAGAGGGGGTGAATTGAGTATAAAAACTAGCCCACTTTTTCGAATGTTCGTATGAACGTGAATTAATAATTAATTACTTAAAGTTTATTGAATAAACTTTAACTAATTAGTTAAGCAAAGTTAAAACGTAAAGAAACGAACAAAGGAAAACGAGTGACACACATGATTTTGAAGTGGTTCAGTTTCACAAGTCGAAACCTAAGCCCACAATTCTCGATTAATAATTTTAGTACCTTTCTACGGATTACAAAATTACTAACCCACTCGTACAACTAACTCTAGTTGTAACTCAATTGAGTATTGTTAAATACTCCATATTGTCTAACTTAGGTTAATAAGAAAGCACTAGATTGTCCTTCTAATTTGTTCACACAATTGAACGAGTAAGAAACAATGTAAAGTACTATTATCCAATAACGTAATCTATGAAAGCAAATAACAATATGAAGCACGACTTTTCGAAAGGATTATCAAATTGCAAAAACAAATTAATTACTCAATAAAACGTTTACTCGAATTTGCAAAGGATCTTTTTATTTGCAAAAAGTTGATTTAAAACAATGAAGTACTTGTGTATATATATATAGTAGAGAAGAGAGCTAGGGTTTTTTTACGAAACCCTAAAGGTGTCGTGCGGCCCTTATGGATTGTTTCACAAGAAACAAATCTTATCTTCTCTTAATTTTAATTGATTAATATCACAAGTAAATAAAGTAAATCTATAAATTGTTAAGATGGGAAAGTATCTTATACCCACTTATTCTAGATTTGACCTAAATAGATTACTTGTGCAAGGGATAATACGAAGTGGACGACGGCTCATAAGCCTACCGTCTTAATTCGAAACCCTATAGAAATATTAATACATGAATTAGGGTTTAGATCTAGATATATTTGAGAACCCTAGATAGCATGACAACTCATAAGTTGTTTTACTAATCAATAGGATATTCATATATCTATTTGAATTTATCAAACCCGTATCTCCTTTCTAATGTACATACACATATTTTCGAAAAATATATTTAATGATTTGAATTTCGAAAATCGATTTTAAATCCCTAAAATCGTGACTTCATATTGCAACCTAAAGTTTTACGTCAAAAGACTATAACATTAAGCTTGGAAAGTAAAGTTATAGGTGAAGTAGCTATAACTTTACTTTCTTAATATTACTTCCATAAATACCGTTAATGGAGGATGTCCTATACTAGCTAATCTTCCCGGAGATCTTCAGTATAAGGATCATCTCTTCATCTTGATCATAAGCTGTTCATCTTGAACTTCTTAAAGGCTTGATCATGCCTTTTTGCTTGAGTAATCATTGTAGTCAACAATGCTTTTAAGAATCTTCAATGTTATAGCTATAAAATTACCTCCACGATGCTTCACAAATCTTCAATGTTATATTGTAATCCTCATTAAATCTAACCAAGACTAAACAAACGATTACAAGCAACAGGTATATATAAAATAAGATATACTTGTCATTATCAAAACATAACAGATACTTATATGGTCCAACAGACTTCATGCCGGCTAGCCGGCTAGCCGGCTGCCGGTAGCGCGACCATTTCATTTTTGGTCCAAAAGTTTTGCATTTTTTTCTCTAAGGCATTGGGGGAGGTCTCTGCCGGTTAGCCGGCTGTCGGCTTACCGGCAGAGAGCACCCTCCAAACTTGACTTTACAACTTCAACTTTGATGGCATTGGGCAGGGTTCCCTGCCGGATGCCGGCCTACTGGCAGAGGGCACTCTTCAGCACTTCCTCCATTTTTCTTCAAGGAAACCTTTCGGGGCTCTTCTTTGCTTCTGTTCTCAAATCCCGACTCGCTTCCTACAAGAATGAGATGGATACAAGTAGTGTAGGAGTAACGGTACGAAATGCATACAAGAAGGGGTAGAAACCATCCCGGAACATGTCAAAACGCGTGTAAAATGGGAGGAAGTGCTAACCAAATAGACACGCATCAAAGCACCGCGTTAAAAGAAAGCTTAGCCGACCCAAAAATAGCGGGTGAACAAGTACGTAAAGCAAAAGAAAGTTTCGAAATATGAGTACAAGCCCGAAGCAACAGCTCGCACTGCGGATTATTATTATTATTATTATTATTATTATTATTATTATTATTATTATTATTATTTATTACTTTAAAAGTTAAAAGTCATTCCACCTCACATGTGTCCTGAGAAACAGGTCACAAAACACTTAAGTTCAGTATAAGAGGATGTGAATAGTTCGGTCTATTCTGAGATTAAATGAAGTTGAGATTATTACGAGAAGACCACCAATAGTTGCGATTATTCCTATGAAATAACCCAAAAAAAGAGGTAAATTAAGAACAAAGACAAATTTAACAATAACAACTTTGAACCAAACGATAAAAGAAAGTTAATTTCGTGAAATGACACCTAAATTTATAACCACTGCACCAATTAATAATACGGAAAATTCATGTGATACGCCTGAGTTTTGCTACTTTGCACGTAATACTGCTCTTTTTCAACCGGAAAACTTTCAATGATAGTAACTCGTTGTTCCGTCTTTATGAGAACTACAATTTGAAAAAAGAAAACTGAAAATCGTCTCATTTGAAACACGTAACTAGACTTTTTTTTGGCACTCGTAACTAAACTTTTTATAAGTGGTGCTTTTTCACATACGCATTTTACTCCGCGAAAGTGGTAATTTAGCCTCATTACTTTGGCTAATCGTGAGATCAAACCCCTTAAGTTAGAAGTTATTGAGAGACCGTCTCTCCTCGGTTTTGATGAATTATGTTTCATTGTTGAAGTCTTTGGCGCAATTAACTTCGATTTTAGGATAAAAGATACGTATAAAAGTTCATTTGGTTAGGTTTAGGAAAAAGTGTATGATATGGAAAGTTAAAAAAGGTGTATGTAAAAGAGTAAAAGTCGTATGTGAAAAAGTAATTACGCTTTTTATATGTCAAAGTTTTTTAAAACAAACTTTGAGTGATCATATCTCTTATCACGAGTTTCAAACTCGAAATCTTTTCTCAAATGGTAATTCTTGTAAAGACGATGGCTTTGAAAAGAACTTGTAACGAGTTATGGGCATTCAAAGTATTTTTTTTTTAAAGGAGTGGTATTACTTGCAAAGTGGCAAACCTCAAGAATGTCAAATGAATTTTCCGTTAATAATATTAACATCTATTTATGAACGATATAAAATCAAGAATAAAAACATTGAATGACCACAACTTTACGCTGAAGTGCCCGATTAGGACAAAGTTCACTTTCAAATCGCTTATTTCAACGAGATCTACGTCTATGACAAGGTCGTGACATAGACCTGTTAAACGGGTCTTTAGGTCAGAATACGGGTCAAATAGTGTTCGTTGCTTTTCGTCTTACCATTTTTAAATCGGAATTATTTTTCCGAAAAAAAAAAAGTAAACCATATTTAATATTAATATTATACTCATGTTCATTGTTTACGTTATAATGAAACATTTATAACAATTAAGTTATTTTAATAATTATTTTATTTTTAAAAAAATATTCAAGTCATATAAAATTGATTTTTTTTAATTGTTTGTGTAATTTAAATTACTAAAATTAATAATATTTTTATATATTTTAAAATATAATATATTAATATTAATATTTTTAATAAAATTTATGTCTTATGCGTATCACATTCACATTTAACAAAAGTTTATCTTTCACTTATCAGGATGAGTGGGGGGGATGGTTTTCGGCCTTAAATTAACAGGTCATTTCGATTCGGGTCGTAAGTTAAGGTTTTCGGATCTTAACCCTGTAGAAATGGCCGAGTCGAAACAGGTTTACTGGTCCAGCCACAACCTAAGCATGGATATGGATGTTCGCGCCCATACCATGGATTTGGGCGGGAAAAAAATAACATTCCCTATAGGTAGGGAGAGACGTACTCCTAGAGAGACGCGATTTGAAACGGAAAAATCACCCAAACTAGATATGAGCCAAAGTCTTAAGTCACCATTTGTTCATAAAGAATAGTTTTCAAGTGTTGTTAATAACATCCAAATTTGAAGTTGTCGTTAGTTATATCCGTAAGTTTTATATTTCGATTTGTGATCTGTTTTTTTTTTTCTTTTTTCTTTTTTCTTTTTTACAGATGGGCAAGTAATAGAATTACATATTAATGGCTCTCTGAGCTAATCTATGAGCCATTTTATTACAACTTCTAGGAGCATAGCAAAATGAAAGACAATGAAAATAACAGCCTACCCTCAGAATGTCACTGACAATGACTTTAGTGTCAATGTTAACTGGAGTAAAACCCAGTAATTGGGCAACAACCTGCAGACAATCCGAATAGACACACACGTGGAGAAGTGGACGTCTTTTCCAATTAAGAGCTTCCATGATAGCTAAGGCTTCAGCTTGAGAGGCAGATTGCACATAGCAATTCGATTTCAAGTTCTCGGAAACGAAATGTCCAAAATCATTACTATCCTTAACAACCCATCCCAAACCCGAAGAAAAATTCGATCGCCAAGCAGCATCCGTATAGATAAGATAATGATTTTCACACAAATCAGGGCCAATAAGAGGAAAGGTATTACCATTATGAAGAACCTTCAAATTAAAATCATCATCATACAAAAGACAATTGTTGTTCAAGTCTTTCCTTAAATCCGCTCTCTCCTTTTCCGCAAATATCATTAAACTCAATTCATGCTCATATAAACGAATCGAGCCGAAAGGAGACAAGGGTTCATTACTGTAAACGTGCATATTCCGAGTGACCCATATAGTCCAAATAGTGCACATGAAATAAATAACCCCGTCAATACTATTTTCCTTTCTTAATAATAAGCTAAGCCAATTTATAATCCATTCTTGAATGCAAATATTTGAGCCACTATTAGCATTAATGCCAAGATGATTCGCACTCCATAGTCTCGACACAAACTCGCAATCCCGGAACAAATGTTCCAAAGATTCAACACATTGTCTGTCACAAAGACGACAAAAGAAGCCATCATCAATACCTCTCTTTTCGAGTTCACGCCCAACAGATAAAGTTTGTGTAAGAATTTTCTAGAGCAAAATAATCCATCTTTTAGGTCCAGGGAGATGCCACAACCATTTTTTAATAAAAGCCCTACACCCTGACACAAGACAAGTCTTTAACACTAGCCTTCAAATTCCAATAATCATGCCAAACGTCAAAGTAACCTTTCTTGACATATTAATTACCATTCTTTGACACCTTCTAAAAAGCAAAATCTTCTTTATTTTCTTTACTTAACGGAATGGCCAGAATTTTAGCAATAAAAGAATCCTCGAAGAAGCACGTTACCATGTTAACATTCCAAGTAGTGTTTGCAGAAATAAGGTCCTTAACTCTCAACTTACTAAGGTAAGGTTCAACGAGCAGAAGGTCATAATGTTTCGGAATAGGGATCGAGCCATCCACCCAAGGAGAAGTCCAAACATATAAACTGGACTCAGAACCAACCATCATCCAGGCAATGTGATTAGTAAAGGTTTTAGTGCCCCAAAGGATTCCTTTACCGATCCATGAGTTCTTACTCTTGACAGTCTCAACGCGATTAATACAATTAGTCCAATCAAGACCAAGTTGAACTCCAATAGTTCGACTAATAAGAGATGACAGATCACGAAGCATATTCCACCCAATTTTAGCAAAAAGAGCATGATTAAAACATCGGGTATTTCTAATTCCCAGTCCCCCAAGACCTTTCGGTTGACTTAAAAATAATTTACTACACCAACTGATACCCTTAGACGTCCTAGACCCTCTCCACCAAAATTGTGACAATAAAGAATCAATCTTAGAAGTCACACTTACCGGCATTTTAAATACCGATATAAAGTACGTGGAAAGAGAAGAGAGGATAGAAGAAATCAAAGAAAGGCGACCAGCCAACGAGAGTAAAAGACCATTCCAGGAGGACGTTCTCTTCTTAATATCTATATAATAACATAAAAAGACAAGTTGAGCATATATTTGAGCGACACGTGGCAATGTCCTATATCCTCATGATGACACATGGCACCCACTTATTAGCTACCTATAATATATCACCTTCTTATTAATTCACAAAAAAACTAAATAAAAATAAAAATTTAAAGCGATCATTGTCCCTTAAATAATCAAATATAAAAGCATCCATAAAAGTGAGTTAACAAAAAATTAAATAGGTAGATGAACAAGCAAAAATGTTTAAATCAATTAATCCATCATAAAAGTAAATTAAGAGCAACAATGTTCTAATTAAATAGGTAGGTGAACAAGCAAATGGTTTAAATATTTGGCTCTTGCAATTCTTAAACTGAATAATAAGCCAAATATATATATGAACCAAATTTCAAATCTTCTGACACAATCCTCTTCTACTTTGGCTAATTTTCCACCCATTATACTACTTTAACACAAACGTCATACCAGAACTATGATGCAAAAAAAAAAAAAAATTGAACATGTTAAACCATAATTTTTGAGATATGGTTGATATTTTCGTTAATCATGTGTCTCCCCTGTTACACTTACACACTATATGTTATAACACGAATAAATAAATAACATCAAAAGGCTAACAGTCGCAAGATGTCGTAAACGAACCCGTGAAATTTCACGGGCAATTAAATTAGTTATCAATAAGAAAGTTGAAAATATCTCTTTTAGACTTGCCATACTCAGAAATACCAATATCAGTTGGAAGCCCCAAATATTTTCCCATTTCAGCCGTAGGCGAGACTCGGAAAATTTTGAAACAATCTTGTGCAAATGACAGAGACGAGCTTGGACTAATGATAATGACAGATTTTGCTTCATTAATTCGTTGTCCTGAGGCCCGACAATAATTCGATATAGTAGAAGCCAAAGTCGAGCACGAAGAAGAAGATTTCCCTTCCAGGAAAAATATGGAATCATCAGCAAAGAATAAGTGTGAAATAGCTTGGCTTCCTCTGCAAATTTGAATACCCTTAATAGTACCAAGTCTTTCTTCTTTCCTAAGGCATTGCGATAAGACCTCGGTGCAAATCACAAAAATATAAGGTGAAAGTGGATCACCTTGTCTCAATCCACACCGAGGAAGAATCTTTTGAGAAGGAATACCATTAATCAGAATCTCATAAGAAACGGAAGAAATACACTTCATAATAAGTTCAATGGTCCAATCAGGAAACCCCATCTTTACCAGAGTAGCGCGAATAAAGTGCCAATTAAGCCCATCATAAGCGTTACTCATGTCAGCTTTAAACGTCATCTTCCCATATTTACCAGATTTAGAAGAAGTCGTCTTGCGAAAAAGCTCATTAGCAATAAGAATATCACCAATATTACGACCCGGAACAAAAGCATTTTGAAATCCACCAACAAGCTTAGGCATAACCTTACTAAGTCTATTTCAGATACACTTAGTAACAATCTTCATAATAACATTGCACAAACTAATTGGCCGAAAATGATCGACCGTTTCCGGGCTGCTCACTTTAGGAATAAGACAAATGAAGGTGCGGTTAAATTCTTTCAAAATGTGAGGATTATTAAGAACGGGTAAAACAGCATTAATAACATCATGCTTAATGATATGCCAACTTTTGTGAAAGAAAATAGCAGAGATACCATCGGGTCCTGGTGATTTCAGAGGACAAGCTGAAACACAGCCTTTCGCACTTCCTTAGCACAAAACCGCTTATTGAGATGATCAAAATCTTTCGGCGACAGAGAGGTAGAAATGGACTCAAAAATAGTAGATTCACGTTCCATAACATCATCAAAAGATTCAATATCTTCCTCCGCCTTACAAAGCTTGACAAAAGAATTGACAAAAAGATTTTTGATCTCATTCTCATTAAAGGCCCATACACCACCCAGATCACGAATCCCCATAATAAAATTATTGTCTGATCTATATTTAGCTCAGTCAAAGAAATATTTAGTACACGAATCGCTATCTATAGCCCAATTCACCTTAGCTCTTTGTTTCCAAAACCAGGCAGTATTCCTAGCAAAATTGTTACATCTAACAATTTTTATTCGGAATTTTGATCTTAGTTACCTTTTTCTCATTTGATTGGTTGGGTTTGTTAATTATCATCCTTCTTTGTTAAATTTTATATATATTGTTATAATAAACATGAAAATGTATTTAGAGGGTAAAAAGTGAAGGGGGAAGAGATGGAGGGATGAAAATGTATTTAGAGGGTAAAAAGTGAAGGGGGAAGAGATGGAGGTGTATTTTGGGACGAGCATTGTATCAAAAAGCCAGCGTTATAAGTCTACAGCAGTTAAAATGACTGCCAAAGGTCATAAATAAACGTGAAATTTGGGATTCTATGTAAGCCATCAATGTTGTGTACCTATTGAAATTATCGCAACAAGAAGGGTAATTTAAAGCAAATATTAGCCATTCCCGAAATTAGGGCTGGACAACAAATACCACTGATAATCAGAGCATTTGTATAATCCCATGTCAGAAGTAAACATGAGACACATTGGTATAAGTACAGTACCTAGGCAAAACCCATATGAGGCTAATGATCATCTTTCAAAAGAAAGCAGTGAAATAAACTTCCAAAGATCAGGGAAAAACGTTTGAAATTGAAGAATCTTGGGCATCACGCCATATAGGCGAGAAGGTATACGGATAGGTACCAACCATGTAGCATCAAGTTACTTGGAAATCGTCCGAGCCTTGTACATGCAAATGTAAGCCATATGCCAATCACCTAAGTTTGACAAAAAAAACCATTCAGTCCAGAAAGTTAGTTCAGACGCCGTATTCACAGATCCTCGGGCCAAATGACATAGTTTTTTTATTTATTATCGTTTAAGTGGTTTACCTCCACCAGAGAGCTTCACAATGTCCTCCTCTCGTTGAGGAATTGGGTTGTCATCATCATATTCGACCCACTTACCTGAACCCAAAAAGATTTAAGTTGAGATCAAAGAAATGGGAACACTAAAAAGTGAAAGGTAGGTAGTCAAGCACAAACCATTTTCTTGTTTCACCCAAGCAACATAGTGCCCTGAATCAGCACTTCTGCCCTTGTGGGTCAACACCGCAACTAAGTCGTAAACCCCAGTCAATTGTGCTTCCCTTTCAGGTAAACCATCTGCAATGGAGTAATAATATAAGGATGAAACATATTGCCATTTGTAATTCCTCAAAGGTGAGGTTTTTTAGCACAACTGCACCTAGGTTCAACGCAAGTAAGAGCATGTACTACAGGAGCACTATAAGGTGCACCCCACGGATGGAGAGCGGAAAGTGATTTTTTTGCCCACAATAGCTTACTTGAGAAAAAAAATGAAGAGCAACTCTCCTTGCCTCAACCGAAAAGAAGGAGAGGTAGCTCTCAACTGAAAGTGAGCTATAGCTCATACATGTACTGCCAAAGTGACAAGTGGAAAGTGATAACGTTTAAATTTATTTGCAAATGTTAATATAAAAGAGATGGGGCCAAAAAAATAAGGTGGAGCGCATGTAAGAGAGCTTTACTATTGTGGTTTCAAAATTGTGTTTTGCTCTCTGAGGAGAGAAAGGGTAAATGGAGTGTAAATGAGTACTCTCCATATTCTCTAGTGTGCATGCTCTATTACATGTACCTACAGATCAGGCTACAATTTCAGCATGACAGATGGCATATCGAAGTATTTAGATAGGCTGAGAGCGCAACGCATTAGTAAACTAGGCCTGACTCTCCCCGTTGACTTGAATGTTGTAAATGAAATTTTGGACAGGAAACTGGAAGCAATTAAAATGGATTAAATAGATAAGGTGCGGTCAGTAAACCCTTGAGTTACAAACCTTTTA